>NW_016107355.1:1727101-1974444 GCF_001604975.1 Cebus imitator | reverse complement strand
ATAATGCCTATTTTATATAATATGTATATATATAACAGATATCTATACATTTATGCATATATGTATCGATAGATATCTATATAATATGTACATATGTATAGATATATACATAATATATGTAATATCTATATGAGACACATAATATACATAATAAAGATATATATATACACATGTATGTATTTATATAAAATACATACATATATTTTTAATATATGTGTCATATAGAGAGATTATATATTTATATATAGTCTCTCTCTCCCTCCCTCTCTCTCTCTCTCTCTATATATATATATATATATATATATACACATATATATGTGCGTGTGTGTGTGTGTGTGTGTGTGTGCATATTTTTATTTGAACTATTGTTTGGTGGGTTTCTACCTAAAAGCCTACTAGTTTGATTTTCTGTTGTGTTTGGAAATGGAGTCTTGCTTTGTCACCCAGGTTGGAATGCAGTGGCATGATCACAGCTCACTGCAGCCTCCATCTCCGGGGCTCAAGGGATCCTTCCACCTCAGCCTCTCCAGTAGCTGGGACTACAGGTGTGCACCACCACATGCAGCTAATTTTTTAGTTTTGTAGAGACAGGGTCTCACTATGTTGCCCAGGCTGGTTTTTAAGTCCTTACCTCAAGTGATCCTCCTGCATTAGCCCCTCAAAGTGCTGGGATTACAAGTCTGAGCCACTGTGCCCAGTCCCCACTAGTCAGATTGATTTTAATATAGCTACTCAAATTTTCTTTTAGGTAATATTTACATGGTATATCTTTTGAATCCTTTTTTCCTTACACTTTGTGTATCACATAGGGATCTCTTATAAGCAGTATGCAGCCGGCTTTGGTGGTGTTGTCCAATATGATAACTTTGCTTTTTAATTGGAGAAGTTGGTTCATGTTTATTTAATAACTGGTATGTTTGGATTTAAATCTATCATTTTGCTGTTTGCTAAGTATTCATTTTGTTTATTCTGTGTTCCCTTTTCTTTCATTTAGGTAAGTCAGTTGCTCTAAATGTACATGATTTAAGTTATCTTAGCAGGATCCCTTCACTAAAATAGAAACATTCTCAGAAATATATAACTTTAGCAAATGTAAAAACATACCTTGAAAGAGGCAGCATGTAAAGTGAACAGTTAAGGGCCTAAGGAGACCAAAATTGGAGAACCAATGGGGAGCAGCTGTTAAGGAGACAAATCAATCTTAAGAATAAGTTAGTGTCTATTCAATGCTAGTATTCCAGGGGAAGTTATAGCTGAAGAAGCATTCAAGGATCATAAGTGTGAGGATTGAACACTAAACATTCTCATTAATTTCTGTAGTCATCAGATATTGGTATTAGTCAGTTTTGGCTGCACATAAAACAACCTTACAATCACCATATTAAATATAAGTATTTATTCTCACACTAAGACCATGTGGTTCAGCTTCTACGGCTCTACTTCTGAGGTGACTCCACTCCATTAATGTTCATTCTGGAACTTAAAAACTAGGAGTAGTGGTAACTTTGGAAGAGATCCAAAACTCCCAGAGGAATAAGTGGAAATTGGCAATGACATTTAAGATCTTAAGATCTGGAATAAAACATATAAACTGTCACTTTCACCCACATTCCAAGGACCCAAATCAATCACCTGGAGAAGGCTAACATCAAGGGGCAGGGAGGTAGTAGGTTAAGGAGTAAATATTTAGTCTAATTGATCTCAGTGCCTAGCTAGAAAATGCTTTTAAATCAACAATAATTCTCTTCTGTGCTTTCAGCTCATGCAGCAAAAATGTCATCCTTGGGCTTCTCTACCTTCTTATTTTGATCTTAATGACTCTTTAAATGAAATCTGGAAAGAAGCTTAGTCCTTTCTTTATAAACTCAGCTGCAGTAGTCTATCACATATTTTAGAAGTTGAAAAATGTTTATATAAGATAGTTGAATTTTTCCTTCCTCTCCCAACAACAGATAGTTCTTATTGCATTTTAGATGCAGGAAACATCTATTTCAATAGGTAATTTTAGCTAGGTTCCATCAAATGTAGAAATACGCTCTTGGGTTTTACGATGTTTAAAATTGTAGTCTGAAATTTTACTATTTTGAAATTGATTAATATAATGGGTATTGGAAGAATATAAATCTAAGCATATTGTTTTAAATCATTTTACTTTTCTGATAGTGAATTATATCATAGATAATAAGACGAAGGCACTTTCAAGAACATACTCACATAAATAATAATGCATAACGGTTTCTGCTTGCTAAACATACTAATATAAAGCCTATGCGTAGAAGAAACTCTTGAACTAAAGATGAATGCAGTGAGATACACACCCAAAAAAGCATGAATAAAACAAAAACCTCCAGTCCACTGAATATATGCAGCAAAAACAGAAGTATAGACTAAGGTGGCAGAATATTGGAGCGGCTATTACCAGTGGTGAACATTTCATCATTACCTACTATCTTCAGATAAAATGAATTCAAAAGTAGGCACTTCAAATATTTTTAAAGAATGACTGCAAAAAGGGATTTATTACAGTGCTGGAGATGGCATTGTATTTTAAAATTTGTCAAGGAACAAATCAAATTGAATGAGAATTTTAATAGAGTTTGGTTGACCCAGAACAGCAAAGCATCATTGATGCTGAAGAGCCTCAGGCAGCAAAGACAGAGCACAAATTAACCACCTAGGTGGAAGATGAGTTACAAAAGAAACTGAGAGCCTTAGAATAAGAACTGAGAAATCCAATCTTCAAAAATCAGAAGTTTCAGAAGAAACAGATGGGAGGAAGGAAGGAGAAAAGGAAGGAAGGAGGGAGGGAGGGAAGGAAGGAAGGAAGGAAGGAAGGAAGGAAGGAAGGAAGGAAGGAAGGAAAGATAAGAGGGGAGACAGAGAGGAAGGAGACAGGGAAGGAATTGGCAAGGTATACCCAAGGCAACTGGCAGCTTTAACTTTCATGTGCTCTATGAATTTTTGCTTTGTTGCTGTTTTTATTCTATGAGAATTTTTCATTTTTTTCTCTAAAAAGAACGTTTCACAAATATATCCAGCAGTTTATATGTGCTATACTGAAAAGATTTCTCTGAACATTTAAACTCTTTTTTTTGCCAGAAATAAGAGTCTCTGCTTACAAAAATCTTTGCCAAGTCTAAGGCAGAAATTAAAGTCTTATATTACCATACAAGTTTCCAGTCTTCTTGGTGGTGGTGGTGGTGGCAGTGGTCTGAGATGATCAGCTTTTTCAAATCAAAGAAGTTTTTTCTTTCAGGATAATTTACGTACTTAAGTTTTATCAATATATTGTAATGCAAAACAATTCCAGTTTTCTGTTTCCATGATAGCAGCCATTTTTTGAGGTAAGATGTGCTCTGCAACTAGCCTAGACTGTTGCGAAGGGCCACAGGATAAAAGACAAGGAATTTTCAGAGGAGAACTATTTAGTCAGTATTCAGATTTTATCACACTCTGTTTAGTTTTGAACCCCAAATTTATGAGGGGCATTACTAAAAATACAAAGCATTTGTGCACGTCCCTTAAGATCAGGATATAGGGGTGAGTGAACTTTCTTCTCACTGCTACTTTCCTTCTTCAAAAACCATAACTTCTTGGAAACATGTCTGTTTTAGTATACCACCCATCGGATTTCTTCATTTCTGCCATAAACCATTTTCTGGGTCATTCTCTTTCAAGCCAAACAGAAGACTTGAAATCCTTGTCTTTCACAGAGATCATTCACAGTGTAAATGTATTTGCTTTTTGGTTCTTTGATCTCATTATCTGCAATTTTCTCCCCAGTCCTTGCCAGTCATTTTCACAGTTCCGCTCTATCCTACATCCTATAATTACCAGTAACTGCATCATCACAGAAATTTCTGTTTCAAGCATCTTACACTCTGACCTATTCACTTAGTTCTAGTAGCTTTCACCAGTTCAATCGCTGTATCTTATTCAATCTGCCTCAATTCTTTCATCTCAGTCAATCTACCTTTCAGTATCACTGCTCCCTCTTTTCCTCAGGGTCCTCTTTACTCATGGCCAATGGCCATCATATCACTTTTATACAAACACGTCAAAAATATTTTGCTTTCTCTCTTTTATATATACACCAGGGAAAAAGATCCATTCTTTGTTGAATCCAGCTATCTTCACTCCATTTGCATCACCTAATTACAGAAGGAAAATATATATACTCACATATTTTGTGATCTAATGATTTAAAATGTTCCAAAAACTACAACAAAAGCCTTCAAATTAGTATTCAAACTTGCCCAGGAATCCTTTCAGGTTTGGTTAGAAGTGCTGCTTTCACTTTCTGAGATGACTATTTCATAACCTCTCTCTTCAAACTTCTCATAATCCTTTTTTGACTCCCTTTAATGATAATCTTTCTTCAGTTTTTATAAGAATGCTTAAAACCAGACATAATCAATAAATCAACCCAGCCCCATCCATCCATATTCACAGGGTATGTATGTGTCTTCTTCCTACCTCCAAAGAAATAATTGTTTCTGCTCCTTGAAAGAGGGTAACGCTCTGGATCCTGTCTCATCTTCCTTTCTCTCCTTCTCTGGAAGCAACTTCTTCCTGTCTACTGGAGCCTTCTTATTCTCTTCAGCACATGTATGGTACCTTCGGATTATCCTTCCAGCTAGCCATCTCTGCCACACTTTCCACATCCTTCTATGTCTTCCATCCTGTTTGTCTGCTCCCTTTTGCTTGATCATTTTCATTTCCTCACTTCCCATTTGTTATTAAACCTACTCAAATTGGGCCTCTGCTCCCATCAAATTTACTGACATTGTTTTGTCAAGGTCTCCAGCAGTTTTCAAAGTTATTAAATTCAATGGACTATTCATTATTCCCATCTTGATTGGGCTCTCAGCAGTATTGGACATCATTGAGCACTTTCTGCTTCTTGAAATAATTTGTTCTCTGTTTCTAGGGCACAACTCTCCTTCTAATTTCTTTTTGTTTTTGATTTCACAGGCAGCCTCAAGTTCCTTTACAGATTTCAACTTCTTTAACCTCTAATACTGGAGTTCTACAGCTGAACTTTGACTGTAGTTCTAATTTCTAAATACCCACTCTTTTTCAGGAAAGTCTATTTGCATGCCTTTAAAAACATTTTATATTTTAACTTCAACATTTAGATCTCTCCTCTGTCTGATCAGTCCTCTGAGGTCTAGGCTCATATCTAACTTCCTGGCTGGAATTTCCTCTTGTGCAATATATTTTTTGGGGTAACGTTAGCTGCTTTAACAAGCTAACCTTCCAAATTTCAGTGGCTTAATATGATATTACAAGTTTATTTCTCATTTACAGCAACAATGGCTTTTTTTGAGGAGGCTTCAAAGGTGTCCTTCTTCATGGTGGTGAGGTATAGCCCACACATCTTTCTTATATTTTCTTCCCTATCTAGGGCCTGCGGATATTCTGCATTCAGTTGATGGACAATCAAGAATGCATAAAGCATATGTATATCTCTGCCCCCTGTGCTTGGAATGGAGAACAACATGTTCTCCATTGTTCCTTTGGTGAGAAATAGTCATACGGCGCCACAGGGATGCAGTACAGGCTGGGAAATATTGTCTGGCTGAAAAGCTGCTCATCGTCAGCAGCTATACTTTACTAAGGGGAATATGAATCTTTGATGAACAGCTAGCCATCTCTGCCACACTGCCTTTCTTGCCACACAATAGGCATTCAAACTCTTTCTTATTCTACACAAAATTCAATTTTCTGCTTTATGAGAGAAACAACCATATAGTCTCATATAGCTGCTGCATCCAATGAAGAGTCAGGATCTCTAGGTGATGGAGATTCTCTCCAGCAGCGGTGAATACGGCTCCCTGTGCTCTGAAAATATATGAACTAAAAGAAAAGTTGTCTGTCTACTCCACCCCCCACCGCCAACATCCAGTACACACTGGTAGATGCAGGGACAAAAAAGTACAATAAAAGCTCACATTCTAAAAAGAAAAGCAAGGGACATATGGCAGTCACTGGTCCACAGTAACAATGAAAACTTGAAAGGTAGGCACTGTGAGATTCTTTAATTAGGTAAGGGGAGAATTTCTTAATTAGTCTCTGATTCTACCTTCTGGGAAGAACTCATTTGCTCCTTGTTCTATTTGACCACTGTCTCTATGGATCAAAGCTATCTTCTGGATTGTTCTGTCTTGTCCTTTATATTGACGGCCATATCGAGAATATATGCTCCTACTTGGGGTGTACTTCCACAGTCTTTTTCCTGTTTGTGCAAGTTTGAGAGCACAGTTACCATTTGAAGGCTCAAAGATAGGCTACTAGCTTCCTTAGCAATATAATTTCTCAGAACTTTGTAAGCTTCTTATCTATTTGTTTCCAGTTCCATGTACCATAACCGCATCCAAATTTCTTTTCAACACAGTAGTTCTCATGTCAGCTTTTAAATTTTTTTCCTACCCATTCCTCCTCTTTTTTAACTTGATAGTGGTCTGAAATGATCAGTTTTTTCAAATCAAAGAAGTTTTTTCTTTCAAGATAATTTACATACTTAAGTTTTACCAATATATAGGAACGCAAAAACAATTCCCGTTTTCTGTTTCTATGATACAACCATTTTTGAAGTAAGATGTGCTCTGCAAGCAGCCTAGACTGTCAGGAAGGACCACAGGATACAAGACAAGGAATTTTCAGAGGAGAATTATTTGGTCAATATTCAGATTTTATCCCACCCTGTTTAGTTTTGAACCCCAAATTTTGAGGCAATCTGAAACAATATGCTTGAATAGCAAATCCATATCATTGATGAACCTCCGTTGCTCAAGATTTATCAATCATAAGACTCTTCAGTGTCTGGAGCAGTAGTGTGGTGTTTTGTTTGTTTCCTCAATTCTGAAAGGTCCTGACTTTCTCCTGCTCACATTTAGTTTTGCTTGCAAGTTGGTCAATTTTCATCTAAGCATATCTCTTTCTTTTATTACCCTGCTAAACACCACAATTAATAATCATCTAACATTGCTATCCAATTATTTTCCCCTAGAGCAGAGGTTTTTTGTTTTTGTTTTGTTTTTGTTTTTTGAGATGGAGTTTTTCTCTTGTTTCCCAGCTGCCCAGGCTGGAGCGCAATGGCACGATCTTGGCCCACCGCAACCCTCACCTCCCAGGTCCAAGTGATTCTCTGCCTCAGCCTCCCTAGTAGCTGGGATTACAGGCATGCACTACCAAATTGGTTAATTTTATATTTTTAGTAGAGATGGAGTTTCTCCATGTTGGTCAGGCTGGTCTTGAACTCCTGACCTCAGGTGATCCACCTGCCTCAGTCTTCCAAAGTGCTGGGATTACAGGCATGAGCCACCATGTCCAGCCAAGCAGAGGTTCTTAACTTTTTTTTTTGCCCCATGGACATTTTGGTAGTCTAAAGAATCCTATTAACTTGTTCTCAAAACTTAAAAAAATACATAAGGTAAAACACAGAAGATAAAATAATGCATAATGTAATATATTTACTACTTTTCTACATCTAATAAAGGAAACTACTTTTAAAAAAGACAAGTTTAAATAAATTTCTTTTCAATATATTCTTGTAAGTTTTTCTTACTTGGCTTAGATATGAACATTAAACAGCAGGTTTTCTTCTGATTCATCTCCTTCCACATAAAGGAAACAATTTGTGGAAAGCTGTATACTGCCTACATATAAAAAATTCTTCCAGGTTATCTGATTCTAGCCTTTCATTGTTTTTGAGTTATTTTATAACTCTTAAGTTGCAGTAACTGATAAACATGTAAAATCTATCCTAGACACTTAATTGATTTTTTTTCAGCCCCCTCCTCTCCCACAGAAAGCATTTTTTTGTCATTTTCAGTTTCCTTTTACTTCATATCCATTGCGCTTTTTGGACTTTGTATTTGAATTGATTATGACATCTGCACAGTTCCCCCATTAAGGAGAATAAATTATTTACCAAGAGTTCAACTTTGTATCTGTATGAGAGTTATAATTTTATCATTTTCTGGAAAATTATCTTTTGACACATATAATGATCCAACAAATAATTATAGAGAGCAAACATTAGAAAGAAACATGAATATCTGTGTCATAAGTAAATACACACAGCTTACAAGGTCAAAAAAACAAACAGACAAAAAAGCCCTGTGGGGCTACATAGGGCTCCAGAGAAAGAAAGACACTTGGCCTGGAAGTGACACAGACCACCGTATTGTACCTTCCATTGGTCAGAACTAAATATATGACCTCACCAAATGACACAGGTGTTAAGAAATGAGATCTCTGAGTGGGCAGCTACTTTCTAGTAACATTTCATACAATAAAACAAGAGGAAGAATATTTAGTGAGCAGTTAATGTCTTGAGCAAGAATATGTAGCAGACACTTAGTGGTCTTTGCCACATGTCATTAGCAAACATTTCAAATATAATGCATGCCACCTGAGAACTCGTGATGCATGCATTCAGTAAGACAAATGCTGTTTCAAGGTAGGCAAAAATTTTTCTTTTAAAGGGCCTCCTCATTTTCTCACTTTAAAAATTACTAATTTTGTTCAGCCTCTATCACTATCAAAGTATTAAAAGCTTTTTATTACATTTCAGTATAAAAGTTTACAGAGAGAAAGGCATGTAGATATGAACAATTCTTAATAAATTTGTGTTATAATTATAGAACAATCCATGAAAACATAGCCAACTGGGAAATATGCATAATCTTTGCAGTTTTATTTATAGAGAAATCTTTCAAACTATGAAAATGAGTAGTAATGAGTCCCAGGTTGTATCATTTAGAACCGTGACTAAAAATCACATAAGAAAAATTTTATTATCTATATTGCTTTTTAAAACTATACTAAATATCTTTTTCTCTAATTGTATATGCCTGCTTTGGAATATACTATTTCCCCTAGTTTAAAGTTGGTCTTCTGCTTTAAATGCTATTCCCTAGCCCGTAATATTGACTGTAAATAAAATTATATGTAACTGTAGCAATTATTTTTTGAATTTGAAGTTTGGAATTTTACTTTGAAAGTATTTATCATAAACTGGAATGTAAAGGGGTACATTTGTGTGTCTGGGTGAAACCGACCCAATTTTCCAATAGAACTGATGTTTACAGTTTCTGTTGAATAAACACGGAAATTGACCTTTCCAGGCTTGAAACTTGAGAAATTACATTTGTCTTATCTGAGTTCCCTTCTCATGAAACCGAACATCAGGTCTCTCAGATAGTAGCAAGGAATTAAAACTTACTAGGTCACTGCAAACTGGACAATGAGATGCCAGACCCCTCATCCATCATGATTGCCTCCTGGTATATATAGGTATATATAGGTATAATATAATAGGTATAATATACCCTATTATAGCATTCTTCTCTGGCAATATGCATCACCTCAGTGATTGGCTTTCTGTGCTATGAGTAGCTGGATGTAGACCAAACCCAAGCTGTTTGGGTAACATGTGTAGCTTGCAAAAAATATATTATAGCTTTATGATTATTTTCATAAATTATACTTAATTGACTAAAATATGAATTTTTCTTTCAACTTGGACTAATAATTTGAGATTATTTAAAAGGTTAAACCAGAGTTTCCAAAATGTTTAATGGAACACTGGTTTCTCAAACTGTTTGTAGGTTCAATGTTTCAAAAACAGTTATTATAGTAGAATAAATTTGGAAGTCATTGACTTAAAGGAAAATATGTTTATTTGTAGAGAACATCTTAGAGCCTTTAATATACAAATGCTTATTCTGAATTGTCAAGAAGGTACTTTTTAAGTTATTTGACTATAGATATTTTATTTTTTCTGGCACACTAGAATTGTTAGCAATCAGAGAATACTTTAAGGAACTGTCAGTTTGTGAAGCTTGTTCTTAGATTCCTCATGACTCCACCATTCAAATGTTATTTGAAGATATTATAAAGGGCTGGGTGCAGTGGCTCACACCTGTAACTCCAGCACTTTGGGAGGCTGAGGCAGGTGGATCATGAGGTCAGGAGTTTGAGACTGGCCTGGCCAGCATGGTGAAACCCCATCTCTACTGAAAATACAAAATTATCCAGGTATGGTTCCACATACCTGTAATTCTAACTACTTGAGAGGCTGAGGCAGGATAATCACTTGAACCTGGGAGGTGGAGGTTGCAATGAGGCCAGATCGTGCCACTACACTCCAGCCTGGGAGACAGAGCAAAACTCAGTCTCAAAAAAAAAAATCATAAAGAATTGAACCCAGTCCAAGACCATCCAGATTCCAGGTGAAAAAGCTATAAGGGGACGTCTTGTGTCTATGGTTTGTGGACAAGAGTTCTTTGAAAAGGAATTTGGAGAAAAGAGACATTATTCCAGTGAACAGCTTACAAACTAAGATGAAGCCATCAGTGAAAAAGAATAGTGCAGTCCCTGGCAGGCCAAGCCAGAGCAATCAGACAAGAGAAAATACTGGGCATTCAAATCAGTAAAGAGGAAGTCAAACTGTCTGTTTGTCAGTAATGTGGTCATATACCTAGAAAACTCATACAAAAACTCCTAGAACTGATAAGTGAATTCAGCAAAGTTTGAAAATACAAAATCAATGTACACAAATCAGTAGCACTGCTGTACACCAATAGCAACCAAGCTGAGAATCAAATCAAGAACTCAACATTTTTTACAATAACTGCAATCAATCAATCAATCAATAAAATACAAAGGAATATACCTAAACAAAGAGATGAAAGAACTCTAAAAGGAAAACTGCAAAACACTGCTGGAAGATATCATAGATGACACAAACAAATGGAAATACATCCCATGCTCATGGATGGATAGAATCGATATTGTGAAAATGACCATACTGCAAAAAGCAATCTACGAATTCAGTGCAAATCCCATCAAAATACCACCATCATTCTTCATAGAACTAGAAAACAAAATCCTATGGAACCAAGAAAGAGCCTACATAGCCAAACCAAGACTAAGCAAAAAGAGCAAATCTGGAGGCATCACATTATTCAGCTTCAAACTATACTACCAGGCTATGGTCACCTTGCATGCTCAAAACAGCATGGTACTGGCATAAAAACAGGCATATAGATTAATGGAACAGAATAGAGAACCCAGAAATAAACCTAAATACTTACAGCTGACTGATTTCCAACAAAGCAAATGAAAACATAAGTGGGGAAAGTGTTCAACAAATGGTGGTGTGATAATTGGCAAGCCACGTGTAGAAGAATGAAACTCTAGCCTCATCTCTCTCACCTTATACAAAAATTAACCAGAGATAGATTAAAGACTTAAATTAGATTTAAGTCTAACATCTGAAACCTTAAAAATTCTGGAAGATAACATTGGAAAAACCCTTGGCTTAGGCAAAGATTGACCAAGAACCCAAAAGCAAATGCAACAAAAACAAAGATAAATAGATGGGACTTAATTAAAGTGAAAAGCTTCTGCATAGCAAAAGAAATAAACAGCAGAGTAAACAGACGACCCACAGAGTGGGAGAAAAATCTTTGCAAACTACGCATCCAACAAAGAACTGATATCCAGAATCTACAATGAACTCAAACAAATCAGTAAATAAAAAACAAACAATCTCACCAAAAAGTGGGCTAAGTACACGAATAGACATTTCTCAAAAGAAAATATACAAATGGCCAACACTAATGATCAGGGAAATGCAAATCAAAACAACATTGTGATATCACTTTACTCCTGCAGGAATGGCCAAAATTTAAAAATAAAAAAATAATAGATGTTGGCATGGAGGTGGTGAAAAGGGAACACTTTTACACAGTTGGTGGGAATGTAAACTAGTATAGCCACTATGGAAAGCAGTGTGGAGATTCCTTAAAGAACTAAAAATAGATCTCC
The DNA here is from genome assembly GCF_001604975.1 of Cebus imitator. Taxonomy (NCBI): domain Eukaryota; kingdom Metazoa; phylum Chordata; class Mammalia; order Primates; family Cebidae; genus Cebus; species Cebus imitator. The sequence continues at coordinate 1,962,603 of NW_016107355.1, read as the reverse complement.
CATTTGATCCAGCAATCTCACTACTGAGTACCCAGAGGAAAAGAAATCATTATATGAAAAACACATGTACACATACATGTCTATAGCAGCACAATTAGCAATTGCAAAAATATGGAACCAGCCCAATGCCCATCAATCAATGAGTGGATAAAGAAAATGTGGTATATACACAACGGAATACTACTCAGTCATAAAACATGAATGAAATAATGATAAGCACAGCAACCTGGATGGAGTTAGAGACTATTATTCTTAGTGAAGTAACTCAGGAATGGAAAACCAAACACTGTATGTTCTCACTTGTAAGTACGAGCTAAGCTGTGAGGATCCAAAGGCATAAGAATAATACAATGGACTTTGAAGGCTCAGGGAGAAGTGCGGGCAGGGTGAAGCATAAAAGACATACTGAATACAGTGTACACTGCTCTGGTGATAGGTGCACCAAAATATCAGAAATCACCACCAAAGAACTTATCATGTAGCTGAACACCACCTATTCCCCCAAAACCTATTTAAATATTAAAAGAAAAATAAAGAATAGTGCAAACCAGAGAACAAAAGGAAGTTTTGGCTTTTATAGAGAAAGTTCCCAGCAAACTTCTCAGTCAGATTAAAAAGTGAAAAATTCAAAAGTACCATTTGTAATTGGTAGACAGGGCTGAGTTCTGATTACTCAATACAGTTGAGCCCTGACTCGTTGTTATAGCTGAGAAGTGAGCATTGATTTGTTGATATAACTGGCCCCTGATTGGCCAGAACAGCTAAGTGCTGATTGGTTGGTTCCTGTGAGCTCCAAAAGTCCCAAAGTTAAACTGAGGTGCGGGTTTCTGGGGAAGTTGTACACATGCTCACTTGAAGTGTCTTTCCCTTACCAGTTGAGCATTCCCAGAGGAGGGTTATATACCACTTAAACTCTGCCATTTTGCCTCTTAGTGTGCATGCCTGAGCCCACTCATTCAACTTCTGAGATCTTATCGGGAAACTGCCGATCACCGGTTTTGGGTGCTTTCTATTTATTAGGGGACTGCCTTTCCCTGGCACTGGCTGTGGTCAATTATTACTTTTGAGAGAGTTTAACAATTGCCATTTCTGGTGTGCGCAGGGGAGCCCTCTTTCTGCCCTGCTCATGTCTGACTACCTACTTATTGTACAATGCCATGGTAGAGTCAGGTCATAAAGTAAGCCACAACATACTGAGTCAAAAAGACCTGTTTAGCAAAAATGGCCACTTGGCTCTATTTTACTACTTAATTTTATTTATTTTTTGAGGCAAGCTCTTGTTCTGTCATCCATGCCACAGTGCAGTGGTGACAATGTAGCTCACTGCAGCCTTACATACCTGAGGTCAAGGTATCCTCCCACTTCAGCCTCCTGAGTAGCTACGAATAGAGGCACATGCCACCAACCCCAACTAATTTTACATTTTTGTAGAGACAGAATCTTGTTATGTATCCCATGTTGGTCTCAAACTGTTGGCCTGAAGCAATCCTCCTGCCTCAGCTTCTCAAAGCTCTATGATTACAGGCATGAGCCACCAAGCCCAGCCTCTATTTTAAATTTAGATCTAGTTAGCCACTTGACATTCTTCTTGAATGTTCATATTTGCTCATCGGTTTATCAATCATAATATATACATTAAAACAGAAAGTTTATTTTCCTTTTCCTCCTGTCATATGAAATAGTGCTGCTACTGAAATAACCGGTTATGAACGTGTGTTGCAATATTGTCAAATTTGTTTCCTCCAAAAAGAAGATTTGCATTGACCAGTAACTTAAGGCTGTCAAGGTCAATCTTAAGGATAATGAATATTTACTACCTTTTAGAAAACAGGAGCTTCCTTCTTTTTTTAATATTGTAGATTTCTGATTTAATCAGACTACGAAAGTACCTTAAAAATAACCGTGATAGTTAACATTACGCTGAGCTAAGCACAGTTTAAATATATTTATTACTTTAAATGTATTAATTTATTTAATCCTTGTAACTACCCCACAAGAAAGCACTTAAATTGTTCCCATTTAATAATTTATAAAGAGAAGACACACAGATATTTTAAAACTTTTTTTTCTAGAGTATATCACACGTGAACACACAGGGACCAAATTTAAACCTAGGTTCCAGGTCATTCTTAATTAGTGAGGCATAATACTCTGAGAATGTACCAGTTTTCCTGCTCAAATTCTTTTCTAAGAGGCCCAGGGAAGGCTATGCCTACAAGCCATGACATTTTTTGCTAAACAGGTCTTTTTAACTCAGTATATTGTGGCTTACTTTTTGACCTGACTCTACCATGGCATTGTACAATAAGTAGGTAGTCAGACATGAGCAGGGCAGAAAGAGGGCTCCCCTGCACACACCAGAAATGGCAATTGTTAAACTGTCTCAAAAATAATAATTGGCTGCAGCCAGTGCAAGGATAAGGCAGTCTCCCAATAAATAGAAAACACCCAAATCTGGTGATCAGCAGTTTCCCGATAAGATCTCAGAAGTTGAATGAGTGGGCTCAAGCATGCACACTAAGAGGCAAAATGGCAGAGTTTAACTGGTATATGACCTTCCTCTGGGAACACTCAACTGGTAAGGGAAAGACACTTCAAGTGAACACGTGTACAACTTCAGTAAACACACTGTCCATGTGGTCCCTCTTAAGTGCTGGCAGGCCACAGTAAGCCCTAAGGGAAGAATCCAGACAGAAGACATGCAGCCGCCCCAGAAGCATGCCTGCATGTAAAACCTCAAGTCAAAGGTCAAACCACACACTTGAACCTTTCAATCATCTGTTTGGCCTTTTCCAAGTGTACTTTATTTCCTTTTGTTTCTGTTCTGAAACTTTTGAATAAAATTTCACTCCTGCTTGAAAACTTACTTTGGTCTCTCCTTCTGCCTTATGCCCCCTGGTCAAATTCTTTTTTAAAAATATTTTATCAGAGTGGGTTTTCTTGTCATCAACTCACATGGAGAGATATCTTCTTAGATTCATTTGGACAGGATCTCAGAGAACTATGCCTACAAAGATCTTATTTGCTTCAAGCTTTATAATTTGTCATTATTATGACATAAAAATTGCTGACTAGTGGTAATTGCATATGTTTGACCTCATAGGAAAGAAAAATAGTATGATGCCAATGTAGTTGAGTATTTATTGAGCACATATCACATGTCAGGATTTTTTTAACCAGAAGTTGCAGATGCACAAGTGAGCACAAAGTCCTGGACTTTACCAAAAAAATCAATTAAATTAGCAAGAAATTGAATGCCTAATTACAAGCTGAATGATATGGTTTGGCTCTGTGTCCCCACCTAAATCTCATGTTGAATTGTAATTCCCAGTGTTGGAGGAGTGGTCTCATGGGAGGTGATTGGATCATGAGAATGGATTTCCCCCTGGTTGTTCTCATCATAGCGAGCTCTTGTGAGATCTGGTTGTTGGAAAGTGTGTAGCACTTCCCCCTTCACTGTCTTTCTCCTGATCCAGTCATGTAAGATGTGCCAGCTTCCCCTTCACCTTCCACCACGATTGTGTCCTGAGGCCTCCCCAGCCGTGCTTCCTGTATAGCTGGTGGAACTGTGAGCCAATTACACCTCTTTTCTTTGTAAATTACCCAGTCTCAGGTAATTCTTTATAGCAATGTGAGAACAGACTAATATTCTGAACTAAATGCTAAGAAGCAGGAGAAGCTGAAGCAGAGTTTGCAAAGGGACCTGATTGATTCTGGGGAGGAGATTAAAAAAATTTGCCTGAGGGGGAGCAACTTGAGTTGAAACCTGAAGGTTGTGTAAGAATGAATAAAGGAGAGGATAGAGAGGATAGAAAGGAAAGAAAGGGAAGGGAAAGGAAGAGAAAGGAAGAGAAAGGAAGTTTAGGTTAAAAAAAAAGTAAGGGAGATAGAAATAAAAAGAAGAGTGAGTTTGTTTGTTTGTTTATTAATTATTAATTAATTAATTTTTTGAGCCAGGGTCTCACTCTGTTGCCCAGGCTGGAGTGCAGTGGTGTGATCACAGCTCACTGCGCCTCAATTTCCCAGGCTCAGGTGATCCTTCTGTCTCAGCCTCCAGAGTAGCTGGAACTACAAGGGAACACCACCGGCAAGAAGCCCTGGAAGGACTGAAGCTGCTCCTTTGAATTTACAATTCAACATGAAAATATCACCTCAGGGTTGGTAAAAAGTGGCTTCAACCTCTGTCTTTAAGTTTACGGTTTAACCACACCTGGCTAATTTATTTTTTTTTTGCATTTTGTAGAGACAGGGTTTTGCCCATGTTGCCCAGGCTGGTCTTGAATCCCTGAGTCCAAATGATCCATCTGCCTCGGCCTCCCAAGGTGCTAAGATTATATTAAAGTTGTGAGCCACTATGCCTGGCCAAAACGGAGAGTTTTAGGTAGTAAAGAAAGGCTTTCCAGGCAGAACCTGAAAGATCTGAGTTCAGGAATATACATGTGTTTGAGGGACTGAGAAAAGATCACCATTTCTGGAGTGCGGAGAACTTTCAGAAGAGGAAAAGTGGGGCTAAAACCTGGGGCTTTATCAAAAAAGTAGTGGGAAATTACTAAAAAGGGCTAGGGAATCAAGTGATATAGTTAAATGCTTATTTTTGCTACATTGTATATGGAATATAAAATAGAATCTGATGTCCCTCAGAATAGTATCATAAAGAGCAATTCCATTCCTGAGCAAGGACTCATAGAAATGAGAAAAACTGTATCTTAAACTAAAATTGGAATTCCCATAAATCTTTGAATTCATTTTAGTAGTAAATTTGTTCTAGTTTCTATAAAAAAGCATGTATATGATACACAATTATCAAGGTATTACAAATTACATTAGAGAATAGATTTTTTAGGCCAAGCACGGTGGCTCATACCTTTAATTCCAGCAGTTTGGGAGTCTGAGGCAGGTGGATCACCTAAGAGCAGGAATTTGAGACCAGCCTGGCCAACACGGGAAAATCCCCTCTCTACTAAAAATACAAATAGCCTGGCATGGAGGCACATGCCTGTAATCACGTCTACTCGGGAGGCTGAGGCAGGAGAATCACTTGAACATGAGAGGTGGAGGTTGCAGTGAGCTGAGATTGTGCCACTGCACTGTAGCCTGGGTGACAGAGAGAGACTCCATCGAAAGAAAAGAAAGCAAGAAAGCAAGACAGGGAGGGAGGGAGGGAGGGAAAGAGAGAAAGAAAGAGAAAAAGAAAGGAAAGAAAAATAAGAAAGAAAGAAAGACAAAGAAAAAGAAAATGAAAGAAAGAAAGAAAGAAAGAAAGAAAGAGAAAGAAAGAAAGAAAGACAGACAGAAAGAAAGAAAGAAAGAAAGAAAGAAAAAGAAAGAAAGAAAGGGAGAAAGAAAAAGAAAGGGAGGGAGGGAGGGGGGGAGGAAGGAAGGGAGGAGAGAGAGAGAGAGGGAGGAAGGGGAGGGGAGGGGGGAAAGGGAAGGGAAGGTGGGAAGGAAGAATGAAGGAAGGCAAGGAAGGAAAGGAAGGAAGGAATTTCTTTTAAAAAGATAAAATGATGACTATCATACAAATGTAACATGTCATATTTTAACCCATTAACTAATGATTAAATCACTAAGATGCTACAACCAGTTTTAAACATATATAGGCTAAAAAGATATGCTTAAATAAATTCACAAATAGATGAACAATGGGTCTATTCACAATCAATAATCAATTCCATTTTACCTATCGTGGTTAATTTATGTTTCCTTGGGGAAGAATCTTTGCATTGTTATTAGTTACCACATGTATAAGGTTACAAACAATGAAAGTATGAGAAAACCTGAAAAACTGTGCCAGGGAGAAATATTTTGGGTCAACTTCAAAGTCTTTCAGACCTTTTTTCCTCCAACTATATGTATGTGTGTGTGTGTGTGTGTGTGTGTATGCAAAGTAGTATATATATAGTTGGAGAAAAATTATATATATATTTAATTATAAGTATATACATATAATTTATATATTATACATATAAATTATGTATAATATACATATAAAAATGTATACATATAAATTCTATATATAATGATATGTATACATTTTATATTCTGTAAAAGGGTTATTCTAATACTGTTCTAAAAAATACTGCTCTGCCTTATAATAGATTTGACCTAAAATAAATGTCCTTATTTCTGACAAAGCTCTATGGAGAAGGTCTTTAATCTTGATGTAGGTCATCATCAGAATCTATGATTCTAGACAGATTTTAGTCCTTTGAGACACTAGGCAGGGAATCCAGTCATTCCACACAGGACTTCCAACCCATGGAAAATGTAAAATAAAAAATTTATGTTGTTTTAAGCTGCTAAGTTTGTGGTAAATTTCTGTAAAGTTTATTCTCTGTAGGTTTATTGCCGAGTTAAAAATGAGGAAACTGAGGCCAGCACAAGAAAATTAGACGCCAATTTATTCAGCTCCCGCCAAGGTTCTGTGGTCCCAGGGAGAGGGGCCAGGGAAGTCACGCCTGACTCCTCTCAGGAGTGGGGTTTTATATGGAGTGAAGGTGTTCGATTGGATTTGGAGAAACAGGATGTGGACGGGGTGAGTTGCTATTGGTAGGTAGGTGGGATTTCCAGTGAGCGGGCTAAGTGCTGAGTGCAGAGGGGATTTCCAAGGGTGGGGTTAGGTGCCAAGTGCAGAGGGGAATTTCCAAGGCGGGCTAGGTGCCGAGTGCAGAGGCGATTTCCAAGGAGGAGCTAGATGATGGGCACATTCTGATAATGTAATTTTCAAGCAGGGAGGGAGATGGGCGTGTTCAAACTCCCGGCGAGGCAACCAGCCTTACAATTTCTACACAGAATAATAAACCAATAGTATGTACTGTATGATTTCATTTGTACAGAATTCAAATCTAGGCAAAATTGAACTACATTGTTAGATGTTAAGGTAGTGGCTACCTCTGGCAAGTAGGAAGAGAGTAAAAATTGGACAGGGCCTTGAGGAGGTGTCTAAAATCTGATAACGCTTTATTTCTTAATCTAGGCAGATGTGCTCACTTTTATTAAGCTCTTCACCTAGCATTTGGGTACTTACTGTAATGCCAGCTGCCTTGCAGAGGGTTAAACGGACACATCCATCTTTCTCCGTGCCTGATAACTATGTCATCACCCAAGCTTGGTGCACTCGGCACCAAGCTTGTTATCTGGCCTTGCCACATGGCTTCCCTGCACCCGCCTCTGCAGACCAGACCCAAGCCCACATTCAGCACTAAATTATGCATTCAACCCCCAGCCCGCTGTTGATAAATCCTGCAGGAAAATTTTTTAAAGAAGCCCCGTCAGACCCTGCCCGGTAGCAGTCTGCCCTGTACACCCCCAGCAGGCCCACTTATCCAAGGTCCCACCTGCCTACCCATAACAACTAGTTCCGGGTATTTCCTGCTTTTTAACAGCCAATAAGATTGCCTTCACTTTGTTTCCCCAATAGCCAATCAAGGCCCACTTACCAAGGTCCTGCCCACCTACCAATGGCAGCTAGTTCCAGGTATTTCCTGCTTCTTAACAGCCAATAAGATTGTCTTCACTTTGTTTCGCCAACAGCCAATCAATTGCCTTCCCTCCTGATAAAACTCCACTCCCTGAACAGCCGGGCGTGACTTCTTTGACCCCTTCCTGGACCACAGAACCTTGCCCTGGAGCTGAATAAATTAGTTTCTCATTTTCTTATACTTGCTTCAGTTTCCTCATTTTACCTCGGCAATAAATCTTACACTTACCTGCATGTTTAGTTCAATAAAATAGTGTTGAATAATTTAACATACAAATAATTTAATAAATAATTATTTATATAAATATGAATAAATCAATAAATAATTCAATAAAATATTGTTGAAAAAAGATAATTTTGCTCTCATTTGAGTTTATACTTCTGATTCCATTACCAAAAATACATCTAATAATATCAACAGATGTTGAGTTTTTATTATTTGTCAGGCATGGTTCTGAGGGCTTTATGTGAATTAACACGCTTTTGTATTTTAATTTTGATTTTAGCACACTTTTAAACATAGAACTTTTTAATTTGATACAGTCAAATGTAGAAATATTTGTCCTTTGGGGTATACTGTATCTCAACTAAGAAATCTTTCTCTACCCTGTAATGCTTTTACTATTTTTTCAGTGCTTCCTCCAATCTCTTTTTATTTTTATTTTTTATTTCCATAGGTTTTTGGGGAACAGGTGGTGTTTGCTTACACCAGTAAGTTCTTTAGTGGTGATTTGGGAAATTGTGGTGCACCCATCACCCAAGCAGTATACACTGTACCCAATTTGTAGTCTTTTATCTATCCTTCACCCCTGCTCCCTTCCCCCAACAAAGTCCCCAAAGTCCATTATATCATTTTTATGCCTTTGTGTCCTCATAGCTTAGCTCCCACTTATGAGTGAGAACACAGGATATTTGGTTTTCCGTTCCTGAGTTACTTCACTTAGAATAATGACCTCCAGTTCCATCCAGGTTGCTGCAGATGTCATTATTTCATTCATTTTTATGGTTGAGTAGTATTCCATGGTAATTTTTTTATCTGCTTGTTGATTGATGGGCACTTGGGCTGGTTTCATATTTTTCCATTGCTAATTGTTCTGCTATAAATGTGTGTGCAAGTATCTTTTTCCTATAATGACTTCTTTTCCTCCGGGTAAATACCCAGTTGTTAGACCGTTATACTTTTAGAATTAAAGCAAAACCAAATTGATTAAACTGTTTCCAGGTACAAGTAAAGTGTTTCCTACATAAAAAGATTAATTTAATATACTCAATTTTTATTAGATAAGTGCAATGTCTTTGATGTGTGTGAAAAACAGTTTCCTCTTTCACAAAGAAACTCATAAAGAACATTTTATTAGTTACACTGAGCCTGTTTTCTCCGTTCATTTTTGATGTGACATCACTTCTCAGTCCTAACATATAAGGACTCCATTTTAAGATTAATGTTGGCTATGAGATAAATGGAACATTTTCTTGTTAGAATTTTAAAAATCTAGGTTAGATAGAGAAATTTTATTTGCAATTCTCTAACAAGCCTCAAGTATAAAGTCATGATTCCTTAAGCCAACCATTCATGCTATGTGGCTTCAGCTTATAGTAAAATAAAAACAAAAGCTGATTTATACTTTGAAAATTATTCAGTAATAGAGTCCTGAAATTATCTTTAAGCAATCACTTGTGGGTCAACGGTACATAATAGAGAAAATATAAAATGGTGATTTCTGAATGAACTCTGACATTGGGATCTACAATAATTTATTTCTTATTCATAAATACCTTAAAAATCATGTCATCCTTTTTTCCTTTTCTGGCTTTTTTTTTTTTTTTGAGTTGGAGTCTAACTGTGTAGCCCAGGTGTGTGCCATCATGCCCGGCTAATTTTCTGTATTTTTAATACAGACAGGGTTTCATCGTGTTAGCCAGGATGGTCTCAATTTCCTGATCCTGTGATCTGCCTGCCTTGGACTCCCAAAGTGCTGGGGTTGCAAGTGTGAGCCACCGCACCTGGCCAATCATCTCCTTCTTAATTATATGTTACAGAAAGAATGGAGATGTTTAAGAAAAAATTCTTATGTGTGGACAGTGTGTGTCAACTTCCATCAGTAAAATGTTAATGTCATTTAAATATAACAATAAACTATTTAAGAATTTATAGTAATAATGAAGTATATGACCATTCCCAAAGATTTTATTACATTAAAATATGAAGACTATTCCTGCTGTAGAACAAGGAGGAGACTATAAATCTATAAACGTAAAGGAAAGAAATGCTTTTATTTATTATACTTTCCATATAAGTATGTTAGATGTTTTTATTTTCCTATGAGATTATTTCACAATCTATAAGTCATTCTTTGGATGAATGACAAATTTTTTTGGTAGTAATTTTTATTGTTTAACTAATAGGAAGAAGCTGAGGCAAAATTAATAGTATAGAGTTTATTTGGGCCAAGGTTGAGGATTGCAACCTGGAAGCACAGATTTAAGTTGCCTTGAATATATACTCTGATTAGTAGCAGTTACAAGTAGATTTTTAAAGGCAAACAAAAGAAGGGAATGAGTAGTGGGCTGATACAAAATTCTTTGTCAAAAATTCTCATTTGTTTACAGGAGTAACATTGATTAGTGAATGACTATACATTATTAAGTTGCAGGATGTGGGTTATAGTGTCCCAGTATGGCATTATTAGGTAACTTTATAGGCACCTGTAGCAATAGCAAGCCCTTTGGAGAGATGAATGCATAGCTCAAAGTGGGGAGTATGATGTGATAACTGTCTCATTGTAGTGAGTCTTTGGGCCTCATAATTTGAAAGGGTTCACATTTCTCAGATGAAAGTTTCTTTCTTCATTATTTTCTTGTTATGTTCTTAGTTTAAATGCTCTCTCTTGTTTGTTATTAAAAATAATTTAATTATATTTATTTTTGTTTTGAGTCAGTCACATATTTTTTTCAAAATTCAAAAGTTAAAAAAGTGAATACAAAAAATATATAGCTCTAAGAAGTGGAATACTTCTTCTGTGTCTAAGACCTCAATTCTCTTCCCTGAAAGCAATCGAGTGTCATTTTCTTGTCTATCTTATGGAAATATTTTAAGCATATGCCAGTAAATATGTATAAATTATATTTATAGATATGTATGTGTATATGCATATGTGTATGTATGTATATAGAATGTGTGTGTGTATTTATACTTTTACTCAGAAACGATCAGTCCATTTTTAACACTTGCAGACTACAAGCTCCTTCAGATGAGCGTGTGTGTCTGATTCATTTGTGTGATCTCCCAACAAGTATATATATGTATACACACACACACACACACACACACACACACACACACATATGTATACTATACTAGGTTTTGTTTTAGGGTTTTGGTTTTACTTTTTACTAACAGCATTTCTTGTAGCGCATTTCATATCAATACATTAAACACTTTTCTATCTTCTTTTATGGTGCTTTAAAATTTCTTTTTATGAATATATACATATATGTTCATGCATATATATGGCATGGCTTTTTCAACCAGTTTTCTCTAGATGCACATTTAAGTTGTTTCCAATTGCTTTCTATTATAATGTACATGTGACCATTAAAAATACTTCAGAGTCTTTCCTTCATTTATGAATAACTAACTTCAAATGAGTACTTAGTGTAATTTCAGCCCTAAGTTAAGAGTTTTATATACATTATCTTATCCAATTTTCAAACTAACTCTATGAGAGCAGTACTTTTTTATTACTTTTTTACAGATGAAGAAAATCTATTTGCCTAAATTGAAAAAATAAACATGGAGAAGATTTAGAATCTGATTTCTGGTCTGTATGTCTCTAAAGCTTTTATAACAGAAACTATGTAAATATTTATTGACAATCTACATATATGAGTAATGTGCTGGTGAGGTCATACAGATGAATCAGACACAGATACTCACCTTAAGGAGCTTAGTGTCTGTAAGTGTTAAAAGCTTACTCATTTCTGAGTAAGTCAGTTAATTATAGCAGATTTCAATAAAGTGACTGATACGTCAGTAACAAAGATATTCTGTGTATACAAAAATTATAGTTTAAAACCATATTCTCAAGTTCAAGTTTTATAATTTAACTAAAGAGTACCAGATTTGCAAGTAAATAATTACCACACTTAATAAAACTCCAAATCTGCTTCTGGATGTGACCACAGTAGGGTATAATTTTGAGAGCTAAATTTCAAAGATGACCACTTTTTAGAAGTGAACTAGGAAGCATTTCTATATTATTAATTAGAGGTAGAAATAAATCTTTCAACAGAAGAGGATTTGAAACAAATGTTAGTAAATAAAATCAATGGCTTAGGAAGAATTCTGAAAATTGCTAACTGACTTCTAAGACAGCAGTTATATTTGATTACTGGATTTTGAAAATTTCCACTTTTTTTCACTGCCAATTTCCATCAGGGACAAAAATGAAAAGTGTCAAAAATAACATGAAACAGACACTTTTTCCAAATGTTGGGGTTTCAGTAGGGATGGCAAATGTTATGAAGAAAACTGCTTTCAAATTTCTAGCATAGCTTGGAATATTTAAAAAAATACAGTTGTAGTAAGAAAAGAAAATGCAGTGTGTAGAAAGCCACTTATATCTGAAATGTAGTCTTGGAAGTTGAATTACTCCTCTAGTCACTCTAGTTCTGCAGCTGCCCTTGAATCTACTCAAGACTTCACAGTTTGGCTATCATATTCCTCATCTAATACTCCTGTAATTTGCCAACATTAAATAAAAAATGAAGGTAGAGTTAGCACACAGAAGTATTTTTAATTTTTGGCTTTGAACTGGCAACAGAATCAACAGATATGGCTACTAAAATGCAGAGTTCTTAGCCTCAATCCTGACATTTTGAAACAAAGAATCCCCAAATCTACATTGCAGTAATTCTTATATATTCAAGTTTAGAACAACTGCAATGAGAAGAAGGAAGGTATATGGATTATGTTCTGACTTCTCTCTTTCTTCACCAACTCAGAGACAAAGACAAATATGATAGAAGGAAGGTACACTACTTTAAGATTCTGGAAAAGTGTGTTCTATACTAGGGCTTGCAACTTCCTAGCAGACTGACTGTATTAGTCCATTTTCATGCTGCTGATAAAGACATACCCAAGACTGGGAAGGAAAAAAGGTTTAATTGGACTTACACTTCTACCTGGCTGCGGAGGCCTCAGAATCATGGCAGGAAGTGAAAGACATTTCTTATACGGAGGTGGCAAAAGAAAATGAGGAAGAAGCAAAAGTGGAAACCCCTAATAAACCCATCAGATTTCATGAGACTTATTCACTATCATGAAAATAGTATGGGAAAGACCAGCTCCCATGATTCAATTATCTCCCTCTGCGTGCCTCCCACAACATGTGGAAATTCTGCTAAATAAAATTCAATTTGAGATTTGGTGTGGACACAACCAGACCATATCATTCCTTCCCTGGCCCTCAAAGTCTCATGTCCTCACATTTCAAAACCAACCATCCCTTTCCAATAGTCCTCCCCAAATCTTAACTCATTTCCGCATTAACCCAAAAGTCCATAGCCTAGAGTCTCATTTGAGACGAGGCAAATCCCTTCTGCCTATGCAAAAATCAAAAGCAAGCTAGTTACTTTGTAGATTCAATGGGGATACAGGTATTGGGCATTTGTTAAAACAGCCGATCCAAATGGGAGAAATTGGCCAAAACAGAGGTTACAGGGCCCATGCAAATCCAAAATCCAGTGGCACAGTCAAACTTTAAAGCTCCAAAATGATCTCCTTTGACTCCAGGCCTCACACCAAGGTCATGCTAATGCAAGAAGTGGGTTCCCACGTGATTGGGCAGCTCTGTCTCTGTGGCTTTACAGGGCACAGCCTCCCTCTAGGCTGCTTTCACAGACTGTTGTTGAGTGTCTGCAGGTTTTCCAGGGCCTAGTTCAACCTGTTGGCGGATCTACCATTCTGGGGTTGGAAGGGTGGTGGTCTGCTTCTCACAGCTCCACTAGTCAGTGCCTCAGTAGGGATTCTGTGTGGGGGCTCTGACCCCACATTTCCCTTCTGCACTGCCCTATAAGAGGTTCTCCATGTGCACCCCACCCCTGCAGCAAACTTTTGCCTGAACATCCAGGTCTTTCCATACATCTTCTGGAAGCTAAACAGAAGTACCCAAACCTCAATTCTTAACTTCTGTGCACCTGAAGGTTCAATACCATGTGGAAGCTGCCAAGGCTTGGGGCTTCCACTACCTGAAGCCACAGCCTAAGCTCTGTGTTGTCCCCTTTCGCCCACAGCTAGAGCAGTTGGGACACAGGGCACCAAGTCCCTAGGCTGCACAAAGCACAGGAACCCTGGGCCTGGCCAATGAAACAACTTTTCCCTCCTGGGCTTCTGGGCCTGTGATGGGAGGGGCTGCTGTGAACGTCTCTGACATGGCCTGGGAATATTTCCCCCACCATCTTGGGAATTAACATTAGACTCCTTGCTACTTATGCAAATTTCTGCAGTCAGCTTGAATTTCTCCTCAGAAAATTGGTTTTTCTTTTCTATTACGTAGTCAGGCTCTGGATTTGAACTTTTATACTGTTTCTCTTTTAAAACTGAATGCCTTTAACAGTACCCAAGTCACCTCTTGAATGTTTTGCTGCTTAGAAATTCTTCTGCCAAATACCCTAAATCATCTCTCTCAAGTTCAAAATTCTAAAAATCTCTAGGGCAGGGGCAAAATGCCACTAGTCTCTTTGCTAAAGCATAACAAGAGTCACCTTTGCTCCAGTTCCCAACAACTTCCTCATCTCCATCTGAGACCACCTCAGCCTGGGTTTTGTTGTGTATATTGCTATCAGCCTTTTGGGTAAAACCACTCAACAAGTTTCTAGGAAGTTCCAAACTTTCCCACATTTTCCTGTATTCTTGTGAACCCTTCAAACTGTTCCAGTCTCTGCCTCTTATCCAGTTCCAAAGTTGCTTCCACATTTTCAGGTATCTTTTCAGCAACACCTCACTCCTGGTATCAATTTACTATATTAGTTCTTTTTCATGCTGCTGATAAAGACATACCTGAGACTGGGGGAAAAGAAGAGTTTAATTGGACTTACAGTTCCACATGGTTGGGGAGGCCTCAGAATCATGGCAGGAGGCAAAAGGCACTTCTTACATAGTGGCAGCAAGAGGAAATGAGGAAGAAACAAAAGCATTAACCTAAAAGTCCAGCAGATCTCGTGAGGCTTTATTCACTATCATGAGATACACATACACATGGGAATATACACATGGGAAAGACCAGCCCCCATGACTCAATTATCTTGTCTCCCCCTGGGCCTCTCCCACAACACATGGGAATTCTGGGAAATATAATTCAAGTTGAGATTGGGGAAACAGCAAAACCCTGTCACCTTATACAGGTTACTGACAATCCTTGAACCCTGTGTTCCATCCGTGACATCAGGTTATTGTAGGGCTAAGATAACATATGCAGATTATTTATCTCCTGCCATAAAAATGCATGACATTAATAGTGTTGATCCCATACTCTCAGAGTAGGTTAAAGAGTATTGTATTTTAAAAAACATATCAATTTCTATTTCTAACAGAAAGAGGAGTGAATAAAACCAAGGAAGGGAACAGATAATTACTATTTATAAATTTATGGCAGTATTAAATTTTATATAATTGTTGTGATTCTTAATAGTTATTACTTGCGTTACTTTTTAAAGTGGAAACAAAAAGTTCAAAAGACCTTATTCAGCTTTGCTTTCATTGATTTAAAAATGAACAAGTTTCATGGTACAAAACATTGACTACTTTTTTATGTAATTGAATTGCCACCAAGTTTCTGAAAAATTTTTTTTTGTTGTTATTGAAGCATGAATGCCTTGGAGATTATAGTAGCTCTTGCTTTTCATTCTAGGGAAAAAAAAAAGCATGACTTAGTTTGAAATGTGTGACTATTATAATTATGAAATTAATATAAATCCCAACCCTTGGGAAATTAAGTGGTTTTCTAGAGACATCACCAAAGAATACTCACTGAAACAACTCTTGTCTGACATACAAATTGCTCTATAAACCAAGGCTACGAACTGCCAGAGTGAACAAATAATAATATGAGAATCTTTAGCTAGTTGCTTAAACTGGTCAAATCATTGAATCTGACAAATCTGTGAATCGCATAAGTCTCTTACCATTTTGGGAACTCAAGGATCCTCATTAAAAACTAAGAAACAGGATCAGATGATAAAAGCACCTTCTAGAATCAGGGCTCTGTGACGTGCCTGATATCAACATCACCTAAAAATAGGGATGCCTCAACGAACAATCAAGGGTTGAGAGGAAAAATAGAAAAGCCTAAAACAATAAGGAAATTAAAGAAAATTGTGTAGCCAAAGTGCTGTATTATATTGCTAAAACTGAAGAGAGAAAGAGGAAAATGTGGCATGTAGTGGGTGCAGTTCAAGGGCAGAAGAGTCTAGTGGTGATGAAACATGAAGGCTTCAGAATCAGGTTGCCTCGATTCAAATCCAACTTTAATTTATAGCTTTCTGGCCTTTGGCAAGTGACTTAACCGCTCTGTGTTTCAGTTTTATTATCTGTAAAATGGTAATAGCTCCAGACACAGCTTGCCACATAAAAGCACTTGAATGTTAATTATTATTAATATTATTAAACGGATCATACAGTTGATGTTCAAAGTGACCCCTGAACAGTATCTGACATAATGGGTGCTTGACAAATAATCATTGAATTTAATTAGTGAGTCATTGAATGAATCAGTGTCTCTACTACAAACATTGAAAATAAAATTGTATTTGAATTTTTAACACATCTATAATAAGACAAAATACAAAATGTATTTTGTATTTCTTTTACTGATCTACTTTATTCTTAGAACTAAATTATGTAGGTATTTCAATATAATTGTTCTTCATCTTATTCTAGGATTGTGTAAATAAAAATTAAAAGATGTCAATAAGTATTTAAAAATTTCAATGGATGGGTTGGATCTATTATTCCATTTTATTTGGCTTTTTAAGATTAAGCTCATAACCCAAAGGCCTTTTGGTGAATCTATGACATTTAAAAAGTAGCTAATCAATCAATGTAGAGTGGTTATCACAGACTGAGGAGATGAGATGGGGAGATGGTGAAGGAGCCAGTGAGTACGAAGTTACAATCAGATAGGAGAAATAAATTCTGGTGTTTGATTGTCCGGTAGGGTGCCTATGGGTACCAGTAAGGTATTATACATTACAAAATACCCAGAAAGAGGCTTTTGAATGTTCTCACCATAAAAAATGATGAGACCATGAGCTGATGGGTTAGCGAACTCTCCTGATTTGATCATGGTATAACATATACCCATGTCAAAATATCACATGGTATCCCACAAATATATACAATTATGATGTCAATTAAAACATGTTAAAAAGAAAATGAAGAAATTAGTCAATGGGGGGTATGTAGACTTGTGATTAACCAGGGAGGTTTAAATAATAAATAAATGAGACTATATTTCATTTTATTTTTGAGACAGGGTCTCAGTCACCCAGGTTGAAATACAACACAAATACCGCTCAAGCTTCTGGGTTCAAACACTCCACCTGCCTCAGACTCCAGAGCAGCTGGGGCTGCCGATGTGCACCACCACATCTAGTTTATTAAAAAAAAATTTGTGGAGGCGGGGTCTCACTTTGTTGCCTTGGGTGGTCTTGAGCTCCTGTAGTCAAGTCATACTCCTGCCTTGGCCTCCCAAAGTGTTGGGATTACAGGTGTGAGCCACTGTGCTTAGTTTGAGACTTTAAATCTTAAATTTCAGTCTATATAATTTTGCAGCTGAAATACATTGGTATTGCAGTATATAATCAATCTATTCATTTTGGGACATTTTAATGGAGCCCCAGGAGAGGGCTGGCTATAACCACGTTGCTGCTTGTGGTTTCATTATATAGATGTTTGTGCAATTCAAAAGAGAAACAAGGAAAAATAGAGCTTGCTGCCATCACATTTTTAGTTTCCTGGCCACAGTTGTGTGAACACTGTGATAGTTCTACCATTATATGTCACAGTATTATTTAATGACTATGAGCTGAATTTATTTAGTATTAAGGGATAAGACTGACAAGGATTCAAAACATGATCTATCTGGCATTAAGAGAATACCAAAAGAACATTGGCATGGAACCTACTACTCCTTTCCAAGGACATAATCAAGAGATAGTTGGAGAACCCACACCACCCACACTTCCCAGGTGGCTGAAAAAAATAAATGGATCACTATAGCCTAGCAGAGTTTTATGATGTTTGAAACAAACTGTCCATGACTAGTTTTTCAAGTATAGAAACATCTAGGAACTCATTCTTTGACATTTAAAAAAAAGACTTTGGTAAATTATTTTCAAAGGAAGAAAGTAATCCAATGGGAAATGGAGGCAAAACAATTTCTATTGCTTTTTTTTTTTTTTTTTTTTTTTTTTTTTTTTTTTTCTTTTTTTTTTTTTTTTTTTGACTAGACAAAGCAAATGCTTTTATTTTGAAATTTAAAGTTATGGTTACCAAATTTCATAACTTCTTACATGAAGTAAGGGTACTGCTATCTAAGTTTAGTAAAATAGTGGTTCCAGTAATTAATAGAAACTTGTTGCTCTCTTTGTTAAGTTAATTTATTTCAGTCTGTTTGCACATATATTTCATCATGGTTTGACAATTTTGGCAGGCATAACTGATTTTGGTACAACCCAGTTAAGAGAATGGATATGGCCATGATTACTTGGGCAAACATGATTGAAATAATCTGCAATGGATAAATGCATGGCAGTTTAAAAGTGAAAAAGCACACAGTTTTCAGTAAAAAAAAAAAATAATAATTTTTGTATAGATATAAAAGTTTCCTTTTCTCTTTAGATCTATTCTATATTCTACAGTTTAATTATTTTTTCAAATAATAGCTTTATTGAAATGTTATTCACAATCCAAAACATTTATCCATTCAACAGTTTATACTATATTAAAAGTTGCATAATCAGTTACTACTACATAATTTCAGAACATTTTCATCACACTACCAAAAAAGCCTTACTCATTAGAAGTTACTCGTTTTCCCTCCCACACCCCCTACAAAACACTAATTCACTTTTTGTTTCTATGTGTTTGTTTATTCTGATATTTTACATAGATGAAACCATACAACATGTGGCCTTTTGTAACTGGCTGCTTTCACTTAACATGTTTTTAAGGCCTATGCATGTGCAGTATATGCCAATAATTCATTAATTTTTAATCACCAAACGATTCCTTATATTAACAAATAATAATCTAATGTATGAATGTACCACATTTTGTTTATCCATTAGCCAATTAAAGGACATTCGGGTTGTTTTCACCTTTTGGCTCTTATAAATGACGCCATTATGAGCATTGTGAGTAAGTTTCCATTCTCTCGGCATATATCTAGGAGTGGGTCTTGTTGGATCTTATCAAATGTTAAACACTATGTTTATAAGAGTTGAAGTTATTGATGAATTGAAATATAAAGTGATTGATTGAGTGATTGATTGATATTTAAGAATTTGTGGATTGTTGCTAATTCTTTCAATGTTTGGTAGAATTCACTTGTGAAATCATCTAGTCCTGGGCTTTTCTTGGTGGAAATTTTTTTATTATTAATTCAATTTCTCCCTATAAGGCTGTTAAGATTTATATTTCTCTTTGAGTTAGTTGTGTTAGTTTTCGTCTTTTTAGGAAGTTGTTCATTTCATGAAGGTATCTAATTTTTCCCATACTATTGTTCATACAATTCTGCTTTTTATTTTTGTAAGATTGGTAGTGATGTTTTGCCTTTTATTCCTAATTTTAGCAATTTGAGAGCTCTGTTTTTTTGGCAGTCTAGAAAGAGTTTTGTCCAATTTGTTTATTCTTTTCAAAGAAGCAAATTTTAGTTCTGTTAATTTTCTCTATTGTTTTTCTTGTCTCTACTTTATTCTCTTTATCTTGAATCTTTACTATTTTCCCCTGGCTTTCTTTTGGTTTAGGTTGCTCTACTTTCTTTAGTGATTTAAAGTAAAAGGTTAAGTTATTGATTGAAAATTTTTCTTTTTTTTTTTTTTTAAACAGATCCACTTACACCTATACATTTATTTCTAAGCACTGTTTTAGCTGCATCCTGCAAGTGGTGTGTTTTGTTTATATT
Organism: Cebus imitator; assembly: GCF_001604975.1. Taxonomy (NCBI): domain Eukaryota; kingdom Metazoa; phylum Chordata; class Mammalia; order Primates; family Cebidae; genus Cebus; species Cebus imitator. The sequence goes on along the minus strand of NW_016107355.1, from coordinate 1,942,938 downwards.
TATTTTAGAGTGTTTTCTAATTTCTTATGTGAGTTCTTTTTTGCATATTGATTAATTAAGACTATTGTTTAATTTTCCATATTTATTAATTTTGAAAATTTCCTCTGTTACTGACTTGTTTGTTTGTTTGAGACACAGTCTGGCTCTGTCATTCAGGATGGAGTGCAGTGGTGTGATCTGATCATAGCTCACTGCAACCTCGAACACCTGGGTTCAAGAGATCCTTCCACTTCAGCCTCCTGAGTAGTTAGGACTGCACCTGCACACCACCATGCCCTGCTAATAAATAAAAATTTTTTGTTTGTAGAGACAAGTTCTCGCTCTGTTTCCCAGGCTGGTCTTGAACTCCTGGCCTCATGTGGTCCTCCTGCCTTAGCCTCCCAATACATTGGGATTACAGGTGGCAGCCACTGCTCCTGGTTCCTGATTTTTAGTTTCATTATATTATGTTAATAGAACATACTTTCTCTGACTTCAATCCTTTTAAATGTATTTAACCTTTTTTTTCTGTCCTAACATAGATTATTTCATAGAGAATAACTCATAGCTTTTTGGAAGAGTGCATTTTCCTATTGTCTGCAGTAGTGTATGCACGTCTCTTAGGTCTAGTTGGTTTATATTGTTTTTCAAGTCTCATATTTTCTTGTAAGTTAGATATCATGTGTTAAATGTGAAAAGAAAAAAGAATTGCTCCATAGATATAGTGACTATTATTAAAGATAATTAAAAATAAGCTTCTTCTAAGATTAAAAAAACTATATTCAGCAGCATCTTGGGCAATCTCTGTAAATAACTTTGCTGTGAATTTGTTCACATTATCAAGCTGAAGAGTTTGGGTGGCAATTCAGAGGATCGGTAAGAAAGAAAAAAAAAAAAAGAGGTAAAGTCCACTGTAAGCTTGGTCTTAGTTACCATTTGATCCTGGTCTCTGCTTAAATTCACTGACTTAAGTTTCCTACACCCAATGATAACTGATTTAACATGTTCTTCCCCCAAATAACCTGTTTCATCTATCTTTTCTCCTAGAGATAAGCAAGCATCTTTCACTTCACTCTTTTCTATTACTTTTCCTACTTCCCCCCCTTTTCCCTGTTGTGCATTTTGATCATGCACTTGATTCTGCAATGCTTTTTTTTACTTTGGAAAAAATACTATTCAAAAAATATGTATTTTCTTATGCTTTTGGCAATATAGGTATATTTATTAACCTGGCTATGCTGTACCAGGTAGCCATGAGGAGTGACAAAGAGATGACCTCCTCTTCCCTCTATTTTGATGAGTCTTCTGCTAGAAAAATAGATTTCTTACCCACAGGTGCCTTCTTGAACTTATTAGAGATGATACTGGAAAGATTCCTTTCTTGTTTGACCCTAACTCTGTTTTTATAGGAAGTCTCTGTCAGAAGCAGTAACACTTCTCAGATCACCATGTTAGTTCTCTCAGGTTTTAGGCAGTAAACACCTGACTTTAATTTAGAATCTTCCTTTGGCCTCTAAATTTTTTAAGAAATATATAGTAACACTTTCTGCTTCTATTTTTACCAAAACCCAAGTCTCCTTTTTCAAAAAATCTTTTAATAAGACACATTATGTCAAACACCATTATATAGTTGGAACACCATTTTTCCATCCTATTTCAAAATATTTATAAAGCTGTAATAATTAAATATGCAATCATAAATAGGGGTGGAGAAAGTGACAAAGATAATACAAAGATAATGTTCACTTGATACTGCAATGCTGTTTTTACTTTGGAAAAATTACTTTCTAAAAAATATGTATTTGCTTAGGTTTTTGCTGCACCATGTAACCATGAGGAGTGACAAAGAGATGACCTCCTATTGCTTAGGTGGGTGGTGAACAGTTTACAGTGGTTATTACTAGAAATAGATATTCACTTGGTGTCAGTTTCTGGCAGGCACAGAAAGCTTTGAATTGTCTGATAGAAAAATAGTCATTTGTGTTATACTCATTTTACTTCTATGTTAACAAGCAGGTTGAGAACTATTTTTAACAACGTTGTTGGGATATAGTTATAATAATATAAAATTTGCCTATTTTTAACAACTTCATTGACACATAGTTATAATAATATAAAATTTGACTTTTAAAATGTACAACCCAGTGGGTTTTAGCACATTCAATGTTGTGCTGCAATTCTGCCTAACCTTCACTTCTTGTCTGCACAGAGCTTCTAGATGAGCGAAACGTGAGAGATTAGGGCCTACTTACAACATTTCTGAACATGCAAACCACTCTGTCTATGCGCATGATTTTCTAGATGTCCAGGAAATGTTAGCACTTTTCAGACTCCTCTATAGACATCTCATTGTCCAGTTTTTTTGTTCTTGTTTTTGATCCATTGCTGGTTAGTTCTAATTGATAATGTTACCTCAGGCAGCTGTGATGTTAAACAGTTGCTGCTGACTGTTTTAGTAAGCACTGCAGCCAGGGGGCAAAAGGCTGAATACTTTCTGAGTCCAGATAAATGTTGACTTGCTCTGCCAGTAGAGTTTCCAGGGAGCTGCCAGACAGATCAAATACTCAAAATCATCTCACAGTGAGAGTTTTCTGGGGCACCCCAAGCCAAAGTTGCCCCCTCCAGTGGCTATCAGGTTGCTAGTTTTACCATCTGAAAATAGGGAAATTGAAGCAAGGCATGTTAAATCACCATAAAATCTAGACTTCTTACTGAAATTCAGCCATTATTTTTTGGATTAACACATTACAGATTGTTGCAAGACTTTGTTTAATATCCAGAGCTTAAAAACGTAATTTTGTTAATGTTTTCCTCATTTTACTTTTATTGTTTTTATAAAGTGATGAAATTTTAGACTTCCTTAACCCACTATTCTGAAATGTTTCATCACTAATTTACTTTTAAAATAAGAGTTTAATGACTAGAGAGAAATTTATTATTACATCAGTTTTCATGGTAAAACTGTATGCTCACAGGCCCCACTATTTGATTGACAATTAACGTCCTACTGTGTTCAAATAAAAAATATATTTTCTGCTCTCTGGGAATAATTTAGGAATAAGTTAGGAATCTTTGTTCAATATAACATTAATATACTAATTGTTTTTACTCTTATAAAAATAACAAAAGTAATTACCTACCTTAAAGGATTTGCTTATAATTTTAACCTTTAAATTTCAAGGATAATATCACGCTGGAAATAATCTTGTGATAATATAGAGAAATACTAGATTTAAAATTAATAAAATAGATATTTGTCATTTTTGGTTTCCTAGCATCCAAATGTCTTTTCTATTTAGGAGAAATTCATTAGATGGGATGCAGGATCTCACACCCCAGCATTGAAGTGTAAGAAGACCACGTGATCCAAGCTTTTGTCTATCAAATGTTACTGCCTGAGGTTCTGAATGTGAAGGTACCGAGGCTAGGACAAAGAGGCTGAGATGTGACTGCACTAGGAAGATTAGTTGATGTGGAACTAATGATGAGAGAGGATATGCAATGTTTCTCAACACTTGGAGGACTGGGGAATGTTGGGTGAGTGTTCAGAAACATGGCTGGGAGTGACTATCTATTTCACAGTTTTCCACATAAACTTGTCTGATTTATTTATTGTATTAAATTTTGGTCCAAATTTTACTCCTATTATAAGCTATTCATGAAACTTGACAGGTTTTTTTATGAGAGAAATGAAATCTCAAACCTTTCAATTTGAAAAAGGGTTTTAGTTATTCGATATCTCACAGGAACTTTGCAAGAGAAGAGAATTTAGCAAGTAAGTATTATAATCTGGAATAAAGTGTCAATCACATAAGACTAATTTTTGTAACTCTTACCTTCTTCTGTGACAATTATCAGAATGGTTCCTTATATCTTATTCAAATGTTACTGGTTAAATAATTCTTCCTAACACTTTCTTTGATTTATCTGCTCAATACCAGAATTTTTGACTGAAGTCTAATTTTTAGTTCAATACAATAGCATTTTTACTGAACTGGTATTATTGTACAGTTAAAAACAAAATTACTAACATTAAATAATGTATGGTCTTGCAGGTAGAGATATGCACAAGTATAGGTGGAACATTAGACAGAAAATTACCATTCTAAGAAGTGAAGTATAGAAGCATAGTGAAGAAATAGATTTGTAGTTATTGGGAAACTTAGGAATAAGTCTGACAACATGTTATTTGAGCAGACTTCGATGGGTAAGTAAGATTATTCTAAATTAGATTTGAGGAAAGCAGCAAACATTATGAAAGTAACTGCGTAATCAAAGAAAGAGTCTGAATATGACCAGAGTTAGGTTGACTTAAGTTCATGACACAAGTAAGAATAGAAATAATTTTTGAGGATATATTACATACAAAACACAGTTTTATTATTTAAACATATATTAATGGATTAGCTGATTTTATCTTCACAAATCTGAGGTAGATACTACTATTACTGTTGTTAGTCTTTCTGGAAAAAATGATTTACAAATAAATTAAGTAACCTTATTTTGATAAACAGACTCTTAGAAAGTCTCTCATTACCCCACTGCTTGTTATGTATACGATGGGACCTGTTATTTGTTTCTTGCTATACCAGAGTGTAACAAAAATGATGATTACATTACATAAGATGATAATTTTCAACTTGCTAGCAGACTCTCCATTGATTCTTTCCTGTACTGGCTGTGATGAAATATGCTACCATATGGAGGGATCTACATAATAAGGAACTGAAAGAGGACTCCCATCTAACAGCTACCAAGAAGCTGATTCCCTCAGCCTAATAACCTGTAAGGAACTAACTCTTGCCAACAACCATGTGTCTTGAAAATGGATCTTTCCACAGTCTAGCCTCAGATGAGACTTTATCCCTGAACAACAGCTTAGCTGCAACCTTGTGAATGACGCTGAAGCAGAGAACCCAGTAGAGTTATGCATAGATTTCTGACCCAGAGAAATTGTGAGATAATGAACATGCTTTGTTTTAAGCTGCTAATTTTGTGGTAATTAGTTACACAGCAATAGAAAATAATAAACTTGCTCAAGGTCATATAAGTAATAAGCTGATGAGTAAGAAATTGAAACTTGACAGTCTGATTTAAGAAGTTTATGCTAAAAGCTGCAATTTTATATTTTTACATTAGGATATTTTTATTTCTTATATTTCAGTAGTAATTCTTCTAGTACCAGTTTTAATTATTAAAAATATCATGATAAAAGGCAAAATTAATGGCTACCTGAGAGTAGGATGTTTCTATCTAATAGAGTTCTTAGGTATCTACTTGCATCTATTGAGAAATAGAGATTTTGGAAAGTATTCTGGGTGAGGGAAAGACTTAAATTTGTCCATAGCTGGCATTCAGACAAAGACAAGTTTGATAAAGACCCCAGCAGTAGTCATACACATGGGAGATGATGGGGTTTCTGATATTGAATTTCTGTGAGAAGGAATGGCATCTAGCACAGTCATCTCAACTTTAAAGGAGGCTCTGGAGTTGAAGTAAAATGGTAGCTCAGAGCACAGCTTGGTGGCAGTTACCAGTTCTATTGGCATCTCAGTGCTCTGAGCAGAAGAGGACTGTGTAGGAGTTGAAAGAGATGTTTCCTTTGACTCTGAAACTCTGACACTGAAGCAAAGTCACTCTGGGGCCCAATTAATTGAGTGTAAGACAGAGGATAACATTTCTCTCACTTGGCAAGTGTGGTGAGAGAGCCCCAGCACAACCATTCCAAAGCTCAGACAATTTTGTCACCAGTGACATCTTTATTGGGCAGTGGGAGCAGAGGTCCATTTTTCTGTGGATCTGTCTGTTCCTGAGGCATGGAAGCCCAGCCCAGTAAGCTGTGGGAAGGACAGCAAGCAGGACTCATACATATTTGAGTGGAGATAAGGATAGGGAACTTTGCAGTCAAGCAGAGGAGGGTTTAGAGATAGAGTGTTAATGTAGGTGTGACGATATTTCATGTGTAGGCTGATGATGCCAGAACGTTAAGTTATATCAAGATTAAAGAAAATAAATAAGCTATGAAATGCCACAGCCCAATCACTCACATGTCTGTGCAAAATAGCTCTTGTGTAAAATTGGTGATTACATTCTGAAGAAACTTGTTTCTGAATATTTTATGCTGCCATAGTTATTTGAAGCTTGGCAGTCTGAATATTTATGCTGCCATAGAGTTATTCGAAAATACCAAGTAAAATTATTTAAATTATTCTTGAAAATGAATGTGTTCATTAAGTCAATGTACAACCACTACTAATTAAGTGCCTCTTTGTAGGGGAGAGAGAGAGATGCTACTGAAGGCTGAATAGATATAAAAATATCTCCATTAAGAAGTTTCAAACCCACTGCACCAGATTAAAACTGATGACTTGATCGTGATGTTTGTCAAGTTAATGTCTAAAGGCTTTGGTCTGTGAAAGATAGTGAAACAGCTATGCAAATGTATGCATAAAAATAAAAATCCCATATGTGCCTAGAGGGAGCGGTTTCCAGCCAAAATGCTAATGATACAATATAATAATACTTAAGCTTTCTATAGATTTCAATTCAAAGAGCTCAAAATGTACTACAAATATCTGCTAAATGAGAATAAGCCATATTGTCTTTCTGTGTTATACATTTCAAGAGTGACTACATTTTAATTGAACAAAAATATATGCATAATAAAATCTTCAAAGTGAAAACACCAGGAAATGCCTAAATAAACTGTTTAAGGTTTAAAAACATCTCACTGATCCCATTGAATTAAATGTATGATCAAAACTGCATGTAAACTTAGATATCTGAAACGTTTTAAAGATGATTCTATTCCATAAGCATTTATGTTTTTACTATATAAACTATAATAAAATGTTTTGAACTGGTATGAATTCTAGGTTATATGCACAAAATATGACTGCCGCCTTAAGGAGTTTACAAACTAATGGAAGAAATAAAACAAATGAGTGGCTCTAATATTCACCAGATGTTATGTGCTGAAGAGCTTTAAAGAAGGCACTATGAGGAAATAGAAGGTGTAAGTGTCTGTGATTGGCTCTGGAGAGGGCAATTGAGACAGATTTTGAAGTAATATAGGACTTCCCACACTTGTATTGGAGGAAGTAAATTTGAACCATAATAAAATAATATTCACGGAAGCCAAAACTGATGAAGGGGATCAGGATATGCCACTCCAAAATATGCTACTTTGACATAAGCATTATTTGAAGCTGAAGGCATTGAATTCCTGAAGTCCCTTATCTGCCTAAAAGCAGAGGCTCTCAAAAGAAATCAGAAGAACTCAATTGTCATAAATCCTCTCCCTGGGAGTGACTCTAATCCCTTCTCAGTGACAAAATGTTTAGAATTGGCACCACAACCAGATAGACATTGTCACAATGTCATATCTCATAGACATTGTCACATTCTCGTATGCCCCATTTGTTCTCCTAAGGCCCACTGACCTTTCCAAAAAGTCATTTGCTTTTCTATAAGTGCCCCTCTCCCCACTCCATTGTGCTAAATTAGGTATATAGGCCCCAAATTCTAACCACCCTTTTGAGTTATCACTGAGCACTTTCCTGTGTATGCACTGTGCCCACGTTCATAAACATCTGTTTGTGTGCAAACTGTCTTTTATCAATCTCATTTACAGCCTCCCCAGCCAATGAATCCAAGATGTGCAGAGGAAATAGGAAAATGCCCTCTCATCTACTGACAACCTGAGAGAGTGTGATGCGCAGTCAAATGGAATGATGGGGAGTAGTCTGAAAAGGCAAGTGATGCCAGACTAAGGAAGAATTATTTTCTTCAGGTAATGAGAAACAACTGAAGTGCTTTGGACATGACAGTGACAAAATTATGTTTGATATTTGAATCTGTTCTCATAGATCTAATGTTATAAATCTGAGATAGAAAATACAGAAATAGAAGTAGTTTGGAGAGGAAGAATGATAATTTTAGTTTTAGACATGGAATCATAAACTGTTAGTACAAAGTCTTGGAAGTTCTTTCCTTAACCCACAGCCCTAACTCCACAACTCTTTTTTTTTTAAACACAAGAAAGGGAGAACCCCAGATATAACTTATTTAACATGCAGTGAATCAGTGGTGTTTTAAGGTGCCGATGATATGTTTCAATAGAGACATCTAGTAGGAGACTGGAAACGTAAATATAGATTTCATAAAAGAGTTGTGAGTTAGACCTATAGATTTGAGATTCTTTCTCATGAAATTTAAAAGTGTATTCAGTTGGGGGTGGGTGGACAGGCAAGAATAAGAAATAAGAATGAAAGGTAAATTCTTCAATGAAAGATAGCCATAAGACAGCACGCTTCTAATCATTTGGAAGCTACTTTGGCATAAAGGCCCTGAGGCTAGATTGGAGAGCCTAATTTTGAATTCGAATGCTTGATTTTTCTTATAGTTTATTGCTTGGGAGTGTTAAGACAAGTAAATTTTAATTTAGAGTTTTTGTAAGAGCATTACATGTATTTTCCCCTTTCATTTTTAGAAAGTCCATGAGGCAGGTACTTTTATTATTCCTTTTTTAGAGATGAGTAAACAGAGGGAGAGAAAGTTTACAGAGCTTACCCAAAACATTAAAGTTAGTGAATAGAATAGCTGGGATTGCAGTTCCTTCATTCTTATTCCTAGGACCTATCCTTTTGCATACATGTGCGCCTTCCCATCACGGCCTTGGTTCTTCCATTTTTCTTCTGTTATTCACTATATTTATGCTTATACCAAGACACAGGAACCCGTTATATGTGAAAGATATAAGAAAAAAATCAATGCCACTGCATAAAATGTATTTTGTTGTCTTTTTCCTATGGAGTAACAGAAAACATTCAGTTCTTCTGTTTTTTTAATGTAAGGGACAAAACCCGCAAAACATTAATTTTATTGTAAAAATTAATAATATGTTTTATTTTTGTATTATGAATAGAAAACTGAATAGGAACAAAATGAAGAAAAGGGGCATGAAGAAAAAACATGAAGAGAATTAGAAACATAGAAACAGAAAAACGAATTGAGAGAGAAAAAATACAGTAATCAGAGGAAATCTGGAAACTAAAATTGACTGAGTTCCTACTACATATCACTGCCCATGGTGGCAGTGCTGATTGGTTTCCCACTTAGACCAACCCCTACGTTCCCTGCTCTCAAAGCTCATCACCTGGGATAGAGACAACATTCCCAGATACTAATATTTGCAGATACCCTGACAGGGCATGGGCACATGCCTCAATCTTGGTTGGGAAGCCAAGACATACAGAGATATCTGAGATAAAACCAACCTTCCTGCTTGACAGCAATGATGTGGAAGATTGAATCTAACATTTTGGCATCCATTTTGCATGACTGTCAAGTCTAAGGATGAAGCAATCTGAAAAGAAATATGGGCTGGGCTTGGTGGCTCAGGCCTGTAGTCCCAGCACTTTGGGAGGCCAACGTGAGTGGATCACGAGTCCAAGAGATCGAGACCATCCTGGCCAACATGGTGAAACCCCATCTCTGCTAAAAATACAAAAATTAGCCGGGCGTGGTGGCACGCGCCTGTGGTCCCAGCTACTGGGGAGGCTGAGGCGGAAGAATTATTTAAACCTAGGAGGCGGAGATTGCAGTGAGCTGAGATTGCGCCACTGCACTCCAGCCTGGCGACAGAGCAAGACTCCATCTCAAAAAAAAAAAAAAAAAGGATATGAAAAAGTCTCACTTCCTCATGATACTCTGTAGTCACTAAATTAACCAACCTTACAGTTATCTAATCCTTGGTTTCTTCTCTAAACATATATATATATGCATGTATATATATATACATACACACACATACATAATCCTTGGTTTCTTGTCTAAATACACACACACACACACACACACACACACACACACACACACACACATTCACTGCTTTAGCCTCTTTCAATTAAGTTCCAATAAAATTCTTTTCTTTTTCTTTTCTTTTTTTTTTTTTTTGAGTTGCAGTATTCCTCTGTCGCCCAGGTGTGCACCACCATGCCCAACTAATTTTTTTGTATTTCTCATAGAGACAGGGTTTCACCATATTGCTTAGGCTGGTTTTGAACTCCTGGGCTCAAACGATTCACCCACCTCGGCCTCCCAAAGTGCTGAGATTAGAGGCATGAGCCACCACACTTGGCCGGAAAGAAATTTTTATGAATATACATATTCACAGCAAATCTACAAGGTAGATTCATCATCACATTTTATATTAAAAAAAATTCAGGTTCAGCAAGGTTAAGTTTCCAAAGGCATAAAATTAGTAAATGGCCAAACATGTCTATGAGCCCCTAACTCAATATCTGCAGAATTTATGTTCATCTTCTAGCAGGCTGCCATATTAAAAGTGACAAAGACATTGAGAGACAGAGAAATGAAAGAGGCTCAATGGGTTTGAAATAAGAGGATATGCTTAGCATGTATGTTTCAGAACTTTAACAGTTATTATTAAATATTGTTTAGCCATTATTCAAAGTTCTGTACCTTAATAATTTTCTAATGCTTACTTAAAATAATGCAGTAAGAGGAGTTTAACAGCAGACATTATTCTCTGAGCTTCCTGTTAGAGGAGTATTACCCAGTCTGTATGAAGTCAGATGAAAGGAAAGACCTGGGCTCCACAAGCAAGTTCTCCACCACTGCTATTAAATTAGCTTCAATAATGTCTTCGTCTTGAGCAGCACTTATAATGTCTAAAATGCTTTCATCTAAATTACCTGTTTTAATCATCACTGAAAAATCAGAGCGAAAAAAAATAAGGCACCAACAGGTTAAACCCCAGGCCTGTCTGGCAAAGTCAGTGCATACAGGGACTCCCAGTGGCCTTTCAATGTGACAAGTATTTTAGAGTTGTTTTGAGTCATAATACCATCCTTTGAGTAAAGGATGGCAAAAAAAGAAGAGGAGGAAAAGAAAGAAGTCTAAGACTGATGAAATATACAAGACAATAAAGAGGAAATAGGCATCAAGTAGTCATTAGCACAGAAATTTGGTCAATGGCCGTAGGGAAAGGCACTCTGGAAAGATAGTTAAGGTCAGGAGGAGTTGTCGAGAGACAAATCTGGATAAATTTGGAAGCATATTTCCTTTCCTCTTATGGTAGGTTAGCCAAGACCTGGCTCAGGTGCCGTCTGCAAAGAGACGAGCCTTAGGATGATGTCAGCATCCCTGGCAGTCAAGGTTGTTCCCAGAGCTTTTGGTGGGCAGACCTTGGCCCTTGGTATGCATATTGCTTTGTGCTATTTCTAAACATCCCTTAATATCTTTCTTGTTGCTTCGAGAAACTAGATGTTCCCAAGTCCCACTTAGGTAATCTATAAATAGGCAGCACAGTGTCTGAGGTGGACTCATTCTCACTGGTGAAAGTGCTCCCATGGTGTGTTCAGCTTTCTGTCAAGCCTGCTGGTCAGGGCAAGCTCCTCTCTGCTTGCACCTTGTCCATGTTGTATACAATATATCTAATCCAAGTCTATGCTATGGAACAAAAAATGTTTAGGGGATTGCATGCACTCCGTTACTTCCCTGCTTGTAAGTTTTGGCCCAATAAACCCTATGGTATACCTGCAACATGTGATCCTAGTGTGCATATCTGTGATCCCTTTGTATGATAGAAATAGTGGCAAATAATAGATGTTACCCTTAATATAACATGATAGAAAACAGGAACACCTGAAAGCTAGCAAAATGGACCACATGAGGCTATTGCCTACACTGACAACTGAAGATTGATAATTGAGAGAGAGATGACAGAGAATATAGTATTAGAACATTTTCAGGCTGCTGATAAAGACATACCTGACACGGGCAATTTACAAAGGAAAAAGGTTTAATGGACTTACAGTTCCACAGCCTGGGGAGGCCTCACAATCGTGGCAGAAGGCAAGGAGGAGCAAGTCACATCTTACGTGGATGGGAGCAGGCAGAGAGAGAGAGAGAGAGAGAGAGAGAGAAAGAGAGAGAGTGCCTCGCAGGGAAACTCTGCCTTATAAAGCCATCAGATCTCATGAGACTTATTCACTATCACCAGAACAGCATGGGGAAGACCTGCCCCCTGATTCAATTACCTCTTGTCAGGTATCTCCCACAACATGTGGAAATTCAAGATGACATTTTGGTGGGGACATAGGCAGACAGTATCAGATTAGTTAGATAGATAGATAGATAGAGATAGATAGATTGATTGATTGATATAAATAGGCAACACACTGTTTGAGGTGAACTCATTCTCACTGGTGAAAGTGCTCCCCATAGATAAAGATAGATAGATATACATATATATCTCTATCTATATCTGTCTATCTATCTCTCTGTCTCTATCCATCTATGTATTTATCTGATATAACTTTAAAAAATCAATCCATCCCGTGTAACTTCAATTGTTCAGTCTATAGTAAAATTAATGCCTCTCCATTTTTGTCACAAATTTGAGAAGCTCTACCCCGGTCATGATAACCCCCATGAAAGAAGAAAAAACAATGTTACTTTATTAGGTATCTCACTATTTCTCTGATCTACAAAATTTCACATGTTAAATTTTTTGTCATGTTTTTGAATGACAAGTTTGGTGACAATCTCTAAAGCCCTAATCAGGCTTGTCCTAGAGAGGGAGTGAACTTCTTCTTAAATAAATTAAGATCAGAGTTAACTCCTTTCTTTCAATCACTGTGCTCAGGGGGCACACACCCTGGTATAGAAAACAGATATTAAAAATCTGTAAAGGCCAGAGGATAAACCATTACCATAAAATTATGCCAATAGAACATTTCCTTCATTTGGAACTCAGAGAATGATGCAGAGTGGTATTTTATTTTCCTAATAGTTTATTAGACGTCACAAAATCCACTTTAGGTGTGTATGGAGGAGTCTTTCCTTGATAATTTACTTAATCTTCTTCCAGGTTCTTTAAGCTCTCTGCTCTTCCTCAGGATCGTGGATTGTAGTCAATAATTTCCATACTTTTCCCCTCTAGTTGATCTTTGGGAAGAGTAGGTGAATGCTCACAGGTCCTTCAAGTTTCTCAGGAGGAAACATATAAAAGAAAAAAAACATTCTTTCTAATGTGAACTGTCTCTTGTTGCATAACTCTCTTATCTCTGTTAACACGATCTTTGTCATTTTGCTTTCATATCAGAGGAAGGAATTTATGGTAGTAGAGGAGAGGTATCACTTACCAAATATATGCAAATATTTCATTACAAATGAAATAAATGTCACGAGAGCAAACACTACAGAGACCTGAGCCTGTGTAGTGGACACTGTAGTGTGCTATCCAGTTACTCTTCCAGGATGGAAGCCCTGGTTCTCCCAGTGCTGAGAATGCTGTTTCATTTGGAGTTGCTATGAGCACTTTGCTACTTCTCCACAGGGGAAGCAAGAGAGGAATACGATTGGCATTGAGGCAACTCACTTAAGCTCCTCTTGCTACTCCTTCACCCAATTTTGATAGACAGTGCAACAGTCACAGCCTGAGAAGGACACAGATCCCACAAGGATGATGAGTATATGTGTCACAACAGACTCCTCGCCATAAGATAGCTTGGAAAGAGGGAATCTCAAATAAATTGTAGAGGAGGGAGACAATGAATGTCAGATGCAATCCTGAGACTTGCTATAGCAGTAGGAACTATAGTTTATTACTCTTATGAATTTACTCCAGGAAAAGAGGCCCACCAGGACTTAAGTGGATAAAAGCAGCCCAAAAGGTGGTCTGTGATGAATGTTTCAGTGAGCTGTATTCTTACAGTTCAGTGTTTTCTTCTGTCCAATTTTGCTTCCTTACTTTCTCTTATTCTTGGTGAATAAGAATAAAATAAGAATAAACCAAAAGAAGGGCCTAGAACAATTCAATCTCGACAATGGTTCTAAATAGAACTAATCATCCCATTCCCCTATGGGGGCTTTTGGCAATGTCTGGAGGCATTTTTGGTTGTTAAAACTGGGGTTGCTACTGGCATTTAGTTGAGTGGAGGCCAGGGTTGCTGGTAAATGTCTAGCAGTGCACAGAGTAGCCATCCACACAAAGGAACTATCCAGGCTTAAGTATCAATAATGCTGAGGTCAAGAAACCTTGGCCTAAGGGAATGATACATGGAGAGGGCTCTGAAGTGGAAAGGAGCCTGGACATTTGAGGAATTTGAAGCAGTCAAGTGTATCTGGAATAGAGTAACTGGGAGTGGAGGGCTGGAAAAGGAGGTGCAAAGTAGGTAGTGTAAAGGAAATTGATTTTTATATTAATGGAAAGCTATTGAGAGTTTCTACTCTAGTTAACAATATAAACAGATTTGTGTTTTTAAGAAATAACTGGTAATGAGTGATAGACTAGAGAGAGGAGGAGAGGGTGTGAAAATATCATGTGAACCATGTTCATGGCTTGGATTAGCCTGAGGTTGGGGAGATGGAGAAAAGCAGAAGGGTTCAAGTGCTTTACGAGGAACAAGTAACAAACTTAATCATAGATTGGAAAGGTAGCATGTTATCACTTTTAAGCACACAGGCTCTGGAGCCAGAGAACAGGGCTTCAAATTCAGCTTTGACATTTAATAGTTCTGCAGCCTTGAACAGTTATATTTATTTATTGTCTTCATGTCCTGGATTTTGAACTACTATGACTATGACATGAGTTAATTTTTGTAAAGTGCTTAGAAATCCTTAGAGAGTGGTTTGTGCTCTGTAAGTCTCTCAAATTAATTAAATAAATTAGGATGAGAGATGAGACTCTGTTTTTTTTTGGGTTTTTTTTTGTTTTTCTTGGGGATCAGGGGTGTGAGCAGGGTCATAAGAGAAGCCTCTGTTACACAGACATTAGGGAAATTGAGTTGTTAACATGGTCAAAGCTGCTGAGATGTCAAGAAAGATGAGGGAAGATTTAGAAAACAGTTTTTATAAGTAAATCTTGAATATATTCTTAAAAATTGAGGTCTATACTAACAAATTGAGTCACTTTACTGTAAACCAGAAACTAACAGTAAATACCACTACCTAACCTTATATTGCAATGAGTAAAATGTCCTAAGCTTGATTCACCTTCTTCTCAAGAGGTAATTAAGTGGTGAGCTAATATTAATTCAATTATCTGTTGCCTCTTTGTGACATTATTACTTGTCTGGGTTATCAAACAATCTAAAAAATTCTACCAACAGCATTTTGAGAATTCTATGAATCTGAAATGTTAATTATCTTTATCTTACTTAAAAACGATTGTTTTAATTTTCTCTTTTCTTCAGATGTATAACCACCTTATGTCACAGGATCCTTGGGGTATTGCTTTTCCAGCCAGAAGCCTTTGTGGTCAGTGATATCTTTGTCCAGGTTTTGCTCAGGCCTGCTGGGCTGGTTCTGCTCACTTGGCCTGGCAGGCTGTGTTTGGCTTTTGCTACTGATCTGGATCCCATGCCTGCCAGGGGTGAGACAGGCAGATAGCAATGAGGGGTGTGTGAGTGAGCAAGAGCAGGGTCCAGCTGCTGCACACAGCCAGACCCACCAGCTGCTATGGCTGGACAGGCAACCCCAGGCACTGGCTTTGTGCAAGCCAGCAGCTAGATCTCATGCACTGCAAGCAGCTTCCACTGTGGGTCCTCATGTATGGGCAAGGAGAACATGATGGCACCCAGAAGCTTGAAGACACCAGAAACTGCAAAGCCCCAAAACCCTGGCTTGGGGAGCCCCTAGGTCTGGGCTCCTGGAAGGGCCATAGCTCTTTTCTCCTTCTACTCACCCGTAATGTGGTGACAAGGGGGGCGTGTTTCAGCCCTGTTTTTATTACAGCTATTTTAGTTGCCCCATTCAGCAGGTCCTAAGTTCTTGTCCCACTTTCAGGAAGAATTAGCTATGTGGACAGCTGGAGCGTGAGCAAGGTGAAGAGGTGCTTTATTGAGCAACAATACAGCTCTCAGGAGACCTGAAGAGGGTAGTTCCTTTCTGCAGGCAGGTTGTCTCGACAAGTGCAGCCCTCAGTGGAGAGGAGACCTGGAGTGGGTAGCAGGGAGGTTGTCCCAACATCTCTGTGAGTCTGACTGAGGCTGGGGTTTTTATGGTCTTCAAAAGGGAGGAAGTACATGCTGATTGGTCCATGGGCAGCCATGGGTGGGCCTGTAAAAAGCACCATAGTTCTCACTGGGCATTGGACTCCACCAGAACTGAAAGCCCAGACCCCATGCTTCAGGCTGTCCCTGGATTAAAGGAAGGGTTTTACCAAGGACCCACTACTTTATGCCCAGAAACCTATCTGCCTCCTGCTACTATCAACATGTAGTCTCAGGAGCTTCAGCTGTCCATGCTGAGGGGCACATGAAGGCCCACGCCCAGCCACCCTCAGAGCCCCCTTGGCCTTCCTCCCATGCTCATTGGTGCCCAAAGTCCAGAGGGTGTTGAGGCAGTAGGGAGCTGGCATGCCAGTGCCACCCTTGGCACATGAACACTTGGTTGGGTCAAGACAGCACCTGGGCTCAGCTACAACTTTGCTCAGAAATCAGAGTGGGTGCCAGAAGCAGGGAGAGGCCAAGCAGCAGGAGCAGGCACTTCTGAATCTGAAAGGGAAAGGGGGCTTTCTGAGCCCTTAAGAGCACAGGGGTGCCAGGGTCCACAGCCTGGGAGCATGAGACACCTGTCCCTCTAACTCAAAAAAAGGTAGGCCTCCTGCCTGTTCCCAGCTCCCTCATGTTCCCAGCTCCAGCCAGGTCCATGGAGTATGCAGCCCTACCACCTCCCCAACCACAGCCAGGATCTTCACAGTGGTCACTCCACAGAGGCCACAGCTTCCATCACTTATACTTTGCAAAACCACAGTATAATAATTGTTAAATGTAAGATATACTTACATATTATAGTTCTCTATTTGTCCATTTTCACACTGCTATAAAGAACTGCCTGAGACTGGGTAATTTATAAAATAAAAGAATTGACTCACAGTTCTGCATGGCTGAGGAGTCCTCAGGAAACTCACAATCATGGCAAAAGGGGAAACAGGCATGTCTTACATGGTGGCAGGCAAGACAGAATGTGTGAAAGAGGAACTGTCAAACACTTATGAAACCATCAGATCTCATGATAACTCACTCTATCATGAGAAGAGCATGGAGGAAACCACCCTCATTATCCAATCACCTGGCACCAGGTCCCATCCTTTACTCCTTGGGATTATGGAGATTATAATTCTAGATGAAATTTGGGTGGCGACATGGAGCCAATCCATATCAACTTAATATATTATTAGAAGTATAATTATGTTATATTAAGTTATACATATATAATGTATAAGTCATATATAACATATATATGTTACAAAAATATTTACTGTATTATTTTAACATAGTACATTTTTTAAAAATTGTGAATCTTTCACCTGGGTGCTTAGAAGCAAATCTAAATGTGCAAAGGTGTCTATCTATGGAGACATAAAACAAAGATAAATTTGAGGAACAATTATCCAAAATTATAATGCTAATAACTGCTTAAGTAGACTAATTTCACTTGAAATTTCTTAGCACAAAGAGCTAATAATCCTTATGATTTCCAACTGTTTCCATGTTTATTCTGAGCATGGTTTTTCAAAGCAGGGTAGAAGATTTACAGAAGCATTGTCGCTAGCAATTTCTTTACTTCAGCAAACACATTTGGTTGATTGCATGAACCACTGACATGGAAGTCTTGTTGTTTGCTTGTTTGTTTTAAAGAAAGCCATAGAGGGCTTGGAAAGCTTGTTTTATGTACCACAGTCCTAGAATAGAAAGAAAGAAAGAAAGCCCAGTGATAAATTTGAAGCGTTAATTGGGCAGAGAAGAATAGAAATTGTTTTGCTTGTATAAGGAGGGTAATTCTGGAATTTTGTGAATTTGCACTAGCGAGAAAAAGAAAATACCTTTTAATATCCCCCAAGCATAAAGAGGTTCATCATAGCACAGGCCACTCGTGTGCTGATTTTGTCTAGATTTTATAGTTTAACAAATGTTTTTATGAATATTATCCTAGTTTTCAATAGAAACAAATGTTATGTGCACAAGTCATTATAGCTACTTTACAGAAGTAGTAACCAAGAATCACGTGGGAAAGTCACATAGTTTAGTACATATTTGAATTCATTTGCATTTAAGACTCTTGACTCCAGGGCTAGAGCTATTGAACTCCATTCTGATTCTCATTGTGTGTGTTTTCTTCATTTGATTCAAAAGGCCTGAACCTTCTAAATGAAACCACAGTGACCTGATTAGGTCACCACCACCAATTGTCCTTATGTTTTTGGAAACGTCTCAGAACTAAATATACTAGTTCAAGGACAGTTTGAATTCATGTCCTCCTGATTCTGTTTTCAGATAATTTTTGTTTTCCCAAGTGGAAAAGTTGTTGTTTACATTTTAATTCATCTTCCAGAAAGAGATAGCTACATTGTATATGGGTAACATTTAGCCTGTCATGCCATATATGTGAGGCCTGGTGGCAAAATATTTCCTTACCAGTTGCATGGATTGAAAGACCTATGCCTCAGGCCTGGGCAAGACATGCCACTTATACACAAAAGTCCCAGGGATGAGATTATGGTTATGAAAGACTAAAGTGATTCTTATTTTTAGGGTCATTTGAAAAACCTATCTACAGAGGACAGGGCCATATCTCCTTCAACATTGCATATCTAAGCTAATACAGTGCCTGGGACAAAACGCATACTTAGTAAATTCTCGTTGAACAAATGAACAAATGGGTTTAATCAGTCTCAGCAGGCCTCCAACACTCATAAAAGACTACATAGCTTTTAACATCCAATTCGGCAATCATCCTTTCAGCTAGTCAACAAATATGAGTACCTTTATGTGCCATACTGGTACAGAACTGCTGGGCTCCTGGCTAAATCCCACCCTTAAGCCTAGAACTGCAGCCCTAAGAGAAAACAGCTGATCCTGCTCTTCTGCCCAAATGTTGCTTTTTTGGCCTACCATGCCCTGATCCTGTGCCCATAAAGACTTCAGCTTGCATCCCTGACTGTATGCATCAGCCACTTGTGTTGTTCTGACAGCTGAAGTTTTATTTTTTTAATTTTTTTTTTATGGGCACAGGATAGATGAAACAGGATTGTTCCCTTGACCCCCTTCATGGGCAGGAACTGGAGTAGCTCATTTCACTCAGCCTGCCACTGGCCACACTTAACGAGAGGGAATGTGCAAGCAAGAGAGTGCAGGAACCAGAAGAAACGAATGCTGAAAGTGGCCAGTCACTCTTTTTTGGTGAAAGCAAGGTCTACATTGGACCCCCAGCAGCATCCAAGCCTCTACCCGCTAGACACGTGGGTTCTTGTCTGGCATCTAAGAAGAATCAGGTCATACAAATGGATTGAAGGATAGTGTATGTGAAGGATTTTACTAGGCAATGGATGTGGCTTTCAGCAGAATGGGGAGTTGGAAAGGGGCTTCTGTGGGGAGAAAGGTAATCTTTCCCTAAAGCTGTACCATCTGAAGTTAGCCATGTCTATGTGTAGTAGTCACCGATGCTCAGCTTCTTGTATCCCCAATATTCACCAGTTTTTATCCCTGACACTAAGCAGCTTGCATCACCAATCACTTCCATCAGCCACTTGTGTTGTTCTGCCAGCAGAAGTCTTTTTATGTGCATGGGATAGGGGTGTGGCAGGCCAAAAAAGTGGCATTTGAGTAGAAAAACAATGTCAGCTGTTTTCACTTAGGGCCATGGTTCCAGGCTGAAGGGTGGGGTTTAGCCAGGAGCTCAGCCACTCTGTCTTAACACTACTTTAGGTGGTGGGATAAATACATGAAAAATAACTCATTGAATTTATATTGTAGTGGCAAAAGGGAGAAATAAGACAAAAAATAAAATATTTAAATATTAGATGATGAAACAAGATAAGGGCAAAATAAGTCAAAAGCTGGAGATAAAAGGGTTGGTTTACAAGTGATGGCCAGAGTAGCCAAGAACATCTTTAATTTGCAAAAACTATTTTTATCTTCATGATGTTTTCAACTACTAAACAGGATATCTTAAAATTCACATCTATTTCTATTCTATTTTATAGGCTTATAATTGAATGCTAATTTTTATATGTAGCACCATATACATACATAAATGTCATAGGATTTGTCATCTAAGAACTTCCGTTTCAAGAGTTACCCTCTAATAACAGTGAAGGATTTGTAGTACACACATGAAACATGTTAGACAGAGTCCTGATGTTGGGATGCTATCTAGATTAAAGCTTTAGAAGTTCATAGACCCAAACAGACAAACCACTACAAATTATATTGTATGCAAATAAACTGCCCACAATATTTATTTTTCATAATATTCTTTTTAAAAAATCTATAATGTTCATGATATACTAATATGGGGTAGGCCCATATAATAATTTCATTTATCTGAAAATGAATAAAAGTAGTTTAAAACCTTCACAGAAAGTGTCTCCAACATAGAAAATCAAGTCATATAAATGTATCAGACAACATTTATCTTCCAATTGACAATATTGAACTTCCAAACAACTGTGAAAATAAAATAGAATGAGATTTTACCTATTAGTTCTTCAGAGCCTAGCAATGATTTGCCTGAGTATTTCCACATCAGCAATCAAACTATGAATCTCCTTGTTGAGTCATTGTAATCAGTAGAAATTGGTTTCATAAGGCAAGTTTAGAAAATAGGACTTCAAAGAGAAACTCATGGAACACAGAACTATATGAAAATATTAGTTAGAATAATGAATAAAACAATAGTCCTTAGAAGTAGATTTTAAGATATAATACAGTCATGATCAAAAGGGAAGAAAAACAGATGCCTTTTTTCTTTAAGCATTTCTTACTTTATTTTTTTGGTAGGAAAGGAGAGTTGAAGATATTTACTTTAAAAATTGATGAGACAAAGGTTCTCCAAAGTTTTAAACACTTTATTTTATTGGTTTAAAAGATTTAAGTCTTGATCACTCTCAACATTTACTGAATCTTTTCATTATACATTAGGTTGAATCATATGAAAAAGCTGATATGCAAAAATGGCTATTTTTATATGGGCCTACCCGATACTGGCATATCATGAATATTCTAGATTTTCTTTTTAAATGCTGTGAAAAATAAATATTATGGGGAGTTTTTTGTGCATTTTAGTGAATAGTCTTCCAAATTGCATAGGTTCCTTTAGAGTTCAGTGCAGCGGTCTACGAAGCTTTAAATCCGGTGTAGGATAGCAACAACAAATAATCCAGGTAAGTGAAGTCAAGCAAACTTCCTTCCTGGGTTTTTAGTCATCCTTTTATATGTCTACAAGTCCTTTGCTATTCACTTCACATATATTGCCTATTGAAAAATTTCTTTGCTAATTAAAGAATCCCTCCTAGGTTAGACACATCTGCACTTTCCTCTCTACCCTCACCTTTTTGTTTTGAGTGAGGGAGAAAGGTGGTGTTCAGTTTGTTACAGGTTTCACCTTTATATCACACGTTTGAAAAGAACATAGATTTTAATTTTGAACAATTTGTTTAATTATTTTGAAGAATTAAAAGACTGGTAAAAAGAAAATCCAGAACTTGACCCCGGCACAGTGGCTTCACATCTGTAATCACTTTGGGAAGCTGAGGCGGGTGGATTGCTTGAGCCCAGGAATTTGAGACGAGCCTGGGCAACATGACAAAACCCACCATTACGGAAAATACAACACCAACAAAAAGCTGGGTATGGTGGCCTGTGCCTGTGGTCCCAGCTGCTTGGGAGGCGGAGGTGGGAGGATTGCTTGAGTCCAGGAGGTAGAAGCTGCAGTGAGCTGTAATCACACCACTGCACTCCAGCCTGGACGACAAAGTGAGACACTGCCTCAATTAAAAAAAAAAAAGGCAGGGCACAGTGGCTCACGCCTGTAATCCCAGAGCTTTGGGAAGCCGAGGCAGACGGATCACGAGGTCAAGAGATCGAGGCCATCCAGGCCAACATGGTGAAACCCTGTCTCAACTAAAAAATACAAAAAATTAGCTGGGCATTGTGGCGCACCTGTAGTTCCAGCTACTCGGGAGGCTGAGGCGGGAGAATTGCTTGAACCCCGGAGGCAGAGGTTGCAGTGAGCCGAGATGGCGCCACTGCACTCCAGCCTGGCGCCTGGTGACAGAGTGAGACTCTGTCTCAAAAAAAAAAAAAAAGTGAATTCAGAATTTAAAATTTTAAAGTTTCTGCTTCACTATTCTATTTATGGTTATTTATTATTTTATTGCTTCCCTTCTAATTCAAGCTACTTAATAAACTCACATTGATTAGTATTCATGGTCATAGTATATAAAATATACAAAAAAATTTCAAATGTGTAGGGAAAAATTTGACCATATTATTTTTACAAAGGATGCATATGATTTATTTACCCAGTATTTACTGAGCATCTCTTAGGTGCCAAATATTATTTGAAGCACTTGGGCTATATATGTGAACAAAGCAGAAATTTCTGACGGGATTTCCATGCCCTCATGGATTGTTCATTTCAGCAGGTAATATTTTCTAATAGATTTTAGTAATCTGAATATTAATGCCAGATGATATTTTTTATATATTGTACTGAAGATTTGCTTGATAACAATTTTTAAGATAAAGTGAAAGAGAAAAATCACCTTGCAAAAAGACAGCCTTTACTAAAAGTACCATGCAAGATATGAAGGCAAGACATAGGGAAATCACCAAATATCAAAAATCATGTCAATAGGTTTCAATACAATAAACTAGGTTTATGGAGCCACACGTATAAATAAAAAAAAGAGTTCGTTAGTGTAGAACTGAAGAGTATTTTAGAAGCTTTTCCCAAAAGGCACAAAGAGTATTACAGAGATTTGGTTGAGATAGGAAATAAACAATGATGAAATATTACATTTGAAAATCACTGGACTATTTTTAGAATAACAATGAAGTAGCAAGGGAACCCTTAAAATATAATTTATTAGGGATTAAAAACATTCAAAATGCTTATTTTATTATGTCACAATGATTACAACTAGGCATTCAATCTGAGAGGAGCAAAATTAGAAAGAATAATTTTTTTTAAGAAAAAACTTTCCTTAAACTCATCCTGTATCACTAATAATTACATAGGAGTTAACAAATGATAATTGGTAAAACATACGTTAAATGCCATAATGTGCCAACTTCATTTTGAAACATGGCTGATTAAATAAGAGGGAAATGACCACTTTTGTCAAATGTGTTCTTTGATAGTAATGTGATTTAAATTGGGGAGTTTAACTGAGAAACAGCCATATCTCTCTACTGGAAGATCCCTTTTCTGGAAGATCTCTTCCTAAGTGTCTGAAAATCTTACTGATCTGAAGACCCATAGCACTGGGTAAAACCCACTGGTTGAAAACAAAAGAGAAAGAGAGAAAGAATGGACATACAGTATCCTTTTTTTTTTTTTAGGTAACTTTTTTGAGACTTGCCTTGCACCCTCAAAACTTCCTCTGCTTCAATACTATCAATGCTATCCAAATATATCTAAAACAGATGCTCCTTTGATAAACCAACGGTAAGCTGGAAATATTGTAAGTTGAAAATACATTTATTTTATTTTTATTTTTATATACTTTTTGAGATAGGATCTCACTCTTGTGAGTCAGGCTGGAGTGCAATGGTGTGATCTTGCCTCACTGCAACCTCTACCTTCCTTGCTTAATTGATCCTCCTGCCTCAGCCTCCCAAGTAGCTGTGACTACAGGTGTGTACCATCACACCTGGCTAATTGTTATAGAGGCTGGGTTTCACCATGCTGCATAGGCTGGTCTCAAACTCCTCAGTGGCTCAAGAGATCCTCTTGCCTTGGCCTCCCAAAGTGCTGGGATTATAGGCATGAGCCACCACGTCCTGCTGAAAATGCATGTAATATATCTAACATACCAAACATCATAGCTTCACCTAGCCTGCTTCAAAGGTGCTCACAACATTTACATTAGCTTATAGTTGAAATCATCCAGTACAAAGGCTATTGTATGATAAACTGTTGAATATCTCATGTCATTTATTGAATATTGTACTGAAAATGAAATACAGAATGAATGTGTAAGTAACCACAGTATAGTTTCCACTAAATGTATATCCCTTTTGTACCATTATAAAGTTGAAAAATCGTAAGTTGAACAATTGTTAAGTCAGGACAATCTGTACTTGACCAACAGGATTACAAACTGTGAAGCACATGTTTTCGTGTTCTACTGTTTTCACATTAAAGAGAACTGTAGGGATGGTGGTATTTATCCCCTTTAGTTCCAGCTTGTAACAAATAATTGTCTTACTTTATTTGCAGGTTATTAGTTTGCTCTTGTTTTCAACTCACAACATTCTGTTTTTAGAGTAAATATTAAAGGGACTATAGCTTTTCATCCTTGAGGGAATTTTTTTTTCAAGTGCCAGTTCATTGCCTCTTCAGTATCTTTTAAATCTTCAGCCATCACTCACAGTACATGCAGTTCATATTCTGAATAGGTTGTTTTTTTTTTTTTTAAAGTAAACCTTAGAGCCTGCCATGTTTATCTGGTATTTTTTCAATTACATATTTTAAAATAAAATTTAAATTTCATATGTGGAATGATTATAACTTATTGTCAAATGGAATTTTATATACCTTTGAAATTATTTCTTTCTAAGAAAAGTTTTTATATATTTATTAAATTTAGAGATGGAGTCTTACTCTGCTGCCCAGATGGGAGTGCAGTGGCACCATCATAGCTCACTACAGGCTTGAACTCCTAGATTCAAGGGATCCTTTACCTTAGCCTCCTGAGTAGCTGGGATTATAGGCACATGACACTATACTTAGCTATTTATTTATTTATTTATAGAGATAAGTTATCTATATTGCCAAGGCTGGTCTTGAACTCCTGGCTTCAAGTGATCCTCCTGCCTCAGCCTCATGAGCCACTGTGGTAACCCCATTTCTTTAGTACCAGTTTATTTTATATTAAGAATTCAAATATAAAAATTCTGTTGCAGAAAAATTTATTTAACTCTATCTTTTAAAAAGTTCTCTTAAAAATTAATGAAAAGGAAAGTCATAGCTTCTAAATTTGTCTGTTAGTCAGTTGCAGGGTCTTTTCTAGGGCACACATATTTCAATCTCAGATCATGATGAACAGGCAGAGAATTATGAATGAATCAATGAAAAAGTTGTAGTTATTGAACTTTGAATTTTATGCAAAATCTTTAGCCAGGATGGTACCCAGATTGCTGTTAACATATTAGAGGACATCTGGCTCTGCTAGAAGTGATGTACCCTCTGGTGGTGTTAGAACTATGTCCAATAATGACTTGTTATGGTTCAAAAAAAAAAAAAAAAACAGTAGAGTGCTTTTGAATGTGCTTTCGTAAATTTATTTTGGGTTTACTGTTAGCAGCATTGCCTTAAATTTTATTTAGATCATCACAGACTTTATATATCTTAAATTAAATTATTTTACTTATAAATATCACCCATGCCTTTTTACTCTGTGTTATTAAAACTGCAAACTAGTCACTTAGGTAGGATGACTTCAGTCAATTCTATTGAGATAAACCGTTTCTAAATTCCTTTTACATTTTTTTCTTAAATTTTGTTGGTTTATGTTTACAAATAATTCTTCTAGATTCTCATTTCTAAAACTAATAAAGCTAATCCACAAATACTAGAAATACTTGGGTGACTGATGGAGTTTAATTATACCAGGGAGCACAAAATAAAAAACAACCGGAAGCAACAGTAGCTGATGGCTGGTGAGGAACAGTGCTAACTAGAGCAGGCAGAGTCTGGGAAATGCTGATTTAACCATGTGGGAAGCAGCAAGCATGCTAAGCAGGGAGAAGGAGCACAGCTGCAAAGGTCAGTGGTGCTGAGAATGGATGGTTTCAGAGTCTGTGCTGTGCAGAGGAAAAGTTGCTGGCTGTCCAGGAAACCCTTGTTCCCAATGGCAGCAATTCCAATCTTCAGGATTATTTCTTGATTAAAAAATAAAGCAGTGAAAAGATAAAAGACATGCACATTTATTTTTATTAACTGTCGAGTCAATAATATCCTTTTCCCTGGGAGAAAATAAATGCTAATTTTTTTCTTTGTTTTTAAAGAAACTGGAGAAATAGCATCTTCTACACTGATCACTTTTAGATCCATACTTTGTGATATTCACCACAGAATCTGCTACTCTGTGGAAAGTTATAAATAGAGTAGTCAATTTCCAGTGCAAATACTGCAGGCCATTTTAAGGCGATGTTATCCTACAAACTAACCTCTACCATTTAACAAAATAGAACTATGGTGTATTAGTTCATTCTCATGCTGCTGTAAAGGACTGCCTGAGACTGGATAATTTATGAAGAAAAAAGATTTAATTGATTCACAGTTCAGGAGGGCTGGGGAGGCCTCAGAAAATTTATGATCATGGCGGAAGTGGAAGCAAAGGTCCTCCACATGGCAGCAGGAAGGAGAGGAATGAGAACCGAGCGAAGGGGGAAGCCCCTTATAAAACCATCAGATCTCATGAGAACGTACTCATTATCACAAGAATAATATGGGGAAACTGCCACCCTGGTTCAATTACCTCCCATGAGGTCCCTCTCCCAACACGTGGGGATTACGATTCAGGTTATAATTCAAGATGAGATTTGGGTGGGGGCACAGAGCCAGACCATGTCAACTGGCAAAATATGGCCTCCAAAATAAAATTCCTAAACTTTAACAATGTGCCATTTTTTCCCCATTTTCTTATATTTTCATATTCTTATTTAAACACTCAACTCAAATGGTTCTTCCTTCTTGTGGTCCTCTCTAAATTCCCAAGTCAGGATTATTGCTCTCTGCTCAGTGTTCCTGAAGCTTAGTTTGCATTTCTATTATAATATTTATTTAATTCTGCCTTAACTCTATCATATTATGAAAAATCGACTCTTACAAAAGTAACAAAGTACCTGTTGTTGTTAATACCTAAGGTCATTTTCATGCTCATCTAGCTCAAGGATGTTTTCTGAGGATCTGATTTTATTTATCACCTCTGCTCTAAATTTTTCATTGTCATTTTCTTAGGATGTAATTTACCTGATTATAGTATTCAACACATATGTCTTTGTAATAAATTGTTTTAACAACCATTATGTGGTAATAAAATAAAGGATTGATTTCTTTAAAGCTATAATTATTTATTTATGAACAGTTTAAGGGTTAAACTTTTCTCAAACAAACAAAAAACAAGGTGACATCCTGGGGTGTGAGGGGCTGAGTTTCTCGTAGGTGCTGGGCAGCACCAGGTACTGGCTGCACAAGGCCAGAGAGGTCATGTGGCAGTTCTCTATAAACCCGACCTCATAGAGCACTACATTGCCTGTAGAGCATTCACTTCTTCCAAGTCCAGTTTGATGTGTGAAATCTCATCACCTGGCTCCTTTTTCAAGGTCCCCCTGGGAAGGCAGCCATGATAGGCAGAGGCCCACATTCCTCCTGGAATTCCACAACGTGGAGACCCTTCTTACCTGCCAGCTGCTGATGGGTTTCCTGACTGAGAGCCCATGGGAGAGGCCCTGGGTGAAGGGGAGCATATCGATGGACCTAGAGACCTTGGGATACATGTCTTTGATGCCAGCGAGATGGCATACGATGATGATGGCCCTGTGGCTGTGGAGGGCATAACCTCTGGGTTGTTTCTTCATCTTGATATGCCTGCTTTTAAATCTGAATGAAATGTCATGGAATATTGTCTGGTCTTCATATTGTTCTAAAAATGCAAATAGTGAGTTGCTCTGTTCTTTGCTTTTCTGAAAGCATCTATCTGTTAATGGTTTTCCCAACAGCAAAACTTAAAGCTCCATTCCCCACAGCCTCCTGAACACCTATCAATCTCTTTCCTCTTTTGCTGTCCTATTAAAAACATTTCCTACCTCAAGTATCCTGGTATCAAAATTACCATATGTTTCTCTGCTGACACCAAGGTGGGGGGGTGCTAAGACGGATGCCTCCTCACAAGTTTCCACTCCATCCTCGCTCTCATTCAATCTTCATCTACCTCGTCTGGTTCCATTCTTCTCTCTGCTGGGTCATGTTGGCCTCCTCCTTCTGCTCTTCCTTGTTTCTTTGGGGCAATGATCTGTACTGCTCCATTTTTAATAAGAGGGACACTCAAACCAGGCCACAGAAACCATAATGCCCTTCAGTGATGATCTGACCCCTGTTCAGATCCTTTCTTCTCTTCTTTTTAGTTCTGTTGCCTCTTCCTTTTCTTGCTCCAGCACCAGTCTCTGTTAAAGCACCTTTCTACAGCTCATCTACAGTGGAATTTCCTAGACAGTCACCTAAAAGTCTAGCAACTATAAAATCAGTATGAAATTCCTGAGGAACTGAATTGAAAACTCAAATAAAACTGGTCAGCAAACAATTATCTGGTCTGTTAAGAGCAGAAGAAAAAAAAAAAAGAAATATGAAGACTGTAATAAAAGGTAGAACTTCCAAATCTTCTCATCAGTTTAAATGTTAGTAAAACCACAAAAACTGCTTATTCATGTTGGAAGTAAGTTTCTAATCCTTGGAAGCAGCACTGACCCAGAAAGATATTTTTAAAAAGAGAGAGAGAGAAGAAGAAAGAAAACCTTTTGATATTGTGCCAGTTGGAGCAGATATTGACTAAAAGGAAGGTTCTTATTTTTTTTGAAAATACATTTCTAGGCTGGGTGCAGTGGCTCACACCTGTAATCCCAGCACTTTGGGAGGCTGAAGCAGGTGGATCACCTGAGGTCAGGAGTTTGAGACTAGCCTGGCCAACATGGCAAAATCTCATCTCTACTACAAATACAAAAATTAGCCAGGTGTGGCGGCGGGCACCTGCAATCCCAGCTACTTGGGAGGCTGAGGCAGGAGAATTGCCTGATCCAGGAGGTGGAGGTTGCAGTTAGCTGAGATCGCACCATTGCACTCTAGCTTGGGTGACAAGAGTGAAACTCTGTCTCAGAAAAAGAAAATACATTTCTAATGCTGCATATTACCATGAATATAATAGATAATGTTTGTATTTTGGCAACAATGGCATCATCTGGAAATGATGGCACTCCGTAGTCAGTAGTCTACATGTGATTGCAACTAAGTGATTTGCAAAAGTACCATCGTGACAGCTATCATATCCCTAAGCACCTTATTAATTTTTCTTCAAATATTTATTGATTCCCTTGTATCTAAAAACTGAGGGCATAGGGTGCAAACAGATAAATACACACGCTCCAAGAAGTTGCAGATGTAATCAATTTTGCTTCTAGGGATAGTGGAAAGGCTGGGAAAAGTAGGAGCAGCCTAATCTAGTTTCAGGAATAATTGCAGTTTGATGAGTAGGTGGAGATGGGTGGGAATGAGAGATTTTCCAGACAGAGGAATGGGTACAAAGGCCTGAGGAATGTAAACATAGGTAAGGTCAGACCTACTGACCTACTGAATTTGCTGAAGTTCAATGGTGGGAATTGCAGCTCAGTTAAGTATGAAGATCTAGGCAGAAGCCAAATGTGGAGGGGCTTGTATTTGAAACTAAGCAACGGGACTTTATCCTGCAGGCTGGTGCTTCTCTTTAGTGTGTATAAGAATGAACTGAAGCTTGTTAAAATGCCCAACTCTGAAAATTCTCATTCAGTAGGTCTAGAGGTTCAGAAAATCACCTTTAGCAAAAATGCTGGGTAACATTTTTTAAGATAGTCTTTGTTTGTTCATGCCTTAAGGAAACAGAAATTGTGGGATGTTGAGGCATTCTAGCCAAAAGCATAACACTCTGCAAGATCGTTTGGGGTGAGGAAAAGAAGGAAATTGGAAGCACTTGTTTTGATTTGAAAGTTCAGTTTTTGGTAAAACCCGCAGTCTGGAATAAAGGAGACCTGGATTCCTGCTTTTCCTCCTTCACTGACGAGTTCTGTTTCTTCAGAGTAGTTGTCAAACTTACTTGACTCTTATTTGCACCTTCTTTCTAAGTAGGTAAGTATTAAGGGTAAAGATGCTTTAAAAATATTTATGCTACTCAAATGAAAGCTTTATAATTACAAACAATGGAAATGTTACAGGCTGACCAGGTCAAGGATGTGACCTAAATTAGAAAGTATGAAGTATTAGTGGGTGCCATAATTTGTGAGACAGCCACTGGAGTATCCTTCATAGTAGAGCTTGATGTTTGGAATTTGAATATGTGCTCTCAGACCAAAAGAAGAAAGATATGGTTAGAACTTACCCTTGGTGTTCTCTCAATGGCTTACTTAACATTACAAATAAAAAGAGTTAACGTGTACGCAACTCTTTGCCAGGAACTGTTAAAGCATTTTACATAAATTATCTCATTTAATTATCCCATAGCCCCATGCATGTAAATACATCTTAATTTTTTAGTTGAAAGTACTGGCACCAGAGATGTCAGACGACTACCCCAAGGAAAGGTTAATGGTTAGAAACTAGAGCTGGGATTCAAACTGATGTTGTACAATTCCAAAAGCCTCACTTTTAGCACTGCCTCGCTAAACTAGATCAGCCTCCTTTAATTTGGACATAAACAAAAAATAGGTTTTGTCATCGATCACAAGCAATCGCTTAGATTTCAGTCTAATGTGTAATTTTCAGTTTCCATAATCTCTGCAAAGGTAATATGAGGAGGTTGTGAGTTATGTAAATTGAAAATATAATCTATTTCTTACACAAAAATAAAAGTTTTGTCAAATCTATATTCACACGTGTTGAAACAATGCATTCAGAGAACAATGCATTCATTTTATGTGGGAATTTAAATGGGTCCATGTGGAATAAAGAACAGATCAGTGTTCTCACACAAAAATTACTAGAGTAACCGGACTAAAGTCAAAAAGCCTGATTTCTCACACCAGCTCTGCTACTTAAACATCTGTTGCTCTGAGATAACAAATTATCCTTTCTTTTTCTTTTCTTTTTTTTTTTACCCCATTATAATACCACAAAACTGGACTAGGTTTCTAATATCCTTTCAGTTCTAAAATTTTATGCTTCAATAATTATGAATAAACGTGTGGCCCATCCCATGAGTTAAACATGAATGATGAATCATCTCGAGTCTGAAAAATATGCCTTTAATCTCATGTGACACCTCAAGCTCACGGTATCTCAGGAAAGCCCTACCAATCACATTTGGCTGCTTTGCTTATGTAGTTTATGACCAGAATTGGTTTGCTTTAGATAACACACTCTTGTGCTGTGCCACTGTTGCTAAGATACAGTTTTGTAAATAAATGTTATTTTAAATATACATCCTGGTGTGGGGAGAAAGAAATGTAGAAAGCAGTTGGCCAAAGATGTAATCTATCTTTTGAGAGAACTGAGACAATGCTTTAGATAAATCTTCACAGGATCCACTTTCCACCTTATCCAGAATTATTTTGCTTTACCCTGAAGCTGGGTGAAGGGAGGTTAAAGGTTTGTGGGCAAGAGTGATCAAGTCTAAGGTTACTAACAAGGATGAGTTGTTTCATAACCCTAGTGATTTGTCCAGTTTTGAAATGATACTGATACTGTTGCAGGGCTCTGTGAAGATATTTTTTTTCCTCAACATCTCTGTCTCAGCCTTTCCATTAAAAACAAATAAATGAGAGAGAGAGAGAATACGATTGTTATGACTCACAATAGATTTAAAAAGTCCCATTTTAGGAACCAGTATTGAAGGCTGAAGAGATTCCAACAGGGAGCCCCTATCCCAGAGAGCAGTTAGCATGCAGGCTGCCTAATAAAGACAACAAAGTAAGTTGTTTCTCCTGTGCTGAGCTCTAAGGGGGGCAGAAAAACCTGTCACTCCCTGAAAACCCATCATTAGACACCCACGTTTTAAGCCCCAATGACTCGTTCCTCAGGATTCCCTGCTGAAATGAGAGCGCCTCTGCAGGAAAGAAGAAGGCATAACCACGCTCAAGTTTATGCTTCAAAGGGATTTTCTGAGCAATGAGGTGTCAAGAAGAGAGAAGAGAGGTCTGGAGGGCACCTTGTGTGCCAGGCCAGGGAGAAAAGAAGCTGAAAGTGTACCATGGGGTTTCAAAGTCATACTTCGTCTGCTTCAATCATTTTGTCTAGGCCAGCCTAGCTGGCCTAATTCATATTTGATTTTGTGAATGAAGCCTGATCCATTAGCCTGTTTCTTGTTGCTTTTATGCCTCTAGACAAGATCCTTGTTAGCAATGAATGTACCTCTTTTCTTCATTCCCCAAGAGAAGGGGAATGAAGTGATCAAGATAGGACAAGCGGACTTGTCCTGTTAGCCAATGTATACTCAGGAAATATAACTTAATTGTATGCTTATTAATTATAAGTCCTTAAGCATCTGATAGGCCTGTGAGGACATTTAAAGTGCTGCCATTGCCACAAAGGTCTTGATACGCCTTTGTAACTCTGACTAATTCAGAAGGGCCACGTTGAGAAAATGCTTATCGTCCGTGCACTCACGGACAGCAGCTCATCCATCAGGAACTCTTCCACAGACAGCTCTCTTCCTTGTGCCCCTGGGGTCACTGCCTTCTATTCCATGTCCAACTTCTTCACTAGACTTCAGGTGTCTAAGTCACAGGCTGGACTTCATGTGTTAGTGTCACCTCCCTACCATCCCCACTCCAGACATCCCCTGGTTTAGTCCCAGTCTGTCCCTTTTCTTCTTTCCCCTTCTGCTGACTCAGGATCACGTTGTTTTTCTGTTTCTCTCCCTCCTCTGGGTTAGGAAAAGAGAACAGTAAAGAAATTACCCAGCTAGCAGATAAAAATTTAACTTGGAAATTACTGACATCTGGACTGCCTGGTTACTATAAGGACACACAAACCACGTCTTTTGCCTGTATGTGCCCTGGGGAAAATGCTGAAACAGAGTATTTGGTATAGGATTCAGATTGTTTTAGAGAAATGGAACTAAAGAAAAACAATGACCAGACTATGAGGAATAAAAAGCTTGCCAAAAAGGGCCACTGAAAAAACAGGTGAACGTAACAATGACAACAAACTCAGGAGTTCACGCTGAACTGTCTTCAAATAGTCCTATATTTATAAAGATTAGAATATATGCTATATCTAGCCATTTCTCACAATTTTCAACAATTCAAATTTTATGGCTATGCAAATTTTAAAGACAATGGTTTGGTGCCAGCTAAATCTATAGTGAGGATGTTGCTCCGCAATTGACTAGTTTTGTGATTTTGGGGCTTTTGAGCTCTCTGAACCTTATTTTCCTTATCAAGAAAATCAAAATCAACTTCAAACAGTTGTTATGAAGCATAAAAGAATTGAGAATGCAAAGATTAGCACATGCTTGGCACCTAATGAGTAGGAAATAAGAGAGAGCGGTTTATGTGCAGAGTAATTAAATGCATATTGAGCCCGTCAGTGCCAGGCACCATCCTAGTCATCACATACATATTGCCCCGTTTAATATTCACATTACCTTATGAGGTAGAGTCAATCATTTTCACATTTCTTTTTCAGATGAGATGGTTGAGAAATATAAAGTTAAGTCATTCACCCAAGGTTATACAGATGGTAAGTGGGAGAACTGGGATTTCAGCCCAGGCAATGGGCTCAAGAACCCACACTCTTTAACTATTCTTTAAATAAATATGATTGCAAGATCTTAGAAATGAAAGACACTTGAAATAGTTCAGTGCTACCCATCGTTTACAGATGAGGGACATGGGCTTTGGAGAATGAGTCAGAGTCATCAGTGAGTGGCGGACCCAGGAGGAGCCACTCTCCTGTCTTTTGTGTCCTGTGTCCTTGCCTGTGGCCTCCCCATGCACTGAGAGAGCTTTCCCCACACGTGATAGACCCTCATTTGGTGGTCCAAGCATTTTCAAGAGTGCAAACAAAAGAGTATTTTAAAGAAAAGGTTTTTATATGGTTTAGATAGTTTGTATAAACTGATGAAATAAACCTGGCCTGTGGGAATTATTTCATCTGTAGCATTAGAAAAAAATGAATCAACAAAGCAGAAGGAAATAGAGAAGAGAGGAAGTTAACAGAATTCAAGCTAATTTTGATTTTTCATCCTGTCTCCAAATATGGGAAGGTATGGCCATTGGATTTTCATCTTCAGTCTATCACTTACTAGGACTTCATCTATATAAAGAAACAAAAGAGAGGGTACAGAAATGTTTAAATTTTTGGAATCATTTTGCCTATGTATAATTTAGGGGATGTGTGTAGTTTCCTCAGTTAATACTGGTCTCCAGTTGGCTGTGTAGTAAGACTACAAGAGTCTTTTATAAAAGTAGCTCTGAACTGTTCACATTGTGTAATTTGTTCTTGACAATCACGCTGGGAGAGATGCAATAGAGATTCCATTGTCTCCTTTTGTTGGAGAGGAAAATGAGGTTCAGGTAAGTGGTATACATGCCAGGTCGCTACACTGACATTTTCATGGTCATACTTTTGGACGATAGTTTCACTGATTGCAACCTCTTTCTCTCAAGCATAGTGGCTTATGGCCCAAGAATGCAGCATAATTTATATTTACATCTATCTCTGTATAATATAATTGTCACAGCATTTGTCTCCATTTTAATGATATTAAAGATGGAAAACTAATAGAGATGAGAGACTTATCTTCTAAAAAGGGATTTTTAAAGTTATGGAGTTAGAACATATACTTACTGTAGACCCGATCACAACAAGTGCTAGCAATTGTCCATGTGTATACAGAGACTTAAAGGCAAACTAAGAGGCAAGCAGTTAATTATTTCAATACTATAGAGCTGTGTAGCAGCCCAGAGATAAAGGTTAATGGAAAAGTTTTCAATCACAGTTTTATTATGTAGGTATACACCATAAGCTAAACTTAACTCAAACATATAATCTACTCTCAGACCTCTGATCAGCAAGTTATATGGGGAAGGAAGGAAGACACAAGTTTGAATGACATCAGCCCAGCAAGCTAGACAAATTCTCTTGATAAAGTATCATAGATTCAAATTTCAAATCAGCCTCTCTTTTCCTCCAGTTCCAAACGGTTTTTGACAGAATTGCCCTATTTCCTGGTTTCTTAGTTATAGGTAAATAGTTGCTGTCTAAGACAATGAGTAACATTCAAGATGGTTTGGGACCCTTAAAATAGTCTGTTTAGTTATGACAAATAAATTATTTAAATAATTTTTATGGCATTTGCATTAGTTTCAGTACAGGCTAAGTTGTTTTACTATGGATAACTCAAAATACTTAAAACATTTTCTTATGCTTGCAGATACTATGGGTTAGGGATTCAGATAGGACACAGAGGGGATGGCTTACCTTGTTTCAAGATATCTGGGGCCTCAGTTGAGAGAGCTTGTATGTCTGAGGGTGATTTAAATGTTGGGGGGCAGCCTGGACATTTCTTTACTGACATAGCTGTGCTCGGTGTGGGAGGACATGAAGGCTTGGTTCAGTTGGAACTGTCAATCAAGCACTTATATGTGGCCTTGGACATAACACAAGAAGGCAGCTGAGCTCCAATAGGGAGCATCTTGGGGATAAGCATTCTGAGAAAACCAAGTAGAAGCCACAAAACCTCTTCTGGCCAAGCTAAGAAAGTCATATAGCATCATTCTGCTATCCTCCTTTGTATAAGAAGTCATAAGGCTTTCGAAAAAAGAAGACATAGACTTCACCTCTTGATGCTGTGTTTTTAAACTTTCACAAGGTTGTTAAACAAATAAACACTTCAACGATGAGCATTCCAGGGTTGGGACTGGTCTTCTATCTTCAACCTATGGTTTCTTAGACTGTCGGTATTTTTCAGCCATCAGAAAGTGGAAAGTGCAGAGTAAGCATCCTTAAAGAGATGACCAAGAAACTGTATACTTCAGATTCTTATATACTTCATCAGCTTGAATTTAGTCTACATGGTTTCACATCACTAGTATATAGCTTACAGAGTGTGACGTTGTATATGTTCCCAGGTAAAAGTTGAGGGGTTCTGTTACTGAAGGTAAGAAGGAGATGTTGGAAACAAGTTTATAACATTGAGAAGTATCCACATGGAGCCAACAGATTGCTCAACAAGGCTAGTTTATTTTCTGCAGAAAGGGTGCAACTCACAGGCAGTCTTGCCACAAGAGCACATGTGAACAAAGGAGACAGCCACATTTATAACTTTCATGACCTGAAGCAATTGCCCTAGTGCTAGTTTCCTTTGGCCAGAAGGGGACCTCACATTCTATGCTTGACCTGATTGGCTAAAAACTTGAAAATTTCCTGAATAGATAAGAAGAAGACAAGGAAGACAAGGAAAAAGACAAGGAAGAAGAGGAAGCTAGTCAGATGAAGGTCAGGAGGGTTTCCAAATAAGGAATGGCATGCACCAGGGTTTGGAGCTTGGCCAGTTCTGTTCAGACATGCCGGAGTAAGTCACAGTAGCTGATTTAAGACACAGCTGATTTAGAGGATATATATATATATATATATATGTATACACATGGGTGGATATTTATGCTAATAGCAGATAGTGGCCATAGAACAAGATATTGTAACTGCTTATACTGTAGTTTAAGAAATAAACTTTGAAGAACTTTCCCATCTCACAGAAAGAAGGAATACTGGAAGTCAGGAAGCCTCTATCTGCCACTCCGATTTCTTTCTTCTCCCGAATTCCAGACATACACACCATTTTTTCCATGTATACAACACACTCTCTCTTTCCCGCCAATTAAGACAACTCAAAATTTCATCCTCTTTCTCCATGCAGCACAAAGTCAGAAATTCGAGGTGGTATTTCATAGTCTTCATCAGATCTGGCTCTGGCTTCTTTTATCTGGCAGACTACAAACAAAAACCAACCAAAATGACTCTGGACAACTCACTTGTGGCTATTAGAGACCCTTACATTACCCCAGGTAGGTTTAGGGAAAGGGTCACTGGAATTAGATTTTCTATGGGAACTCTTAATTCATTAATACATTTCTAAATATTTTTCAGTGTGGTTTCAATTTTTGAAATGGCATCCACTTCTGGCTATTACACAATAGCGAAATAAATTACATTTTAAAAATCCAATACTGTTGTATGGGTTTCTTTTTCTTTTTCTTTTGGTTTCTGTTACAGAAGCTTAGCTTTTGCCCAAATCAATACAGTATACACAAAAAAATTACTTGAATTTTCTATATTTACTTTAGTTTTAAATTTAAAGATGACTTCTTCAACAACAAGACTATATATTTGAGCAATTTAGGATTCAGTGAAGTAGAGTCTATTTTGCTTA
Organism: Cebus imitator; assembly: GCF_001604975.1. NCBI lineage: Eukaryota > Metazoa > Chordata > Mammalia > Primates > Cebidae > Cebus > Cebus imitator. Next base: position 1,905,803 of record NW_016107355.1, on the reverse strand, counting down.
TTCTCATTTATCTTGTTCAATGATCTCAACAGACGCTACAATACAAGCACAAAGAGAAGAGCAGATGGCCTGGAAAAAGAATCAAAGCAAATTTGGCACTCATTGTTACTGTAATTGCCACTTCTTTTTCTTTAAAATGAGAAAAATTATTATAGTTAGGTTTTGGAAATTTTCCTACAGACCCAGTGAAATCCAGGGGTGTTCTGAAACAGAGATTAGAAGAAAATCCTCTCATCCTTGCCCACTCTTTGTCCCACTAACTAATGAAGCCACCTGAAAATTGCCTGTGGAAGAATTAGGTGAGGACTTTGTATTCATGAACTTGCTTCTTCAGCTTTTACTCCACCCCTGACTCTCTAACAATTCAGACGTTGGCAACACGTGGCAGGCTTGGGTTTATTTTTTGAAACTATTTAAGGATTTTTAAAATTATTTCTTTCTAAGGGTTTCTTAGGTTTATTTTAAATTCTAGGATCAAATGATACAGTAATACCTCAGTTAGTCAGATTACCTGGGTAAAGGACTGTCCTGTTAACTGGAGGTGTTTTTGTTTTGTTTTGTTTGAGACAGAGTCTTGCTCTCTCGCCCAGGCTGGAGTGCAGTGGTGTGACCTCAGCTCATTGCAACCTCTGCCTTCCAGGTTCAAACAATTCTCCTGCCTCAGCCTGCTGAGTAACTGAGATTACAGGCATGAGCCATATTGCCCAGCTAATTTTTATATTTTTAGTTGAGATGGGGTTTCACCATGTTGGCCAGGCTGGTCTCAAACTCCTGACCTCAAGTGATATGCCTGTCTCAGCCTACCGAAGTGCTGGGATTACAGGTGTGAGCCACCACACCCATCCTAGAGTTTAATAAAATGAAACAGGTTATTTTTGCTTCAAAAATTATCACTGAAAAATGTTTAGAAATTTATTAGTGAATCGAGGGTTCCTTTATAAAACCTAATTTCAGTGACGCTTACCCTAAACCTACCTGGAGTAGTGTATGGCTGTGTCCCTAGTATGGTTACATAAAGTGCCAAGGTTCCTCATCACAAATAATTTATTCCAAGAAGAAAAGTAATTTATATTGAATAATGTATTCATTATATCAAGAAGCATAGTACAAGTTCTGAAAAGAAGCGTGTTTCTAAACACAGTTCTCAGATTGTCCTTTAGTTTGATCTCCATGAACATACACTAGAGTCCACAACAATGCAGTTGCAATAAAAATAGGAAAAGAAAGAAAAAAAAGACCTGGGCAGTGTGAAGCATGTGTTTAGATTTCAAACATGAGACGATGCCAATAGCACAGACATCAGCACCATTCACACTGGCCACCTGCAGTTGCTGCCTGGACATCAGTGGACATTAGTGTCAGGAAGGCCTTAATCTTTAGAGGATTTGTGACTATAAATATTAGGAGCATTTTCTCACATGGAAATTCAAAAATAATGATTCCAAACTGCTAAACAAATGTAAGTAAATTTAAATAGAAATTCTGATTTTGCCATAAAAACTATAATCATGATTTTTAAAATAATATCAATTATTTACAGAAAATTTTTGATGCTATTTTTTTAGTTTTCTAAATATGTGTTTATCCTTTTGCTAATCTAGGTTGGCTTTAATGGCAGTCCTGTAGAAGTAGAGAGAGTTGAGCATTAGTACTCTCAGCATTAATAGTGTCTTGCTCAGAACAAAGATGCCTATGCCACCAGAAGGCATCAGTAGAGACAGAAAGCACAGATAGGGCAAGCTATAGAAGGAGAAAAGAAGCCTAGCAGTACCACAGGTCATCAGGAGTACTAGTTTATCCAGCATACTTGGGAACCTGTTTGCAGTTTATAAGAACTACTCAAGAGGAATTTGTGAAGGGTCTAGTTTCTGCAGGGTATTTGAGAAAAGAGAGAAAAATGGGTTTAGAATAAGAATTGTGAGTCCATTTTTACTTTCAGATTGATGTGATGAGGGGCATCTATATAAATTCGCAGTATGTATTGCAAATAATTGAGTCTTGGTGATTGAAAACCTTGAGGTACCATAATTGGAAATCTTGGAACATTGCTTGTATTATAAATTAGCCTCAATGTATAAAAAGAATGTGGAGGTGATTGTATTTAATGTGCAAAGGGCCATAATGTTCTGAAAGCTATTTTCTCTTATATTCAATTTTCCATCATTGTGTTTTTGTCCTTGTTGTTTAAGGTCGCCAACAATCTTTCTGATAAACATTTCAATTCAATTCAACAAGCATGTATTAATCTCATACAATGTGTCAGTCAAAATTCAAGGTTTTGAGATGTAGATATGATTAACACATAGTCTCTATCTTCTAAAACCTCACAATGGAGAGATACACATAAAAAAACGACTAGAGACAATTGACTAAGTTTAATCATATGTAAATCGAATAAGTTGAAGTAGCCACAATAAAGTAGCAGCATATAAAAAAAAATCCTTACTTTACTTGAGAGATGTGGGATTTCAATGAGAAATTATTTCTAAATGTAAGTATTGGTTTATCTGTCCTGGGTGAAAAATAGAAGTCGCCCAGGCAATTAAGTAGGGGATGGGATCCATGATATTGTGAACAAAGCGATGGGGTGTAAGAACATTTGGTCAATCGAGAAACTGAATGTACCTAGGTGTGGTTGATGTGAAGGATACGTGTGGACATTTTGGGAGATAAGCCTGAAAGAGTAGCAGGGAGTTGAAATTAATCCTGAACATATGAGAAGCTGCTAAAGCCATGAAGCAAATTAGTAGCATCTTAGAATTTGCATGTGAGTAAATCCATCTTGTAGCTGTGTGGAGGGTAGGTTTTAAATGATGATGAAGACACCATTGCAGAAGTCTAATCAAGAAATGACAAAGCATTTCAAGTATGGTCTTGGCACTAAGGTAGAAAGAGCAGAAAAAAAGTATTTCAGAGGTAGTGTCTGGGGAAAAGGAGAAAGAAAATTAATTCTCATTTTTTTCTAGCAATAGTGGTTCTGCTAACGGAAACTAGAAAAGCTAAGTGGGAAAGCAAATTTGGGTTTGCATGCAGGGAAAGGCTGGTGGCAGCAGACATGGAAGGTAGAGTTTCAAAGCTTGTGAGAGGTCTATGTGGCGTGTCAGAGTCATCAAGGAATTGACATTTAAAGGAAGGAGAGTGACATATTATAATTGATATTGTTGCATTTCATGTGGATCATCTTACACACTATGATCTTCTGTTACCAAAATGTAAAATTCCCTTACTTTCTAGTCCATTGAGTATGAAAAACCATATCATGTTTTTATAATATGGGTAAGAACTAAGTAAATGGTATCATAATGAAAAAGTCTGTTTTATAAGTCAAAAATGAAAGGACAATAGCTGATAATGAGTCCTCCAAAAGCCATATTAAAATGTAACATATTCAAGTGATATTTTCAATTGTTCTATGCATTCTTCCCATTGCTGAAAAGAAGTGTAGGATTGCGATTAAGGATATACTTTCTAGAATGAACTGTGTGTTTTACTCGTAGTTCAGCCTCTTTCTAGTTGCGTGATCTTGAGCAATTCATTTACACTCTCTGTGTGTCAGTGACCTCGTATGCCAAATGATGTTAATTTGTGGATAACCAACCACACAGGATTTTTGTAAGAATTAAACGAGATAATTTAGATTAAGCCTTTAAAAGAGGTGTTGGCTTGTTCAAAGTGTTCAATAAGCACTATCTTAAATTACCAGTGGTTTTTGTTGTTATTGTGACGTGAGCTCCCCACAATGATCTCAGATTTTTTTTTATATCGATAGCAAGTGAATCAAAAGTTGGTACATGACCTAAGCAGAAACTGTGTTCATTTCAAAAGAAGCTTATATAAGGTGAATATGTACATCTTTTGTTATCTGGATAAATAAAGATCTTTTCCAGTGTTAAGAAAAATAAAAAAGCATATTCAATATTTTTAAAAGTATATTAAGTTAGGGGAAAATTTAACTGTTTGGCATTTACCAGAAATAATCTGCTAGTGGTCTGAGATTGTCCTGCAATTTTGATGCAGTTCTAGTCTTACTAAACTACTTATGTGAAGGATAAAAGGGAGAGATCAGAAAATCTGGAAACTGAAACTTTCCCAACTTCAATGTAACTAATAAGCCTAAATTGCAAGACACTGAAGAAGGCATTTTTTCCTTGGGCTTTCTTGTGATGCATTCCCAAGCAGAGCAAATTAGCTTGGAGAATCAGCTCACCACATGCAGGAGAGGACATGGGCAGAAACCTGCAGTGTAGAGGAAGAGAAGGGAAAATTCAGAAAATAAGAGGATTAAATAGCGAAAGACATCAAATCAAAGTTTCAAGTCAAAAACAGAGAAATAAGGCCAGGCACAATGGTGCACGCTGTAATTCCAGCCCTTTGGTAGGCTGAGGTGGGAGGATCACTTGAGTCTAGGAGTTTGAGACCAGCCTGAGTAACATGGTGAAACCCCGTCTCTGCAAAAAAAATTTTAAAAAATCTAACAGGGCATGGTGGTACTTGCCTGCAGTCCCAGCTGCTTGGGCGGCTGAGTTGGGAGGATCGCTTGAGCCCAGAAGTGCAAGCCTGCAGTGAGCCGTGATCATGCCTCTGCACTCCGCCCTTGCTGACAGAGCAAGGTCCTGTCTCAAATGATAAAACAAACACACAAACAAAACAGAAGAATAGTATCCCGACCCTTTCCCTTTCCCCACCTTCCAAAAATCCCTATTAATGTATCTCGTATTAAAAGAAAGAAATAAGAACTGTAAGAAAATAATTTAAAAGTATAATAATCCCTGCTGTGTGATGCTCAGTGCAGCTTCTGGACAATTAAAAAAAAAAAACCACCTAATTCTTTCTCTTAATATTTTTAGATATTTACATGCCTTCTGAATAGTCAACAATTCTTAAAGCTTTGTTTATGTCTTATAATTGTCTTGGAATAAGCACCATGTTTAACATTATATATATATATATATATATATATGCATATATGTAAATGCAGCAAAGCAGCCACTCACATCATTTTCTTTTCTACATATACATATAGTATGAGTTCAATAGATTTACACTTGATTGAAGCTTTACTAAAAAATATGAAATATAAAAGTGACAAGGTACAATGTAGAAGGACAAAAATATAAGAGGATTCTAAAGGACCATTTCAATCTACTTAATATAACTTTCTACATAATGCAGAACAATTAGGAACATATTTTAGAGAAAACAGCATACAAACAAAGGAAAAAAGCCCACCATGTTGCACATTTTGCTCCCGGGAAACCACCCACACTCTTAGAATTAAAAATATGCCCTTAGGACATTTTTGCCAAGAATGATTTATCTTTCTCTATGTTTACATGTTCAAAGAAATCTTTCTACTATTTCCCTCTGATTTTGAGGAATATTTATACTTATGAGACCTACCACTGGTCTAGCCTCTGTTCTAACGCATTTTTTTTTTTTTTGCTTGGCAAAATACAAACTTAGTATTTATCATTTTTGGTCTCACAAAAAATTGGTGTAAGAGGAGTCAGGGTGTGTTGGCTAAAGATAACGTTCACGCAGTGACAGCTTTGGCTGCCAGGTAGTTACGTCCTCAGGTTGACTAACATGTCCTTATTCTGGTTCCAAATTCCTCTGAGAAATGGGAAGACCTAAGGTCATGCATTGATTATGGATCCATCCACTTACAGCCAGGATTGGAGTTGGAGTGGGAAGCATAAGGGGGCACACTCAGGACTTGGCAGCCTTCAGAAAGTGTGGCTAAGGGCTAAGCCACACCTCCAAATTACTGCAAGCTCTAGTCAGGGCTTGTTTATCAACAGGATGAAAAAGGATTCAGGGAAGGAAACTGTTTAAAGAGATAGTCTTGGGATGTTATTTTTTAAATTAGTTGTGGCATTGCTCTACAGGTTCAAGGACATGGTTTGTGACAGTGACAAAACAAAATCCAAAGATATCTTCTTGCAGCTACAGACTAGATTATTCTTTATCTCAGGTCAAGGAAAGCCAGGCTAGCTTGGATAACACCAATCCTCTCACAAGACTCCTGCAATATAAAACAGAAAACAATAGTTTTGAATATCTAGGTTCTTCTGTCAAATTTCACCATGCTTTCCTGAGCATGATGTAGGCACATGTGGTCAAAACAAGATACTATGATTATTCTTTCCTGTATCCAATCTTTCTCAAATAAGTAGCGCTGGATATAAGATGCTACCAAAATTTTACTTACCTCCAAATCCCTCCTTCTTAATGGCAAATCGATAGTAATGGTAGTGCAAATTTTGCTTATTAAAAGTATTGTATTCTATTTAACTATAGAAGAGAAGAAATGGAATATTTTATGCTTAACTATTACTTTTAAATAAATATTCCCAGCATATATAAATCTATAATAACATGACAAGCTTACACTAACATTTATGTGGAAAGTTATAGGTCTAGAATAGATAATTCAATCTTAAAAAGGAGAATAAAGTGGAGGAATCACTCTACCTTATATTAAACTTTAGTATATCACTACAGCAACCAAGACATATTTTCTTGGTGAAAGGGTAGACATCTAGATCAATGGAATAGAATAAAAAGCTCATTGATGGACTCACACAAATATGCCCAACTTATTTTCTAAATAGATTCATAAGCAATTCAGTAGAGGAAGGATAATCTATGAAAAAATGAGTGCTGGAACTATTGAATCTCCATAAACAAAACAAAAACAAAACAAACATTGACCAAATCTCACGCTTTAAACAAAACTAACTCAAAATAGATCACATAAATAAATGCAATACATGAAGTTATAATTTTTTAACAATTAGGAGAAATTCTTCAAGTTTTTTTGAATCACTTACCAATTTTATTTTCTAAATGTGAAAATATATGGATATACAATTGGTTTAGTATAATGACTTTGGCATATCGACCCAGCAATATTTTCCAATTTACTTATTAATTCTCAGTGTAGATTCTTTGAGAATGTCTGTATGTAGTAATCATAAAGTCTGTGAATAGTGACAGTTTACTTATTTCTTTCAAATTTTCATGCCTTTTATTTCTTTTGCTTTATCATCCTGGCTAAGATATCCAGTACACTCTTGAATGGAAGGAATGTTAGCCGACATCCTTATCTTATTTAAGATCTCAAAGTGCAAGCTTTTAATATTTATTATTATTTTTTATTTATTTCAACAGGTTTTTAGGGAACAGGGATGTTATGTCACATGAATAAGTTCTTTAGTGGTATTTCTGACATTTTGGTGTACTCATCACCTGAGTAGTGTATACTGTACCCAATGTTAGTCTTTTATCCCTGATCCCCTTCCACCCTTTCCCCTGAGTCTTCAAAGTCCATTGTATCATTCTTAAGCCTTTGCATTCTCATAACTTAGCTCCCACTAATGAACATACGTTGTTTGGTTTTCCATACTTGAGTTACTTCACTTAGAATAATGATCTCCAATTCCATCCAGGTTGCTGAAAATGCCATTATTTTGTTCCTTTATATGGCTGAGTAGTATTCCATAGTGTATATATACACATATATATATACCCTATTGAATACTACTGTATAGTATTCCATACACTATGGAACACTACTATTAAAAAAATTATATATATAATTTTATATAATTTTAAATATATATAAATTATATATAATACATAAATATATATTATATATTATATAAAAATATATATAAATAAATACATAATATTTAAATATATATTTATATATAATTATATATATTTTTATATATAAATGAAATATATATTAATTAATATATATAAATTAAATTATATATTACATATCATTTATATATATTTAAAATTAAATATATATTATATATATGTATATTTTTTAATTGCATTTTAGGTTCTGGGGTACCAGTGAAGAACATGCAGGATTGTTGCATAGGTACATACACGGCAATGTGGTTTGCTGCCTTCCTCCCCATCACCTGTATCTGCTATCCCTCCCCAACTGCCTATCCCAAACTGTCCCTTCCCTAGTACCCCCAACAGACCTCAGTGTGTGATGCTCCCCTTCCTGTGTCCATGTGTTCTCATTGTTCAACACCCGCCTGTGTGTGAGAACATGGGGTGTTTGATTTTCTGTTCTTGTGTCAGTGTGCTGAGAATAATGGTTTCCAGGTTCTTCTATGTCCCTACAAAGGACACTAACTCATCGTGTTTTATGGCTGCATAGTATTCCATGGTGTATATGTGCCACATTTTCCCTGTTCAGTCTATCATCGATGGGCATTTGGGTTGGTTCTAAGTCTTTGCTATTGCAAACAGTGCTGCAATGAACATTCGTGTGCATGTGTCCTTATAATAGAATGATTTATAATCTTTGGATATATACCCAGTAATGGGATTGCTGCCTCAAATGGAATTTCTATTTCTAGGTCCTTGAGGAATCGCCACACTGTCTTCCACAATGGTTGAACTAGTTTACACTCCCACCAGCAGTGTAAAAGTGTTCCTATTTCTCCACATCCTCTCCAGCATCAGGTGTGAGATGGTATACCACTGTGGTATTGATTTGCATTTCCCTGATCGTTAGTGATGTTGGGCATTTTTTGATATGTTTACTGGCCATTTGTAAATCTTTAATAATTGTCTATTCAGGTAATTAGCCTACTTTTTGATATGATTGTTTTATTCTTGCTGATTTGTTTGAGTTCCTTATGGATTCTGCATATTAATCCTTTGTCAGATGTATAGATTGAGAAGATTTTCTCCCACTCAATGGGTTGTCTGTTGACACTGTTGATTATTTTTTTTTTTGCTGTGTAGAAGCTTTTTAGTTGAATTAAGTTCCATCTATTTATCTTTGTTTTTGTTACATTTGCTTTTGGGCTCTTGGTCATGAAGTCTTTGCCTAAGCCAATATCTAGAAGGGTTTTTCCAATGTTATCTTCTAGAATTTTTATGGTTTCGGGTCTTAAATTTAAGCTTTTGCCCCATCTTAAGTCAATTTTTATATAAGGTTAGAGATGAGGATCCAGTTTCATTCTTCTACACGTGGCTTGCCAATTATCCAATTATTTGTTGAATAAGATGTCCTTTCCCACATTATGTTTTTGTTTGCTTTGTTCAAGATCAGTTGGCTGTAAGTGTTTGGCTTTATCTTTGGGTTCTCTATTGTGTTCCATTGGTGTATATGCCTGTTTTTATACCAGTACTATGATGTTTTGGTGATTATGGCCTTATCCTTTGATTTGAAGTCAGGTAATGTGATGCATCCAGATATATTCTTTTTGTTTAATCTTGCTTTGGCTATAAGGACCCTTTTTGGGTTCCATATGAATTTTAGGTTATTTTTTTATTGTTCTGTGAAGAATGATGGTGGTATTTGGATAGGAATGACATTAAATTTGTAGACTGCATTTGGCAATTATTGATTCTACCCATCCATGAGCGTGGGATATGTTTCCATTTGTTTATGTCATCTGTGATTTCTTTCAGCAGTGTTTTGTAGTTTTCCTTGTAGAGGCCTTTCACCTCCTTGGTTAAGTATAGACTTTTTTTTTTTTTGCAGACATTGTAAAGGGGGTTGAGTTCATGATTTGATTCTCAGCTTTGTTGCTATTCATGTATAGCAGGGCTACTGATTTATGTACTAATTTTGTATCCTGAAACTTTGCTGAATTTATTTACCAGTTCTAGGAACTTTTGGTTGAATCTTTATGGTTTTCTAGGTATACGATCATATCATCAGCAAACAGTAGCAGTTTGACTTCTACTTTACTGATCTGGATGCCCTTTATTTCTTTCTCTTGTGTGATTGCTCCGGCTAGGACTTCCAATACTATGTTAAGAGGAGTGATGAGAGTGGGCATCCTTGTCTTGTTCCAGTTCTCAGGGAGAATGCTTTTAATTTTTGCCCATTCAATACAATGTTGTTGGCTGTTCATTTGTCACAGATGCTTTTATTACCTTAAGGTATGTTGCTTCTATCTAAATTTTGCTGAGGATTTAAACCATAAAGCAATGCTGGATTTTGTCAAATAATTTTTCTGTGCCTATTGAGATGATTATGTGATTTTTGCTTTGAATTCTGATTATGTTTGTATCATATTTATTGACTTGTGAATGTTAAACCATCCCGGCATCCCTGGTATGAAACCCACTTGATGATGGTGGATTATCTCTTTTATATGTGGTTGGATACAGTTAGCTAGTATTTTGTTGAGGATTTTTGCATCTAGATTCATCAGTGATATTGGTCTCTAGTTTTCTTTTTTTGTTATGTCCTCTCCTGGTTTTGGAGTTACGGTGATGCTGGCTTCATTGAATGATTTAAGGAGGGTTTTATCTTTCTCTATCTTTTGAAATAGTATAAATAGGATTGTATTAATTCTTCTTTGAATGTCTGATAGAATTCAATGTGAATCAGGCTGGCCCTGCACTTATTTTTTTTTTTTGGTATAGTGTCTATAGGATTGGTATCAATTCTTCTTTGAATCTCTGGTAGAATTCTACTGTGACTCCATCTGGTCCCGGACTTTTTTTTGTTGGTAACTTTTTAATTACTATTTCAACCTTACTGCTTGTTATTGGTCTTTCCAGAGTTTCTATTTCTTCCTGGTTTAATCTAGGAGAGCTGTATCTTTCCAGGAATTTACCCTTCTCCTCTAGGTTTTCTAGTTTTTGTGTAAAGGTGTTCATAGTAGCCTTGAGTGATCTTTTGTACTTCTGTGACATCAGTTGTAATATCTCCCTTTTCATTTCTAATCGAGCTTATTTGGATCATCTCTTTTTTTTTCTTGGTTAATCTTGCCAATGGTCTATCAATTTTGTTAATCTTTTCAAATAATCAGCTTTTTGTTGTATTTATCTTTTGTATTTTTGTTTGTTTGTTTCATTGTCATTTAGTTCTGCTCTGATCTTGGTTATTTCTTTTTTTTCTCCCTGATTTTGGGTTTGGTTGTTGTTATTTCTTTAGCTTCTTGAGGTATGACCTTAGATTGTCTATTTGTGCCCTTTCAGACTTTTCGATGTAGGTATTTAATACCATGAAGATTCCTCTTAACACTGCCTTTTCTGTATTCCAGGGGTTTTGATAGATTGTGTCACTGTTATTGTTCAGTTGAAATAATTTTTAAATTTCTATTTTGATTTCATTGTTCACCCAATGATTATTCAGGAGCAGGTGATTTAATTTCCACGTATTTGCATGTTTTTGAAGGTTTCCTTGGGGTTGATTTCCAATCTTCTTTTACTGCAGTCTGAGAGAGCAGTTGATAAATTTTGATTTTCTTAAATTTTTTGAGATTTGTTCTGTGGCCTATCATATGGTCTATGTTGGAGAATGTTCCATGTGCTGATGAACAGAATCTATGTTTTGCAGTTCTTGGGTGGAATGTTCTGCAAATATCTGTAAATCCATTTGTTGTAGGGTGTAGTTTAAGTCCATTGTTTCTCTGTTGACTTTCTATCCTGATGATCTGTCTAGTGTTGTCAGTGGAGCACTGAAGTCCCCCACTATTACTGTGTTGCCACCTGTCTCATTTCTTGGATGTTGTAGTAATTGTTTTATACATTTGGGAACTCCAGTATTAGGTGCATATATATTTAGGATTGTGATATTTTCCTGTTGGACTAGTCCTTTTATCATTATGTAATGTCCCTCTTTGTCTTTTTTAATCACTGTTGCTTTGAAGTTTGTTTTGTCTGGTACAAGAATAGTTACTTCTGCTTGCTATTGGTGTCCATTTGCATGGAATATCTTTTTCTACGCCCTTTACCTTAAGTTTATGTGAATTCTTATGTATTAGGTGAGTCTCTTGAAGACGGTAGATACATGGTTGGTGAATTCTTATCCATTCTGCCATTCTGTATCTTTTAAGTGGAGTATTTAGACCATTTACACTTAGTGTTAGTATTGAAATGTGAGGTACTATTATATTCATCATGATATTTGTTGCCTGAATACCTTGGTTTTTAAAATGATTGTGTTGTTGTTTTATAGATCCTGTAAAATTTATGCTTTAAGGAATTTCTATTCTGGTGTGTTTTGAGTATTTGTTTCAAGATTTAGAGCTCCTTTTAGTAGTTCTTATAGTGCTGGCTTGATAGTGGCAAATTCTCAGTGTTCCTCTGAAAAAGACTATCATTTCTTCATTTACAAAGCTTAGTTTCACTGGATACAAAATTCTTGGCTGATACTTGTTTGGTTTAAAGGCTACAGATAGTACCACAATCCCTTCTGGCTTGTGAAATTTCTGCTGAGAAATCTGATAGGTTTTCCTGTATTGGCTACTTGATGCTTTCGCCTCACAATTCTTAAGATTCTTTCCTTCATCTTGACTTTAGATAAACTGACAGCTATGTGCCTAGATAATGATATTTTTGCGATGTATTTCCCAGGTGTTCTTTGAGCTTACTGCATTTGGATGTCTAGATTTCTGGCAAAGCTGGGGAAATTTTCCTCATTAGTTCCTCAGATATGTGTTCCAAACTTTTAGGTTTCTCTTCTTCCTTGGGAACACCAATTATTCCTAGGTTTGGTTGTTTAACATAATCCCAAACTGTGTTGGTTTTTGTTAATTTTTTAAAATTCTCTTTTCTTTGTCTTTGTCAAATTGGGTTAATTCAAAAGCCTTGTCTTTGAAATCTGAAGTTCTTTCTTCTACTTGCTTGATTCTATTGCTGAGACTTTCCAGTGTATTTTGCAATTCTCTGAGCATGTCCTTCATTTCCAGAAATTGTGATTATTTCTATGTATACTATGCATTTCCCTGGTGATATTTCCATTCATATCCTGCATCACTTTTTTTTATTTCTTTAAGTTGGACTTCACCTTTCTCTGGTGTCCCCTTGATTGGCTTAATAGTCAACCTTCTGAATTCTCTTTCTGGAAATTCAGATGTTTAATCTTGGTTTGAATCCATTGCTGGTGAGCTAATGTAATCTTTTGGAGATGTTAAAGAGTTTTGTTTTGTCGTATTACCAAAATTGTTTTTTTGGTTCCTTCTCATTTGGGTAGACAGGCGAAATTCTTCAAGTTTTAGACAAAGGTTTCTTAGACTTCACACAAGAAAGTACAATCTATAAAAGAAAATCTGACCTCATCAAAATGGAAAATTTGTATTCTGTGTGCAAAAGCATTCTTAAGATGATGAGAAAACAGGCTACAGATTGGGAGAAAATATTGGCAGAACTGACAAAGTACTAAGGACTAGATTTCAGAATATATAAGGAACACTCAAAACTCAACAGTAAAAGCCAAGTAATCTAATTAGAAGGTAAACAAAAGAAATGAGCAGACATATAACTTAAGAAGATATGCACATGGCAAATAAGCCATCTTATGTGAAAGATTTTTGATTTCATTAGCCATTAAGGAAATGTAAACTAAATGTAAGCATTAAGGAAATGTAAACTAAAACCACAATAGGATATCTCTGCAAGTGTGTCAGAATGACTTCCAACACCAAATGCTACTAAGGTGGAAATGGATCTTTTACAGAGAAATAATATATGTTTGATCATACGAATGATCAATACAGAGAAAATGGATTATTCATATAATGCTGGTGTGAATATAACATGGTGCAACCCAAATGAATATGTTTGGCAGTTTCTTATAAAACTAAATATGCAATTACTGTGCTACTCACTAATTGCACTCTTGAGCATTTCCTCCAGAAAAAAATATAATTTATGTTCACATGAAAAACTTACACACAAATGTTCATAGCAGTTTTGTTTATAATAACACAAAATAGGATACAACCTTCATATCTTAAAAGAGGTGAACGGTTAAAAAAACTGCGGTACTTCCATATCAGAGAATATTGCTTGGTAATAAAAAAGAATGAGGTATCAATACACACAACTTCCTGAATGAATCTCCAGGAAATTATGCTGAGTGAAAAAAAATCCAAATGGTTATATATTATATGCTTTCATTTGTATAATATTCGAGGAAATAAAAACGTAGAAATGAAGACTAGGTTAGTGGTTGTCAGGGGCTAGAGAGAGGGTATGGGAGAGTGGGAAGAACATGGCTGAAATTATAAAAAAAAAACTATATAAGATATGATTGTGTGATGGAACCATCCTGTATGTTGACAGTAGAAATGGTCACAAGAATCAACCCTTGTGTTAAAATTGTATATACCTAAATACACACACACACACACACACACACACAGAGAGAGAGAGAGAGAGAGACAGAGAGAGAGAGAGAGAGAGAGAAATACATATAAAACTGGTGAAATGTAAACATGCTTGATGAGATTTTTAATGTCAATTTCCTGGTTGTGGCATTATATTATAGTTAAGGTAGACGTTATAATAGGGGAAAGCTAGACAAAGGTTATGTGGCATATCTTTGTATCATTTCTTATAACTGCATGTGAATTTCAATTATTTCAAAAAATCTTTTAAAAAAGAATAAAACACATTTCCTAGGAGAAAATCTATAGCAATGTTCTAGCAAAAGAACACAGAAAATGTTTAAATTGCAGTTATACAATCTAAGGTACATTTATATAACCAATATACTTTGATAAACTGGGTGTCTTATACCTAAAGTAAAAGAAAACTCCATCTTTGAAGATATGTAAGTTTTATTTTAATTAGTAATTTTCCTGGCAGAAGAGTGAGTTCTGTCTCCATCAGTCATTACCACTTGTTCTTTTCACAATAAGTGGACAGAAAGTTTGGATACTAGTAGTCACTCACAGAGATTCAGAACCTCATACCAAATAAGAAAGTTGGCAATGAAATTATTTAGATTCAGAACCTCACACCAAATAAGAGAGTTGGCAATGGAATTATTTGTTCATCAATGGGCCTGCCTCTTCACATGTCCAGATTCTAACTGGTGATGGACCAGATGGTTTGTAATTTTTACTTGTTCTTTCAGGTCCTGGGGCATTTTATTAAAAGTCTCCTACGTTGGTGCATCTCAAAAAGCTCCTTCCTAGTTATTAAGAAATTATTTTCATCTACATGGGGTAGGAGGGAAGAAACTGTCTTAAAACTTCCAACTTTTTGTTTTAAAAGTGAACCAAGTAAAATAAATGAAGATTTCAAAGCTCAAGGCAGATATTAATTTATTTAAATATTCTGGAATAGAAACTGAGGAAACTATGGGAATGAATACCCAAGGAATTGAAATATTCCAGTGTGTGTTTGTGTAGTGAGAGCAGAGGAGACAGTGAAAGGAGTGACCAGATTATGTTGAGCATGCATTTATTCCAGAGCAATGCAATCATATTGCAGGGCTTTGATCAGGGATTTGACATTATTAAATTTGTATTTTAGTTGTATGTATTTTTGAAACATCACTTTGTCTAAAGTTTGGATAATGAATGGAAGAAAGCCAAGAGTGGATGAGGAGGTTTTTGCTGTAATCCTAGGAAGAAAATGATGATACAGAAATAAAGTGAGCTAGACTTCTGTATAGCATTTAAGAACTTAGAGGCATTTAAAAATAATATAACTGAACTTTAGGTTAATACTCAAATAACAACAAACATCTTCTTTTAAGATTTTTGCAGACTGATATGGTGATCCCTTTTTTTGTCCCTGCTTTTTACAGAATTGTGCTTACATGGTGCATCTGGCCTTATTTTAAAGGCCCTTAAAACAAGCAGTGTTTTACTAGAGATAGGGGCTCATGTTGCCCAGGCACGTCTGGAGTTCCTGGCCTCAAGTAATCCTCCCACCTTGGCTTCTCACAATACTGGGACTGCAGGCGTAAAACACTACACCCAGCCTCGGCAGTATTTTAGAACATCATGCTAAAAAATAGTGTTTGTGGAATAGTTGTGAAGCATCCACGTTTCATTTGTTACTGTAGGTAATCTTTATTTTATCCCTGACTCCTGACCAACAAAGAAATGTATGCCTGAACCACAATATTAAAAGCATTTGTAAAACTGTCTTCATTTACTTATGCTTTTGCTAATGTTCTATATTGAGGAACATGGTAAGAAACGATTTTATGAAGCTTATTGATAAACTTTTTTTAAAGATGTTGGAATTGCTGTTTCTTAAAATGCCATTTTTAAGATAATGTATTAGTCTGTTCTCACACTGCTATAAAGATACTACCCATGACTGGGTAATTTATAAAGAAAGGAGGTTGAATTGACTCACAGTTCCACATGGCTGGGGAGGCGTCTGGAAGCTTTCAATATGGCAGAAGGGGAAGAGGTGTGTTTTACATGGCAGCAGGCTAGAGAGAGTGAGTGCATGAGAGCTCAGGAAAAACTACCATTTACAAAACCATCAGATCTCATGAGAATTCACTCGCTATCACAAGAACAGCATGAAGAAAATCGCTCCCATAACCTAATCACTTCCTTCCCTCCACATGCGAGGATTATAATTTGAGATGAGATTTGGGTGGGGACACAGAGCCAAACCATATTGGAGGACCTTAAGAGAAATTGCTCACTTTTCTCCTTACAATAAATGAGTTTCTCCTAAAAAGTAATTGCCCCATTGTGGAAGACTGTGTGGCGATTCCTCAAGGACCTAGAAATAGAAATTCCATTTGACCCAGCAACCCCATTACTGGGTATATATCCAAAAGATTATAAATCAATCTATTATAAGGACACATGCACACGAATGTTCATTGCAGCACTGTTTTTTCTAGCAAAGACTTGGAACCAACCCAAATGCCCATTGATGATACACTGGACAAGGAAAATGTGGCACATATACACCATGGAATACTATGCAGCTACAAAAAATGATGAGTTCACTTCCTTTGTAAGGACATGGATGAACCTGGAAACCATCATTCTCAGCAAACTGACACAAGAACAGAAAATGAAACACCACATGTTCTCACTCACAGGCAGGTGTTGAACAATGAGAACACATGGACACAGGGAGGGGAGCATCACAAACTGAGGTCTTTTGGGGGGAGCTAGGGGAGGGTCAACAGGGGTGGGAGTTGGGGTGGGATAACATGGGGAGAAATGCCAGATACAGGTGATGGGGAGGAAGGTAGCAAACCACATTGCCAGGTATGTACCTATACAACAATCCTGCATGTTCTTCCCATGTACCCCAAAACCTAAAACACTCTCTCTCTCTCTCTCTCTCTATATATATATATATATATGCAGATATATATTTTAAAAAGTGGTTGCTTTTATTTTATAAACCCTAAGTCCTAACCTATTTTTACTGCCGGAGACTCTTCTATCAAATACACAGAAACTTACGGAATAGTTATAATTATTATGCTACTTTCTACTAAGGAAGTGAGCTCAAGTCTGTTTGGGCAGAGATTCCTAAGTCCTGTGTGCCTAGAAAGCAGTATAAAAAGAGGGGCATAGGCAGGGTGTGGTGGCTCATGCCTGTAATCCCAGCACTTTGGGAGGCCAATGTGAAAGGACTGGTTGAGCCCAGGAGTTCCAGACAGGCCTGGGTAACACAGAGGCACCCCTTATATCCAAAAAAATAGTAAAAAAAAAAAAAATAGCTGGATGTGGTAGTGAATGCCTGTAGTCCCAACTATGTGGGAAGCTGAGGCAGGAGGATCGCTGGGGCTTGGGAATTCAAGTCTGCAGTGACCTATGATTGTGCCCCTGAATTCCAGCCTGGGTGACAGAGGGAGACCTTATTTGTTAAAATAATGAAGGGAATGAAAAAAGAAAAGAAAGGAAAGAAAGGGGAAGGGGATCAGAAGTGGAAGGATAGGGAGGAGGAAAAGAAAGAAAAGAAAGACAGGCAGCAACTCCATGTGGGCATGTCATTTCAGCCTGTGGACTCTTGGCACTACGGGAGGAGCATGGCTAAAAGAATTTCATTTATTCAGGGAAAGGCCTGTTAGTAGCCATGTCCCAGCATCTAAATGGTATGAGTGCTCGAGTCTTGTAGGAGAGACCATCTGATTGGCATACCAGAGCACGCACTACAGAAACAGATCAATACCAAAATTTCCAAAACATGTCTTCAGTGACTAAGAAAATAGACTTTCTGGACTAATAGCCACACCTAGGAAAACCATGGCAAGGTAATATTTCTGGTTCAAATCCCCTTAGTGAAAAATAAACAATGCCTGAAAATCTACAGGAGTTTGACAGACTTCCAAGTAGAAAACTGAAGCACTTCACTTCTTTGTTTATAAACCTATTACTTGGATCCACTGGTCTAGGTATTAGGAAAGTAATCTGGGTGTAAGGCTAAAAGGCATGCCTTTTAAGAGGTCATTTGTGTTAGAAGTTTGGAACACAATTTATAAATCTTATCATGAGATCGAGTGGATGCTGGTTTAAAAGGATGAGTGAATATATTTAATCCATGGGATGTGAATGCTTAGCTTTAGGTGCTCAAAGTAAGTTCAGTGACAAGGAGAAAAGTAGTCCCTCCTGAGTGAAAAAGAATGCATATAAATGATGTGCAGTAGGTCTGTGCTCAGAGGTGTTCTTTAGAAATGTAAACTCATTTGGTTAATGTCTTACTCTACCAAATAATTCAGACAAAGCAGGAAAAGCTAAGGCCATGGATAAGGGTTTCTACGTGGCCCCAGAAAACTAAAGTCACGTAAACCAGCCACCTTAAAATTTTGAAATTGGAGGCTCCCTTGAGATTTCTTATGAAAACCCAGGATTCTCTCTTGAAAAATATACAAGATGTTTATATACATCTTCAGGGATTTCTACCTCCCTGGAGGTATTTCCACAAACTCTAACATTCCATGGAGCCCAGGTTGGAGCCTCTGATCATCCATTATCTTCCATTTGCAGTATTACCATCATAATTCAAGCCAATCTTAAAACTCTCCTCATCAATATTATCTTCTCCTAATCTCTTCTGTTGTGTTTATACTTCCTGATGAATATGCCAATATCCAGCTTAAAGTTTTAAATACTATTACCCTTCCTACTTACTGAACAAAGCGCAAACTCCTCAGCACAATGTCTTATCTCCTTATAAAGACTACTTTCGTATCTGTTTGATATCTTGGATATACGTAATAGAACTTTTCCATCCCCATGCTTGCACTTAAGTTGTTTTTGCTTTTAATCCCTTCCTTTCCATCTCTGCCTATTGAGCTGGAGACTCAATTCAGACACCCGTCACTCTTTAAAGTTGCCTTCATATCTTTTCCCGCTCTCTATGTTTTCATGGATTGAGTTTATGTCTTTCATATAGCGTATGGTATGTTTATTTATATTGTAGTCATTAATACACATGGTTTATATCCTTTTAAGACAGTCAATGCGTTGTGTTTGAAATGTACTCTTGTCTACCTTTTTTACCCACATTTTATTTAATTCACAAATTTTGATTGATACCAATCATGTTCATGGTATGAAGTTATCAGCAAATTGTACACGGCCCTTCTTATCATAGAACACGTAGCTAAATGGACAATAAATTAGCAAAGAAATAAATAAATACAAAATGTGAAATGTCATGAAATAAACAGAAAGGCTAGTTTAAAAAAATAACAGGAGAAGAACCCACTTAGAATGATCAGGAAAGGTATCCCTAAGTAGGATACATTGAACCAAGACCTTCAGGATGAGAGGAAAGCTGCTATACAGGGAGCTTAGGGAAGAACATTCCAGGCGGGAGGAATGGCATCAGCAGAAACCCTAAAATAAGTAAAGAAAATTCTCAAAATGTTCCAGAAATGGAATTAGGGCCCAAGTAGCTGAAGCACAGTGAATGAGAGGAGAAACTGCACCAGATACTGCAGAGATAAGCAAAGGGCAGGTCACTTAAGGATTTATGGTCCATGACAGGAATTTTTAATTGTATGCTACATGTGGGGAGCCCAGGAGAGACATAATTCAATTTGTCAGTAAAAGCTCAAGGAGGCTCCTGGATGGAGAATGAACTGAAGACACCATGTACAACAGAGAACCAGGAGAACTAGTTATAAGGCGAATGCTCCACTGATGTAGTAGAGACACAGCGGCAGCAATAGAAAAAGTACACAGTTTTGAGTGAAGGTAAAATTAACAGGCCATGGGAATGGATTTGAAGTGGGGAAGGAGAGAAATAGAAGAACCCATTATGATTTCTAGAAGCTGGATGATTAGTGATTAATTCCAGTTTTCTGGAAGATAAATGGGTTTGAGGAATTAATATTTCTGTTCCTGACTTTTAAAAAAGTCACCAGTAGTTTCTAAGAAGATTATGGCTTTAAGATGACTGCTGATGCACTCCACCCACCCTGGTCCAGCTGCTAAGTGACAGCCTCACAGGGGCAGCATCTGGAGTCTTGGGACAGGAAGACTGGAGAGTGAGAGCCTTTCCAGGTCCTGCTGAGATCCCAATTGAGAGTATTGGTACAGACTTGTTCCCCTCTTGGTGGAACAAAAACCTTGAGACTGGATATTCTTGGGGAAGATCAAGATGCTGGGATAAAGCTATGAACCAAAGCAAGGGGAAGATTGTCTCTGGGAGGACCTGTAAGTCTACCTGGCATCTGGGAAGAGAAGAAGAATGTTGGGCCGCGTCCTGTCTACCTGTGAGTGTGGAAGAAGAGGAGTGGATGGGAGATACACAAACTGTAGTGTCTACTATGGCAAAGAGTCTTGCAATATACATATTCAATTTTGAATTAAGAATGTTATGTGATAAATAATGGTTCTTAAAATAGAAAAGTCATTAAAGGGGAAAGACTGATAAAATCAAGACTATGCAGAATTACAAATATAAAATCACCTCAATTAAAATCTAGGCTATCTAGAATTAAAAGTATCCAACAACTGGCTGGGCGTGGTGGCTCACGCCTGTAATCCCAGAACTTCGGAATGCCAAGGTGGTGGATCACATGAGGTCAGGAGTTCGAAACCACCCTGACCAACAAGGTGAAACCCCGTCTCTAAAACAAAAAAAGTATCCAACAACCTTAGCAAGACCTCAGCAGCGGCACTACTGGTATCTCCATGTTACATATACAGAAGCTGAAGCATAGAGAGAATAAATAATTTGCCTAAAGTCGCATAGCTACTGCATGGTGAGGCTAGTTCTTAAATTCAAGCAAACAAAACTCGGGTACAAATAGTTTGCAGTGATAAAGATGCCCAGGTTTTTCAGTTATAACTGGTGGCCTGAGAAGGGAAGTCATTTGATCTTGTTAAGCCTCAAGTACATCATCTAAAAAGCGTGGCATAGGCTGGGTGTGGTGGCTCATGCCTGTAAACCTAGTACTTTGGGAGGCTGAAGTGGGTGGATCACAAGGTCAGGCGTTTGAGACCAGCCTGACCAACACAGTGAAACCCTGTCTCTACTAAAAAGACAAAAATTTAGCCAGGCTTGGTGGCGGGCACCTGTAATCCCAGTGACTTGAGAGACTAAGGCAGGAAAATCGCTTGAACCTGGGAGGTGGAGGCTGCAGTGAGCCGAGATTGCGCCATTGCACTCCAGTCCCGGCAACAGCGTGAGACTCCATCTCAAAAAAAAAGTGTAGCATGGAAATTGGATGATCCTCTGGCCTCTTCCTACTTCAACATTTCATGGGAAGCACTTATTTATGTCCTTATGTAAATCAACACTATGTTAAGAATCATGATCCATTTAGGGTAGATCCAATAAAATTAAACGTTTCCTAAATTGGGCTTTTTGCCTTCTCAATTAAAAAAAAACTTTAGTCACAATCTATAGCACTGAAAAGAATTTGATCAACATTGACAGTCTTTAAATGAACCATAACATACAGAGGCTTTTCTTTTGTGGCTTGAGACTAATGTACTAAAATAAATAAATAAATAAATAAAATAAATAAATATCAGGCAAAGTAAAATGTGAACGATGATAAAGGTCTAGGTACCTAAATTCATTAAGCTGGTACCTAAGTGGTACAAACAATGGCCTAAATCAATGGAAAAATACACTTAGTGAATTTTTCATGGTGCTGACAATGGAAATGAATCTACCTTGGTCTTCTGATAGTGCTTAACACAGGCTAAAAAATAAGCACATAAAAATAGAAGAAAAACACCAGCTGCACACTAATAGAAGCAATTGATCATGATATTAGGTCATAAAATAACCTGCCATGTGTGTGCATTATTTTTACTTAGTAACTTCTTCAAGAGTTAGCTTTGAAAAACTATTTGGAAATAATTATAGTTTCACATGATGCTGCCTTTTAACAAGTCTTCTCCAGAGTTTATAATATGTATAATTATTATATTCTATCAAAATTAAGAATTTGACATTGATATAATGTGTGTGTATTATTCTGTGTCTTAAGAGTTTGTCTTAAACCTTACAAAAAAACGCCTTCAATTCTTTATAATTAAGATGTCTTTCCACCTATGCTTTTGGCTGAAATTTTCACTTTGGGCTAAAATTTTATAAGGATAAAGACTGTGCTTGAATAATGGGCTTACTTCATGCTCTTGTTGCCATATTTAGGACTCGCTTGAGATATTTTCAGCATTAGCTAAATTATATTCTCATTTGTTCAACAGCCAGAAATTTATTCTATTTTTATAGATAAAGTTGCTACAAAGAAAAGAAGTATTTGACAAGTCCATTAAAACATTAGAAAAAATAGTACTTGAGACTGCACCTACTAAAATCAGAACAGATGTTTCAGGCCAGGCATGGTGGCTCGAGGCTATGACCCCAGTATTTTGGAAGGCCAAGGTGGGTGGATCACCTGAGGTCAGAAGTTCAAGATTAGCCTGGCCAACATGGTGAAACCCCATCTGTACTAAACATACAAAAATTAGCCAGGAACGTACGGTGGCACGTGAGTGTAGTCTCAGCTACTTGGGAGGCTGAAGCAGGAGAATCACTTGAGCTGAGATCGTGCTTCTGCACTCCAGCCTGGGCAACAGACCAAGACCTTGTCTTAAAAAAAAAAAAGGTGTTTCAAATTTTAAATATTCTAAATGTAATTTTTCCCCCTGTAGCTGCCCTTTGATCTTGTCTGCTTTGCCATTATTTTAAACACTTTCTCTGGACAGCCTGGTTTTATGACAAGTCTATGAGCTTCTTTTATTATGTTTGGTCTCTGGATCTGGTAGAAAAGACAAGGCCTGAGTTCTCTTCAACACGCAGACAGGGTTGCTGACTTCAAACTCCCTCCATGGCGTAGTTTGGAAGGACCACAGGCATACTTTCGATCTATTGCAGGTTCATTTCCAGAACATCACGATAAAGTAAACATGACAATAAAGTGAGTCACACAAATTTTTTGGTTTTCAAGTGCACATAAATATTGTAATACACTATATTAAGTGTGCAGTAGCTAAAAAACAATGTATATACCTCAATTTAACAATACTGTCTTGCTAAAAAGTGCTGACAAGCAGCTTAGCCTTTGCTTTTCCACTGGTGGAGGGTCTTGCCTTGATGTTGATGGCTGCTGACTGATTAGGGTGGTGGTTGTGGAAAGTAGAAATTTCTTAAAATAACACGACAATGAAATTTGACACATTGATTGACTCTCTTTTTCATGAAAGATTTCTCTGTGGCATGTGACGCTGTTGGTAGCATTTTGCCCTCAGTAGAACTTTCAAAATTGCAGCTAATCCTCTCAAATCCTGCCACTTCTTTATTAACTAAGTTTATGTAATATTCTAAATTTTTTGACATCAGTTAAACAATGTTCATATCTTCACTAGGAGTAGATTATATCTCAGATAACCATTTTCTTTGCTCATCCATTAGAAGAAACTCATCATCCATTCAAGTTTTGTTTGCCTTTTGAGACAGAGTATTGCTCTGTCACCCAGTACAATGGCGTGATCTTGGCTCACTGCAACCTCTGCCTCCTGGGCTCAAGTGATTCTCCTCCCTCAGCTTCCCGAGCAGTTGGGATTACATATGTTCATCACTATGCTCAGCTAATTTTTGTATGTTTAGTAGAGTCAGGGTTTCACCATGTAGGCCAGGCTGGTCTCGAACTCCTGACTTCAGGTGATCCGCCCACCTCTGCTTCCCAAAGTACTGGGATTACAGGCGTGAACCACCATGCTCAGCCCCCATTCAAGTGTTCTTGTGAACTTGTAGCAATTCAGTCATATCATCAGACTCCACTTCTAATTCTAGTTCTCTTTTTATTTCCAACACATCTGCAGTTACTTCCTTCACTAAAGTCTCGAACCCTTTAAAATATTCTGTTTACATGCTGTAAACAGATGTGCTGTCATCTAAGCTTTGTTGTTTTATTTATCGAGCACAGGCAGAGCAGATTTAGCATGACTCTGAAAAGCCCTAGGATTCTTGGAATTGTAAATGAACAGTGGCTTTAACTTAAAGTCACCAGTGCATTAGCCTCTAATGAGAGAGTCAGTCTGACCTTTAAACTTTGAAGCCGGGTATTGACTTCTCTTCTGTAGCTATGAAAGTCCTAGATGGCATCTTTTTTCAATAGAAGGCTGTTTGTCTCCATTGAAAATGATTTTTAGCGTTGCCATGTTTATCAATTATCTTTGCTAGATCTTCTGGCTCACTTGCTGCGGTTTCTACATCTGCACTTGCTACTACGCCTTGCACTTTTATGTAAAGGAGATGGCTCCCTTCCTTAAACCTCATGAATCAGCCTGTGCTAGCTTTCAACTTTTCTTTAGCAGCTTCCTCGCCTCTCTGTTGTAGGGTCTTGCTCTGGATTAGCCTTTGACTTAAGGGAATGTTGTGGCTAGTTTGATCTTTACCCAGGCCATGCAAACTTACTTCATATTGGCAATAAGGCTGTTTTGCTTTTTTCTCATTATGTGTTCACTGGAGTAGCAGTTTTAATTTCCTTTAAGAACTTTTCTTTCCCATTCCCAACTTGGCTATTTGGCACAAGAGGACTAGCCTTCAGCCTGTCTCAGCTTTTGACATATCTTCCTTACTAAGCTTAATTATTTCTAGCTTTTGATTTAAAGTGCAACTCTTCCTTCACTTGAACACTTAGAGGCCATTGGAGGGTTATTAATTGGCTTAATTTCAATATTGCTGCATGTCAGAGAACAGGGAGGCCCCAAAAAAGGGAGAGAGACGGCAACAGCCAGTCGGTGGTGCAGTCAGAACATGTACAACATTTAGTGATTTAGTTTGCCATCTTATATGAGAGTGATTCCTGGTGTCTCAAAACAATTACAATGGTTACATCAAAGATCACTGACCACAGATCATCATAACGGATATAATAATAATAAAGTTCAAAATATTATAAGAATAACATGACACAGAGACACCAAGTGTGCACATGCTGTTGAAAAAATGGTGCTGATAGATTTGTTTGAGGCAAGATTGCCACAAACTTTCAATTTGTATAACATGCATGAAGTTCACTGGACTTCTGTGAAATCCAATAGTGCAAAGCATGATGAAATAATCTACCCCTTTATGTTGTAGAAAGGGCTCAGACTGAAGCTCTAATTCCAATATTTGTTCATATTGTGCTACTTAGGCTTTGCTGAGTCTCCATTTCTCATCTTTAAAAAAATGTAACTTATGCATTCAAGGCCTTCTAAAATATGTTCTACTTTCAATTTAATAATTCTGTGATTCGCCAATTTAGCTGGGACATGCAAATTTAATCCTGTAGCCAACAATCCCTAGTGTAGGATGCTATCAGCAGAAGCACAGTTGGATTTATTTGAAAAGATCCAACTGCTACGCTCAAGGCATCAATGCTAGCCTGGATGATGGACAAGAGAATCTTTTCAGCTATGACCATCTGGCTTAGCCATGTCCCCGACCTTTGCACACTCCAGGCTAAGCAGTCCTTGCTAGGCTATGAGCTATGTCAGGACATGAGCAACAACAAATTATAATTCCCCTGCTCAGTTGTGAAAAATCTAGAATAATGGATCATGTGATGTGCAATGGGAACATGAGATTTGGAGTCAGACCTTGGTTTAAATGCCGGCTTGTAAGAGGTGGCTCTTACTAGCTTATGTTTATAAACAGATAAGTGGATCTGGAGTGAAGGGGAATCAGAGTACATGAAATCTGAATAGATTTCTAAGAACAAGCACAGAGATGTCTTTACCGTCTGCTCCATTTTAAACTGCCTGGACAGAGGTGCTCCTGGACCTAGAGGTGTGATTTCCAGCCAGCCAGAAGCCATAGGTCAGAGACTGAATCCTACCCTTAAAAAGTGAAGTCAAGAGAGGTTAGGATGACCTCATAGCAGCTGAGTACTAATAATTAGCACAAATGAGTGTCAGAATCATAGACCTTCAGATCTGAGAAAAAACTAACTGACGTAATTCTGAACTCCCAGTCTTACCCTGAACAGTGATTGACTACTCTTTGTTTCAGTATGTCCGTGTCCATGGGTAGATAAATCATCATCTCCCAGAAAAAAAAAAAAAAAAAAAAAAAAAAACCTTTATTTTTTTTGCCTTCTGAAATGCATTATTTTCTGAGGACTGTTTTTAACTTTCTTATATTTTTCTTGTGCACAGGTTTGAGTAGGGAGTGTAAGAATGAATGGAAGAAAAATCAATGGCATCTCTTGCTGAAACTTGGTCTGATGGCTTGATAGTATCTCAGTTTCATTTGTTTTATTTTCAGGAATAATTTAACCTCAGAATCCATGAATTGCTATGGAGAAGCAATTCTTGGTGAGCATTTCCTTTGGACTTATTTTGAATTCCATCACTTTAGAGAGAGCTATTTTATATTGCTTAAAAATTCACATTATTATGACTAAGTTTTGGAAAAATGCCAGAACAAATGGTTTCTTTTTTTATATCTATTTCAAATACATAGTTTGGTGTTTTCTCTAAGCTCTTGCTTAAAGTGTGAAATTGTTCCTGCAGCTCTGGTAATGCTTCTTACATTTCTTATTAAAAACAAAGGGCAGAAATATACTGTAGGGGAAAAAAAACCCTACCTTTAATAAAAATAGCTGATATTAGATAGAATCAGACCTACAGTGTCTGTATAATATTTACAACCTTCCAAAATAGTTAATGGGAATTATTTTTATTTTTCCTCAAACTGGAGTGCTCTTTAGGATTCTTTTCTCTTTCTTAAATGCATAGGGCTTATGTTTGAGGACAATTAGAAGTACTAGAAATGCAGTAACTGTATTTCACAGGGATAATTCATGCTGCCTACAACCCAGTTGCCACTATATTTTAATATCTAATACACAGTGAGTAGAAATGTGCTTTCACTATTCAATTATTTAGTTTTTATACCCCCAAAAGAGCAGGCACTATTAATTTCCCCATGTATGCAGTTATGAAGCAGGGTTGTAATGAGGTCGAAGTGTCTGACTTTTTTTTTTTTTTTTTTTTTTTACAGAGTCTCACTCCATTGCCCAGGCTGGAGTGCAGTGGTGCAATCTTGGCTCCCTGCAACCTCCATCTCTCAGGTTCAAGTGATTCCTCTGCCTCGTCCTCCTGAGTAGCTGAGACTGCAGGTGCATGCTACCATATTGGGCTAATTTTTGTAGTTTTAGTAGAGACGGAGTTTCACCATATTGGCCAGGCTGGTTTCAAACGCCTGACCTCATGATTCACCCGCCTCGGCCTCCCAAAGTGCTGGGATTACAGGCATGAGCCACCTAGCCTGGCCGGGTCTGACTTTTAAGGAATCACCCATCTAGGAAATTAAATGTATTTCAAGAGGAATATTTATGCATACCAGTTTAAATAGTGTTGTTTATCATCAAGTCATACAAAAACCTACCATTAAGGCAGGGCGTGGAGGCTCACACCTGTAATCCCAGCACTTTGGGAGGCCGAGGTGAGGGGATCACGAGGTCAAGAGATCGAGACCATCTTGGCCAACATGGTGAAACCCCGTCTCTACTAAAAATACACATATTAGCTGGTCGTGGTGGCACGGGCCTGTAGTCCCAGCTACTCAGGAGGTTGAGGCAAGAGAATTGCTTGAACCCGGGAGGTGGAGGTTGCAGTGAGCCGAGATCGCCTCACTGCACTCCAGCCGGGGAAACAGAGCAAGACTCTGTTTAAAAAAAAAAAAAAAAAATTTATAGGCACCTATTCCCTACCGAACAAATGACTTATATGCGAACTGAAAGAGGGCCACATGCTCCTGGGAAGNACACTCTATCTCAAAAAAAAAAAAAAAGAAAGAAAAAAAAACCTACCATTAGAATCTGACTAATTTTTTCTAACAAAAGTGATGAATTTTAAGACAGGAAAACAGAGCAGTGCAGTCAGTGCTCAAGAGGACAGACTCTGGAGTCAGATGGCCCCAAATTTTGATTTTATCTTCATTATAACTACCTACGTGACCATGAGCAAGCTATTTGTATTTAAGCCTAAGCATTTAATTACACACTTAAAGATAAGCCTAATAAGAATTTTTAACCTCATTAAATTCTTGTGAAGAATAAATAACACACACAAAATATCTTCTATGGCACCTAACATAGAGTAGCTGCAATAAATATTAAGTGCTGTATTAGTCTATTCCTATGCTGCTAACAAAGACATACCCAAGACTGGGTAATTTATAAAGGAAAGAGGTTGGGGACTTACAACGATGGGTGAAAGGGAAGCAAACACATTCTTTTTCATGGGGCAGCAGGACAAAGAAGTGCCAAGAAAAAAGGGGAAAGCCCCTTCTACAACCATCAGCTCTCATGAGAACTCACTCACTATCATGAGAACAGCATGAAGGTAACAGCCCCGGGATTAAATTACCTCTCACCAGGTGCCTCCCGTGGCACGTGGGGATTATGGGAACTGTTATACAATTCAAGATGAGATCTCGGTGGGAACACAGCCAAACTATATCAGTGCTATTATGTGACTGCTTAATCCTGCGTTCTGGAACTGCATATTGTGATTGCTATATTCCAGTCCTTGTGAAAGTACTAGGGATATAAACATTTGAAATTTCTGGTTTTATTGGTTCTTCAAATCTAGTAGAGAGGAAAGAAACATACATAAACAGCAGTATAATGGGAAAAGTGCAGTGGCAAAGGGACACGGGTACACTGACTAGGGGAATTGAGAGAGACATTACACATAAGACAATTAAGATGCAGAATTTTAGAAACATTTCTGATCCTTTTCTAGCTACTGCAGACGCTCTACGGATAAGATATCTGGGAATAAATCATATGCTTCTAAAATCCACTATAATTTATTCAAGCTTTTAAGGATGCTGTCCAGGCATTATTCTAGTGATTATCATCAAAGCAGAGCATTTACAGCATTTTCGGAAGTGTCAGGAAATTCTATAGAATCTCTGGGGTCCCTTAGCTGATGGAAGGCCATGTGTCATTTCACGTGTTGTAGTGGGTTAAGTGTGGCCTCTGGAATCAGGCTCCTGGGGTTGAATTCTGACTCTTCCACAAGCACCAGTTTGCTGTATGCAAAATACTCAGCTTCCCTACACTTCATTTTCTTCCCCTGTAAAATGGGGAAGCAGAATAACAACGTCATGAAATTTTGTGGGGTTTGAAGCATAATACAGGTAAGTCACTTTCAGATGTTAAGTGTTAAATGAATGTTAGCCTTTATTGCATATGATTAAAAAACTAAAAAAAATTCTCATTTCAAGAAAGTTGTCATTTTTTGTTTGGTTTGATTGGGCCATAATCCACTAATCGGAATAAAAAGATGAAACTCCTGGTGAAAAGGAAAAATCTAGAGGTGCTAGGAGGAACACCTCCATTTGTTATTCTGTTCTTTCCTATTTCCCTAGATGGTAAACGGTGAAGGATTCTGTAAGTGTCAAATCAGATAAGGGGCTAGTTTCCATTTACATTGTTGTGATAGCTCCATTTTCTGTGTGTTCATTCATAAGGTTCTTATTTAATGTGTAAATATGTTTTAGTCCTGACATAGGGTGCTCTTGGTTTTATGACCAAATCTGTAGCCATGCCATCTATAATTTTATTTTTCACATTTTAATAAGAATCCATTGGTTTATCCTTTAATTATGTTCTTCCTGTAAAACTATCCATGTAAGAATCAGCCAGAGCTAAGTAAACAACCCCTTAGATAGCCAAGACAATAAAGAAAGGAGCGGGGTCTTGGAAAGGAAGATATGTCATCCATAGAAATATTAATAATAAACTCTGAACACAGGAAGTGGTGGGAGTGTAGTTCATACTAAAATAAACATGCTGATTAATTAAAATCTCAGTCACCATGCCCTGCCTGCAGGCACTTCATTGTTAGTTTTACTAGGAGCAAAGCTTTATTGTTATTCTCTGATTTCTAGAGATTATTGTATGAGATGTCTTACCATAACTGAAAAAGCAGTTCCAGAATCACCAACTGCTCTACACTGCATGACAATGAAAAAACACACCAACACATTTGATGCATACTAACAATTTTATATATATATAATTTCAGCAGTAGATCAAACTTATTTCGTTTATCCTTTTTCTTTCTTAACCCCAAATACCTATTATATCAAATTTGATAGAAATAAACATTTAACGAGAGGTTTTCTGCTTAAGCAGGCTTTTAAAAACCTGTGCAATATTGTGAGACATAGCACAAATACAAAAACACGTATGAAGCATAGTTGAAGAATATAATGAAAATTATAAAGACAACACCAAACATGAGAAATAAAATATTGCCACATTTAAAGAAGTTTTCTATATCACTGTGTGTCTCTTCCAGATTCTATTCCTCCTTCCTTTCCCATGCGAGCAACAATTGCCTTGACTTGACAGCAACCGCTTGCTCTATAGTTTCCCAACTATATGTACATCCCTAATAATATAGTTTAATTTTGCATTTAAAAAATTAATTTGAGTGGATACATATAAAATGTATTATTACATGTTCTGGTTTCATTTATTCAATATCATCTTGGAAGATTTTAGAATACAGCCAGGGTTTATTTTATTTGATTGCTGCAAAAGTTCTAATCTCTGAATATATCAAAATTACTTCTTCATTCTACTGTCTTTGGACATTTGGATTGTTTTCAGTTTGGGATAATTAGAAAAAATGATGCTACAGACATTCTTTTACATGTTATATATTCTGGTCCACATAGGAAGAGATGGTATGAGTTTTATTTCAATGTTTGAAATTGTAGGATAAGACATGCATATCTTCAGTTTTACTAGCTAATTCCAAACTGTTTTCCAAAATGGCTCTACCGATTTATACTACTAGTAGCAGTGTACGCAACTCATAGTGTTCTCACTTTCCGCAATCTTCTGGCTCTGTAAGGGTATCATATTATAGTTTTAATGTGCCTTTTCCTGATTACCAATAATGTTAAACACCTTTTATAAGTTTCGCAAAAATCTGAATTTCCTATTTTGTGAAGTTCCTGTTCAAATATTTTGTCAATTTTTCTACTGGATTTTCTTCCTTTTTCTTATCATTGTTTGTTGTAAAGTTTCTATGCTATTCCTTTGTTACGTATTTAACAAGCATTTTTTAAATTCTGTGACTTGTAGTTTTACTCTGTTAATGATGTCTTTTGATAAATGAGTTCTTATTTTGATGTTGTCAAATTTACTCATTTATTTCTTAAATGTGCTTTTTTTGTGTCTCATTTAAGAAAGAAATATTTTCCTAACCCCAGGATTACAATGATAGTCTTCTACAGTAGCTCCTACAAGCATCCTAATTTTATCTTTTATATTTAAGTTTACAGCCTGCTTGGAGCTGCTGTT
Organism: Cebus imitator; assembly: GCF_001604975.1. Taxonomy (NCBI): domain Eukaryota; kingdom Metazoa; phylum Chordata; class Mammalia; order Primates; family Cebidae; genus Cebus; species Cebus imitator. The sequence goes on along the minus strand of NW_016107355.1, from coordinate 1,874,296 downwards.
TTTGTATAGTCTGAGGTAACAGTATAACTTTTTTGTTTGTTAAATCTAGAACCATTTTTTTCATGGTAAGTATATTGAGAAGACCATCCCTTACTCATTATTCTGTCGAATAACCTCTGCCATAATAATAATGACAATAATAATAATGGCAATGACAATAATGATAGCAAATACGGTGCTCATTGTATACAGTCAAATATGCTAATTTGATAAAAATGTGGCTATTTTTGGGCCCTCTCTTTTGTTCCAAAATTGGTGTATTTGTCCATGTGTTTATTTCAGTACCAATGCTGTTTTAATTATTATAACTTTATCTGTGCTTAAGATGTTTTAAGTGATTAAAATTAACTATATATTGAGATATTGAGGGTATTATAGTAAAACCTAGATATCTGTTAAATTTCATAATTGTTAATGATCAACTTGATGATCAAAATCCATGTTAAATGCAGTTAAATCAATAATTCTTTTTTTTTTTTTTTTTTTTTTGAGATGAAGTCTTGCTCTTGCTGGGCTGGAAAGTAGTGTGGTGAGGTCTCAGCTCACTGCAACCTCCTCCTCCTGGGTTCAGCTATTCTCTTGCCTCAGCCTCCCAAGTAACTGGGATTACAGGCATGCACCACCATGCCCAGCTAATTTTTGTATTTTTAGCAGTGATGGGGTTTCACCATGTTAGCCAGGATGGTCTTGATTTCTTGACCTCGTGATCTGCCCGCCTTGGCCTCTCAAAATGCTGGGATTACAGGCATGAACCACTGCCCCTGACTAATAATTCATTTTTAAAAGATGACAAGTGATTCTTGATGCTCTAACTCTAGCATGAATAGATAATAGAAAGAAGCAAATGAGGAAGAAGTGGATCTTAACCAGGGGTGCATATTAGAATAAATCGTAGAAGCTTTTAAAATTCACATGATTTACTAGACCCAAGGAAATCTAAAATATAGGCTGGAAGTGAATTTTGAGAAAGCTCCATATGTGATTCCAATCATTATTCTTGTTGATAATTACTCAAAAGAGTGACTTTTTTACAATGTTAATTTTAAGTGCCAAATCTATCACTCATTATGACTTTGAAGATTTACAGAAAGTTTTAGTTTTCTCAACTGTAAAACAGGGATGAATGACACCTACCTGAAAGGGTTTATGAAGACTGGCAGGCATCATCCTTTTTTAATCTTGGTTTTCTGGTCTGCAAAATTGAGCTAATAATTATTTAGTATAAAGAGCAGCCGAAAGTATCTAAATACAACAAACTTAATGGAAGCAGTTAATGAATTGCAAAATATTATTTAAATATAAGTTGTTTTTCTCTAAAGAGCTATCAGGTCAAGAAAGGCCTGGGAACAAGAGATAGTGAATTACTTAGTACAGGAAATGAATACAAACTTTCAGGGACTCTGTGTCAGTTTCTACAAGAAACTGAAAATGGCTTCCTGTGCTCTTTCTGAGGCACCATCTTCTTGTCAGTGTGGCCATTTGTCAGGTAATATAAGTGGCAGCAGGAGATATGGGCAGGTTATTTCCTTTCTTTTCCTTCTTTTTTTTTTTTTTTTTTTTTTTTTTTTTTTTTTTCGCTCTTGTTACCCAGGCTGGTGTGCAATGGCTCAATCTCAACTCACCGCAACCTCCGCCTCCTGGGTTCAAGCAATTCTCCTGCCTCAGCCTCCCAAGTAGCTGGGACTACAGGCGTGCGCCACCATGCCCAGCTAATTTTTGTATTTTTAGTAGAGACAGGGTTTAACCATGTTGGCCAGGGTGGTCTGGATCTCTTGACCTCGCGATCCACCCAAAGTGCTGGGATTATAGGTGTGAGCCACTGTGCCACACCCTTTTTTTTTGAGACAGGATCTCACTCTGTCATCCAGGCTGGAGTGCAGTGGCATGATCTTGCCTCACTGCAATCTTCACCTCCCAGGCTCAAGTGATCCTCTTACCTCAGCCTCTTGAGTAACTAGGACTACGGGTGCATGCTACCATGCTCAGCCAGTTTATTTTTACTTTTGGTAGAGATGTGTTTCACCATGTTGCCCAGGCTGGTGTCGAACTCCTGGACTCAAGTGATGTGCCTGTCTTGGCCTCCCAAAGTGCTGAGGTTACAGGTGTGAGCAACTGAGCCAGGCCATGATATTCCTTTAGCCCTAATATCCAGTCAACCATACTATTGTCTCCCCAGTGCAACTAACTTAGAGTGTCTGCTCACTTAATCTTCATCTAGTTTACTTGGCTATTGTTTAGCAAACAATGTGGATTGGACAGCACTGGAATGGAAAAACCTTGTTGAGCAAAGCTGGGTGCAAGTCAAGATTGTTAGAAAAAATTACCAGCTTCGTACTCACACAGATCCCCAAGAGAGCCTTAAACTGGTATTGTTTTCAAGGCTGATTGTTTAAATAAAAAAGAATGTCTGCTTGAAGAAAATGAAAGAATACTTGGGTGTCACACCTCGCTTTCAAATATCTTACACAATATACACCCATAATAATACATCCTCCTCAATCAGCCTAAATATATTTAACTGGAGTTTCCAGTACTGTCCTCGGTGTTATTAATGTGCCAATGGCTGTATTCAAGAAAGAAACAGTCCTTAAATAATTGAAGTTAGAACCAAAAAGCTAAAAAAAATAAAAAGCATGATTCTTAGATGTGGTGATATTTTTCTATCACTATGAACATCAGTCAACATTTTATTTTACACTTATCTTTGATTAATGCTAGTTCCTTCTTTGCTAAAATGTTTCTAGTTTTATTGTCTTTAAAAATAACTTTTGATGTGAATGCATAAACTATGCATAATATAGGCTACAACAAAACAAGGAAACAACTCTAATAATTTTGTTGTATTTTGTGTGAACTGGACAGATTAAGATTCTCTGTTATTCTTTCTGTCAGGTAATTGTAATCCTACCTTGTTTTTGAGGTTTGGTTTGGGTGTTTTCAAGAAGCTTCCTTCAGTCCTGTCTGAGCTAAGCACCTCTGAAAACACCGTGAATATACATTTAGGGTTATGTTCACCATATGCTACATGTGAAATGATATATATCTGTATATTTCCCCCACTGAATTTAATGTCTGTCCAAAGTAAGGACAGTCTCATTTTACTGCCAACATCTTCTGCAGAACTTGGCACCAGCTGGTTTACACCTTAAATGTCAGTCGAATGAACCTGAACTAATACTACCTTTAACTGTAATCCGTTCTTCTGCTTCAGATAAACTGAGAATGAGATGAACATATTCTGCTAAATAAAGATGGGATGAGAATTCTTAACTTCATACTCTGCTGTTTCTCCTTTACCGACCCTCCAGCCAAGAGTACTGTGTTAAACTGTTCAGAAACCCAACAAAGCTGGCTGGAAAGAGAACATTATGTCCAAACCACAGGAAGCATGAAAAGGAAATACAAGAATTTCTCTAGAAGCATAAAGTTAGAAGTGTTAGGATGCCTCAGAAGCCAGAAACAACTGAAATATTTTCAAAGCACAAAGTTTCTTATTTCCTCAAAGGAAAATATTTGAGTAAGACTTAACTGTATACTATCTTCTAACATATTAGCTTACTCGATTTTCACCCTGTATTTGGCTGACTTAGTTGAAGATATTCTAGTAATAATGTGATAGAGTATTATCATGGCTATTTAATGTAATTTATATTTTTTCTCAAGATGTGACTTTTTAAAGTTTTATACAGTGTTTAATCATATTCAGGTACATTTTTCCCCTAAAGAAATACATAAAAATATTTTCACAAAACTTGCACTTTTTTCCAAAAATTGTTTTGTGTTTTTTATTTAGCATTAAATATAGGCTAACTACAGTACCTTGAGATTGGTTATTTTAAAAATAGACTGGCTGTATGGATGTGCTCAAGCTAAAAGCTACATATGCAATTTAAAAAGTTCCATTTGACTGTCATTGGAAAGTGTGATATTCTAGTTTTTAAGTAGACATGCTTTGGAGTCATCCAGATGTGGGACTAGTCATCCACTTCTGCAGATTAATAACCGAGACTTTGGAGATTCTATGTAATCTCTTTGAGCTGCACCTTTCTTGCCTGTAAAATAATACCACCATATACATATGGCTTGTTTTGAGGTTTTAAGTGCTCAACTGGTAGTTATTTATATACCCTATATTAAATATATATATATTATATATATATATATATATATATATAATATATATATTTTTTACTATTCACTTGATGTCAAGGGATTATTTCTTGGTTCACAGAATTTCTTTGTCTACTTTCCAATTGGATATTTTCTTATTTCCAATCTATTATAGGAAAGACAGATCACTGTCTTCATTTTAATACTTACTAACTACCATGTTTTTTATTTCCTTCTACCTCACCATAAACTCCTGGCCTCCATGAGTCTATGCATAGTATAGTCATTGACTGTGAATTTCACCTTGTATATAGAGTCTGTTTTGCTAATTTGCTTTTCTCTTCTCTACTTCATTCATATCTGTATGCATTTATGAACATCGTATTCTCTTCCAATTGCAAAATGTCCTTTATATGACCTTTAAATGCATTGTCTATTTTGAAAATTAGGTGCACTTGCCTAGGCAGCTTCTCCACACCCTCTGCTCCTTCCAGCCTGCCTTAGTCTTACATATGTTCAGCCAGACTTGGTTCTGTTTGGTCACAATTTCACCTTCTGCATGTTCCCCAGTCTGTTCTTGTGTATGGCACAGGGTTCTTCTTACTTTTTGTATCATGCCCCTATACGTTTATTATTTATTTATGTACTTATTTATTTTTGAGACAGGGTCTTGCTCTGTGACCCAGGCTGGAATGCAGTAGTGCAATCTAGGTTCACTGCAACCTCTGCCTCCAGGGTTCTAGCAATTCTTATGCCTCAGCCTCCCGAGTAGCTGGGATTACAGGCGTGTGCTACCACGCCCAGCTAATTTTTGTATTTTTAGTAGAGACCGGGTTTCACCATGTTGGCCAGGCTGGTCTCAAACTCTAGACCTCAAGTGATCTGCCTGCCTCAGCCTCCCAAAGTGCTGGGATTACGGGTGTGAGGCACTGCACCCGGTTTTTGTCTTTATTTTTCAGGACACTTCCTCTTACAGGGTTTGTTGTAGGTAGAACATTTTATCTACATAGAGTCCCTGAGCAGGTCTCCCCTTTCTGATAACACATTAGTCTTACAAATGACAAAATTTTAGAGCTGATATCTATCTTTTATTTAGTTTAATTTCCTCATTTTGCAAATGAGGGTGCTGAAGCCTAGAGATGTACATAACAAACATCTTTCTTTTCTTTCCAATTACAATCAGCTCTTGAAACCAAGACTACATTTTATGCACATCCCCATGTATCTGCGAAATCTAAATATGCTTTGGTTTTGAGAAAATAATAACTGCTATGAAAGATTTTCATGTAATTTTAAAGTCATAATATCAAAACACTGTGCCTGTAATGGGTGCTCTTGTCAGTGCTTAAAACCAACTGCAGAGAGGATGTAGAACTTTTGCCTCTGCCATATTTCTCTTTGTCCCCTGCCATCTGTTAGAACTTTGGGTAAACTCAATCCCCATGAAGTGCAGTGTGTGTTGTATTTAGCAAAGAGATCATGGGCTTTGAGGCTGGACAGATCTGGATGGAATTCTACCACCTCACCAGCTTGTGGTCTTGGTTAACTAGCTTAACCTCTCTGGGCTTCAACAAGGACCATAATTCAAACTTGAAGTGAGAATCAGATGTAAATTAGAAAGGCATCTACCACATATGTGCTGCATATTCTCAGCTATTATTGTTAAACTTTATTGGATGTAACTAGGGGAAATGCATGCATAGGATAGATACAACTATCTCCAAATTTGTATTCCTCAGGGAAATAAGTAGTACAATGAAACAAATGGAACTAGAGAAACTTACTTATTTCATTATTCTTTTAAAGAGTCATAAAATATTAGAGCTCAAGGCAAAAATAAAATAAAGGAAGTGGGGTTGGGGGAACAAAGGTGATATTATGCCCAGCAACAGAAAAATTTAGTTATAAAAAACACTTTTGTTTTCTTCTTTTTTATTTTGTCATTTGACAAAGCAAAATATTTTGCATGATTGCCTTTACTCATTTTTGTTCACTGGTAGTTTTGTTTATGTGGAACATAGACAAAAATAAATCAACTGTATGATGTCATTCAATTGCTCACTGATGTAGAGGTATAGAAGAAAAATCCATGGAATTTGCAGTCACGTGGACCTAGGTGTCAATCTTATCATTTCTTATTTGGAATATTATGAGATAATTTAGAAATAAAAGCATCTGGAAAAGGCTGTAAGTCAGATACATGTTTTGCTGCCATTTTCCCAAGACATGATTTAAATCAACAAATGCTTCTCTTCTATTTCCTTTAGGAGTGTAAGATGCAAATGCAAAATCTAACATGGATACAAGTCTATAGATCTGTGACCTTACCTCCAGGGGATATTTACTGCATGCCCAGTAAGTGCTTATGAGGCATTAATACAGCAACTTTCACTGGAAGCATTTGAAGCATTGCACAGAATTTCTTATTAAAAACAAAAGTAATCATCTAAATAATTTACTTTTGATCAAGTTTAGGGATGTTTAGAAAATAAGAGAGGAAATCTGGTACGCTAGAAGTGGCACAAAACTTAAGAATCGAACACATGCAATTCAATTCCCGCTTTGCTTTATATGAACTCAGTGAGTTTGGAATGCTGCTTAATGTTTCTAAGACTGTTTCCTTATCTGTGAAGTTAGGATAAGAGAAGTGACTTTACAGATGTTTCATGAGGATCAAATGAGATGACATACATGAAATTTGTGGTACATAGTAGGTACTCAAATGTTAGTAGTTTTCTGGCCTTCCGTACCTTTTTCTCCCCTGTAGAAATCATTGTGAAAATAAAATTCATTTTTATGATAATTAAGATGCCTCTTATGTAAATTTTTCTTCTAGGAACTTATATTTTAAAATTAAATTATAACAGGCAACCCAAAGAACAAGAAAGAATATGTGCAAAGCATATATCTAATAAAAGACTAGTATCCAAAATGTATAAAGAACACTTACAACTCAAAAATATCAAGAAAAATACCCCAATTAAAAAATGGGCAAAGGACTTTAGTAGATGTTTCTCCAAAGAAGATATACTAATGTTCATTAAGCATGTGAAACTATGCTCAATGACATTAGTCACTAGGGAGATGAAAATTAGCAACATGCTGCGGTGATAACCACTTCACACCCACAAGGATGAGCATAATCAAAATGACAGACAATAGTGAAGAAATTGGAACCCTCATGCATTGCTGGTAGGAATGTAAAATGTGCAGCTGCTTTGTAAAATGGTTTGGCAGTTCTTCAAAAATCTAAACATAGAGTTAGCAGGCGACCTGGCAATTTCACTTTTAGGTATATATCCAAGAGAAAGGAAAACATATGTCCACAAAAAAAAAAACTTATGAAAGAAGGTTCATGGCACCATTATTCATAATAGCTGAAAAAGTGGTAACGATTCAAATGTCCATCAACGTATGAATGAGTAAACAACATATGGTATGTTCATACAAAGAAATATTAATTGCAATAAAAAAGGAATGAAATATTGATATGTGTTATCACATGGATGAACCTTGTGAACATTATGCTAAGCAAAGTGAGGTAAGTCACAAAAGATGACATATATTTTTCCATTTATAGGAAGTGTCTAGAATAGGCAAATTCATAGAGACAGAAATAGGACTAGTGGTTGCCAGGGGGTGGAGGGAAAAAAGAATCAGAAGTCATTGCTAGTGGATATATTATTATTTGTTGTTTTTGTAAATATATATATATATATATTTTACTTATTTTACTGCTTTTAATGTTTTTATTATTTGTAGCGACAGGATCTCCCTGAATTGCCCTGGCTGTTCTGAACTCCTGACTTCAAACAATCCTCCTGTCCCAGTCTCCTGAAATGTTGGGATCACAGGCATGAGCCACCACACCTGGCCTAGACTATTTTTTTTAGTGCAAGTTTATGTTCACAGCAAAATGGAGTGCAAAGTACAGAAATTTCCCATTTACCCCTTGCCACTCCCATAGACAAAAACCCCCACCATAGTGGAACATTTGTTACAATTGATGAACCTACATTAACACATCATTATCGCCTGAAGTCCAGAGTGTACATCACAGTTCACTCTTGGTGTTGCACATTCTATGTCCTCACAAATGTATAATGACATGTATCCATCATCATAGTTGATACTATGTGTATCTTACAGAGTAGTTTCACTGACCTAATAATACTCTGCATTCTGCCAATTTGTCCCTCATTCCCTTTACTTCTGGAAAACACTGAATTTTTTCCAGTCTCCATTATTTTGCTTTCTTCATAGTGTCATATAGTTGGAATTATACAGCATATAGCATTTTCAGATTGGTTTCTTTCATTTAGTAAAATGGATTTAAGGTTTCTTCACATCTTTTCATGGTTTGGTAGCTCATTTCTTTTTAGTGCTAAATAATATTCTATTGTCTAGATATATCACTGTTTATTCATTCACCTCCTGAAGGTGAATCATAGTTGCTTCCAAGTTTTGAGGAGTATGAGTAAAACTGCTATAAACACCCATGTGCAAGTTCTGTGTAGACATAAGTTTTTAGCTCATTTGGATAAATACCAAGGAGTGTGATTGTTGGATGATGATATGGTAAAAGTATGGTCAGTATTATAAGAATTTCCAAACTATCTTCCAATGTGACTGTACCCTTGTGAATCCCCATTAGAAATGAATGAGGGCTCCTGTTGCTCCCCATCCTTGCCAGCATTTGGTATTGTGAGTCTTTTGGACATTCTAATGGTATGCGGTGGCATCTGTTGTTTTAATTTTTAATTCTCTAATACCAAATGATCTTGAGCAACTTTTCATATGCTTATTTAACTTTGGTGTAACTTGTATGGTGAAATGCCTGTTCAAGTATTTTATACATTTTTACATTGAGTTATTACTTTTCTTCTTGTTGAGTTTGCAAAGTTCTTTATTTTTTTATTACAGCCTATTATCAGCTATTTTTTTTTTTAATTTTATTTTTAGTTCCAGTAACCATATGCAGGATGTGCAGGTTTGTTACACAGATAAATGTGTGCCCATGGTGGTTTGCTACACTTATCTACCCATCACCTAGGTACTAAGCCCCACATGCATTAGCTATTTAACCTGATTCTCTCCCTCCCCTGACTCCGTGCCAGCAAACCCCAGTGTGTGTTGTTCCCCTCCCTGTGTCCATGTGTTCTCATTGTTCAGCTCCCATGTATGAGTGAGAACATACAGTGTTTGGTTATTTGTTCCTGTGTTAGTTTGCTGAGGATAATGGCTTCCAGCTCCATCCATGTCCCTGCAAAGGACATGATCTCATTCCTTTTTATGGCTACATAGTATTCCATGGTATATATGTATCACATTTTCTTTATCCAGGTTGTTATTGACAGGCATTTGTGTTGATTCCATGTCTATGCTATTGTGAATAGGGCTGCAATAAACATATGTGTGCATGTATCTTTATAATAGAATATTTTACATTTTTTTGGGTATACACCCAGTAATGCGATTGCTGGGTCAAATGGTATTTCATAATGGGCAAAGGACATGAACAGACACTTCTCAAAAAAAGACATATGAAGAAAAGCTAAATATCACTAATCATTAGAGAAATGCAAATCAAAACCACGTTGAGATACCATCTCATGCCAGTCAGAATGGTGATTATCAAATAGTCAAGAATCAGCAGGCCCTGGCGAAGCTATGGAGAAATAGGTATGCTTTTACACTGTTGGTAGGAATGTAAATTTGTTCAACCATTATGAAAGACAGTATGGTGATTCCTCAAGGATCTAGAACCAGATATGTCTTTTGAAAATATTTTCTCCTAGGTCTGTGGCTTCTCATTCTCTCTTTGCTTTTCCTACTTTTATTTTAGGTTCAGGCAGTACATGTGCAGGTTTGTTACATGGGTAAATTGCATGTCACTGAGGCTTGGTGTATGAATGATCCCGTCACCTAGATAGCGAGTGTAGTGCAGGTAGCCTTCCAACCCATGCCTCCTTCCCACCCTCCTCCGTCAAGCAGTCCCTAGTATCTGTTGTTCCCATCTTTATGTCTATGGGTATTAAACGTTTAGCTTCCACTTGTAAGTGAGAACATACGGTATTTGGTTTTCTGTTTCTCCATTAGCTGGTTTTGCTGAGAGTTTTTATTAGAAATTGTTGCTAGATTTTTTCAGATGTTTCCTCTGCATCGATTAACATGATCATGTGATTTTTGTTTTTAGCCTGTTGATGTTATAAATTACATTAATATTCAAATATACCAAGTTGATTGATAGTGTTGTTGAGTTCAGCTATGCCCTTACTGATTTTCTGCCTGCTGTAGCTGATCTGTCCCTTTCTAATAGAGGGATATTGAAATCTTCAACTGTAATAGTGGATTCATTTATTTCTCCTTACAGTTAAATCAGTTTTTGCCTCACATATTATGCTACTCCTTTGTTAGTCATATAAATGTTTATGTTTATTATGTCTTCTTGGAGAACTGATATTTATCATTATATAATGGCCCATTTTATCTCTGGTAACTTTCCTTCCTTTGAATTCTGTTCTGTCTGAAATTAACATATCTACTCCTGCTTTACTTTGATAAGTATTAGCATTGTACATCATTCTCTATCTACGTACTTTTCATCTATGTATCTTTATATGTAAAATGGGTTTCTTATAGTTAACAGATTTTCAAATAGTTGGATCTTGTTTTTTGTCCACTCTAACATTCTCCATATTTTAACTAGTGCATTTAGATCATTGATGTTCAAAGCAATTGTTGATATTGTTGGATTAACATTTTTCATAGTTGTTAGCATTTTCAGCTTATTGACCTTATTCTTTGTCCCAATTTTTGCCACTTTTTTGCCTCTGTGGTTTTAATTATTCAATTTACATAATACTGTTTTATCTTTTCTCAGTAAATCAGTTATGATGTCTTAATTTTTTTTTGTGGGTTATTAAAACATTTTTTAGTATTGTAGTTTTTTTTTTTTACTATTTTAATATTTTTTCTAAAGTTTGTAATACACATTTACAACTAATCTAAGGCCACTTTTAGAAACACTATACCACTTGTATTAGTCCATTCTTGCACTGCTATAAAGAAGTACCTGAGACTAGGTAGTTTATAATGAAAAGAGGTTTAATTGGCTCACAGTTTCCCACACTGTACAGGAAGCATAATGGCTTCTGCTTCTGAGGAAGCCTCAGGAAACTTTTATACATGGCAGGAGGCAAAGGGGAGTAAGGCACTTCTTACATGGCAAGAGCAGGACTTGGGGAACACTGCTACACACTTTTAAACAACCAGATCTTGCTATAACTCACTCACTCACTCACTCACTCACTCACTCACTATCACAAGAATAGGACCAAGAGGATGGTGCTAAACTATTAATGAGAGCTCCACCAACATAATCCAGTCACCACCCCCAAGCCCCACCTCAAACACTGGGGATTACAATTAAACATGAGATTTGAGTGGAGAGACAGATTGAAACCATGTGATTCATCCCCTGGCACTTCCCAAATCTCATGTCCTTCTCACATTGCAAAATACAGTCATGCCATCCCACACAGTTCCCCAAAGTCTTAACTCATTCTAGCATTAACCCAAAAGTCCAAAGTCCAAGGTCTCTTCTGAGACAAGATTAGTTCCTTCCACTTATAAGCCTGTAAAATCAAAAACAAGTTAGCTACTTCCAACATACAATGGGGGTATAGGTATTGGATATACATTGCCATTCCAAAAGGGAGAAATCAGCCAAAAGAAAGGGGCTATAGGCCCCATGCAAGTCTGAAATTCAGAACACTCATTAAATCTTTCTCTGTCTCTTTTTTTATTTTGACATGGAGTCTCACTCTTGTCACCCAGGCTAGAGTGCAGTGACGCAATCTCAGCTCACTGCAACCTCCGCCTCCCAGGTTCGAGCAATTCTCCTGCCTCAGCCGCCTGAGTAGCTGGGACGACAGGAGCTTGCCACCATGCTTGGCTAATTTTTTTCTATTTTTACTAGAGACAGGGTTTTGTCGTATTAGCCAGGATAGTCATTAAATCTTAAAGCTCCAAAATAATCCCTTTTGGCGCTATGTCTCACATCTAGGGCACAATGATGCAAATAGGGTGCTCCCAAGGCCTTGGGCAGCTCTGCCCCTGTGGCTTTGCAGGATCCAGTCCCAGTGGTTGCCCTCAAAGGCTGATGTTGAGTGTCTGCAGCTTTTCCAGGCACAGGGTGCAAGCTGCTGGTGGATCTACCATTCTGGGATTTGGAGAACAGTGGCCTCTTTCTCACAGCTCCGCTAGGCAGTGCCCCAGTGGGGACTCTGCATGGGGGGCTCCAACCCCTCATTTCCCCTCTGCACTGCCCTAGTAGAGGTTCTCCATGAGGGCTCTGCCCCTTTAGCAGGCTTCTACATGGACCTCTAGGCATTTCCATACATCCTCTGAAATCTAGGCACAGGCTTCCAGACCTCAACTCTTCTTACACTCTGTGCACCTGCAGGCTTAATGCCACATGGAAGCATCCAAGGCTTATGGTTTACATCTTCTGAACAAGTGACCCAAGCTGTGCATAGTCCCCTTTGAGCCATAGCTGGAGCTGGAGCAGCTGGAATGCAGGGAGAAGTGTCTAGAGGTGGCACAGGGAAGTGGGGTGCTAAACCTGGCCAACAAAACCATTCTGTCTTCCTAAGCCTCTGGGTCTGTGATGGGAGAGGCTACTGTGAAGATCTCTGAAGTGTCTTAGAGGCCTTTACCCTATTGTCTTGCATAGTAGCACCTGCCTTCCTTTTAGTTATGCAAATTTATACAGTTTACCTCTTCTGAAAATGGGTTTTTCTTTTCTACCACATGACTGGGCTGCAAATTTTCCAAACTTTTGGGCTCTGCTTTCCATTTAAATAAAAGTTTTAGTTTCAGAAATTTATTTGCTCATGCATATGAGTTTAGGCTGTTAGAAACAGCCAGGTCACATCGTGATTACCTTGCTGCTTAAAACATTTCTTGTGTCAGATACCCTAAATCATTATTTTTAAATTCAAAGATTCATAGATCCTAGAACAGGAGCACAAATTCTTTGCTAAAGCAAAATAAAAGTGACCTTTGTTCCAGTCCCAATAAGTTCATTCATTTCCATCAGAGACCTCCTCAGCCTGGACTTCATTGTCTATGTCACTATCAGCATTTTGATCACAATTTAACAAGTCTCAAATTTTCCTTCATCTTCCTTTCTTCTTCTGAGCCCTCCACAGTCTTCCAACCTCTGTCTTTTACCCAATTCCAAAGACACTCTCACATTTTCAGGTATCTTTATAGCAATGCCCCACTTCTCAGTACCAATTTTCTGTATTAGTTTATTATTGCACTGCTATAAAGAAATATCTGTGACTACATAACTTACAAAGAAAATAGTTTAATTGGCTCACAGTTTTGCACAATGTACTGGAAGCATAGTGGCTTCAGCTTCTGGGAAGGCTTCAGGAAGCTCTTACTCATAGAAGAAGGCAAAGGGGGAGTGAGGCACTTCTTACATGGCAGGAGCATAAGCATGGTGAGGGGATAATGCTACATGGTTTAAAACAACCAGATCTTGCAATAACTCACTCACTCACTATCACAAAGCAGCACCAAGAGGATGGTGCTAAACCATTAATAAGAACTCCACCCACACAATCCAATCACCTCTCCCCAGGCTCCCCGCCTCCAACACTGGGGATTATAATTCTACATGAGATTTGGGTGAGGACAGAGATCTAACCATATCGCCACCTCACAAGTCATATAAGTATCTTGTGATAACAAAATAATTATTTCCTCCCATTCCTTGCATCATGGCTGTCATTCATTTTACTTGTATATAAGCATACATAAGCATATATATAAAATATGTATACAGAAATATATATATATATATATATAATCAAATAAATTGTTGCTATTATTACTTTGAGCAAACTGTTACCTGTTAGGTCAATTGGGAACACAAAAAATAAAGTTTTATTTTATTCTAACTTATTCTTTCTTTTATGTTCTTCCTTTCTTTGTGTAGATTTTAGTTTCTGACCTATAATAATTTCCTTCTCTCTAAAGAACTCCTTTTAACATGTTTTTGTTAAAATAGGTCTATTTTGATTTCCGATGATGTCTCTGTTTGCCTGCGAAAGTCCTAATTTCTCATTCACTTTTAAAGGATAATTTTAAAGGGTACAAAATTCTAGCTTTCTAGATTTTAAATATTTTGCTCCACTCTATTCCTGCTTACATGGTTTCTAAAAAGTCAGATATAATTCTTATCTCAGCTCTTTTATAGGTAAGATTTTTTTTCTTCTGGTTTCTTTCAGAATGTTTTATCTTTGATTTTCTAAAATATAAAATGAAATGCCTATATGTAGCCTTTTAAATATTTATCCTGTGTTCTCTGAGCTTCCTGGATCTGTAGCTTGGTGTCTGTTATCAATTTGAGAAATTCCTTATTGTTACTGCTTCAAATATTTCTTCTATTCTTTTCTCTCTTTCTTTTTCTTCTCATATTCCCATTTTGTTTATGTTATACTTTTTACAGATTACCCACAGTTATTAGATACTTGTTGATTTTGAAAATCTTTTTTCTCTTTGCTTTTCTGTTAGATGTTTCCATGCCATATGTCCAAGCTCAGATACTCTTTCCTCAGCCATGTTCATTCTACCAATGAGCACGAAAAGCATTCTTCATGCCTGTTAGTGTTTTGCTCTCTAGCATTTCTTTTTTATTCTTAGAATTTTCATCTGTCTGCTTGCATTGTCCATCTGTTCTTGCATGCTAGATACTTTATCCATCAGAGCTCTTAGTGTATTAATTATAGTTGTTTCAAATGGCTGGTCTGATAGTTCCACTATCCCTACCATATTTTAGTCTAGTTCTGATGCTTGCTGTCTCCTCAAACTGTGTTTTTTGCCTTTTAGTATGCCTTGTGATTTTTTTCCTTGATGGCTGGATAGGATATGCTGGGGAACAGACTTGCTACAAAAAGGTTTTTAGTAATGTGGTGGTAAGGTATTGGGGACGGTAAAGCATTCTATACAACTAAGATTTGCCCTCAGTCTTTTAGTTAGCCTTTGACTGGGAATTTCAGAAAACTCACAGGAGGCAGGGATTAAGTATTTCTCTTCTTCAAGGTCACTTCAGTGCTGATAAAAACTAACAGCTTACACTATAGTAAAATAGTCTCTTGAGAGCAGAACTGTTAGGAAGACCAGAACGTATTGGCCTATTTCAGAGCACTGGTTTCGTTTCTTCTCTCCCTGCCAGAAGCACATGGAATTTTCCTCCAACATTCACTTGCATTGTCCATTGCATTGAGAATTTAGTTGAACTCCTAGGGGTAAAACTCACAAAAGTGTGGGGGTCTCCCTATGACTGATTCCCCTGGGAGTTTTTAATGCTCAGACTTGTCCTATTGTAGGAACCAACCAGGTGTCCTACTCAGGCACTGGTTGGTTCCAATGGACGTTTCTTTTTAGGGGTTCCTGCACTGGTGAACTGTGATTTTTTATATTGGTCTGTCTCTCTAATTTGGGGGCAGCATATTTTCCCTCTGACCTCACTTTTATGAAAGATCTAAGAAGAGCTGTTGATTTTTCAGTTTGTTGAGATTTTTGCTTGTTAGGACAAGGTGACAACTTCCAAGCCCCTTGCATATGAGACCAGAAACCAAAACTTGGAATTTACTTTTGGAGTAGAGAAAATGCTCTGGGATTCTATAAGGATAATGATTAAACAACTCTGTGAATATTCTAAAAACCGCTGAATTGTGTACTTGTAAAAAGTGAATGTGTGTCACTTTTTAGTATGTCAATTGTATCTTGATAATAAAATCAGATTAGCCGGAAATACAAATAACCTTCACAATTTTCATTCCTGATGACAAAACAAACAGATGCTTGAGAAATGCTATTTATTACAAAAATAGTCCTATAATAAAATATATTTGTTTTGGTTTTTAAACACTATGTCAGAAAACACAATATAGTACTGTTAGATGACAGGGCTGTAGTGTCATTTCATCAATTATTTTGCTTCAGTATGTTTTACTGACTTCAATAAAATAGTGTTGACCATTAGTCAACAATTTTAACTGATAGCCTCTTTTGTTATCTCCCAAACAATATTCAAGATTTAGAAATCAGATAGCAATGTTTGTTCTAAAACTCAATTCATAAATGTCAGTTTTTCTAGCCTGTGGGCTAGAATACAGGACCATGTAGAGCAATACTCTAGACTCCAAAGGAAAGAAAGCTGATTGAAACTAATCAGGTTTCAAAGCTCCAGCCGTTTACTGGGAAAATGCTCCCAGAAGATGACTCAGGCATTGGCTAGAAAAATAAGGATTGTGTAAACCAAAAGGACAGAGAAAATCAAGACTTAGAGCTTTGCAGTGATAATTTTTGGATGGAACAGATTTGTATCTCAATTCTGCAACTGTGCCTAAACCACCATGATTAGAAATCTGTCTTAGATCTCAGTGAGTGACATTGAAAAACATCTTTTATCTTTCTGAAATTATTAAGGATTAGAATAGACGAGAACCGCAGGTGGGGTTATATGTGGATCCAGTATTGGAATGATAAGAGATGCAGAGGTAGGGCATTCAGGTAGAGGCTGGCATGTGGGGAAGATTTTTAGTGTGTGCTGGTTAAAAACTTATTGTCATATGAAGACTCAGGAACCAAACTGCCTGGATTTGAATTCTAGTTCTATCATTCACTAGCTGAGTGACACTGGGCAAATTATATAACCTCTCATACCTGAATTTTCTTATCTGTGAAATGAGAAAAACACAAGTACTACTTCATAGGGTGGTTTGTGATAAGTACCACATATATAATAGCTTTGATAAGAAATCAGGAAATGAACAGCAATGAAAATAAACTCACTGTAAAATTATATAAGACATATATCTGTAGGTAAATATATATATATTCATAGCCACATAATATGTGGTATGTGCACACACATTTACACAAAAATATATTAATAAACAAATCATTAAAAAAACACAATCTGAGAAATCTTATTAATTGACCCTGGTAAGTCATGTTCTCATTTTTACCAGCTGTTCTCACCTGCTCAGACCCTTAAGTCCAACATGTTGTTTGATGGACCATGAAAATAAGTAGACAAGTAAATATGGAAACTATCAAAGAATTCAAGACTCATTGAGAAACTACCTCAATTCACGCACAATCCTTGACTGCTGAAGAAAGCAACCCTGGCCGTGATGAAACACCTAGCAGTGCCCATAAACTCTGAATTGCAGTAATGACACAGGCCAGACATTTTTGGAGCTCCAATTTAAACTCCCTCTTTCCACTACTATTATTGTGTGTAGATATTTAAATTGTCAAAGTCTCTATTTGACTGTCAAAATTTGAAATTACAGTATGTACTTGTATTTCCTTGAGAATTCGTGGAACAAATTTCATTATAATATATACTTCTATTTTCTTAGAATTTGTAAAATAAAAGATGAGAATAAAGTTAACAGTACAGAAATAAAATTAATGTGAATAATGAAATACTATTTTTAAGCAGAATTGTTTAATTCAGAAAGGGAGATAATAGGTATATATAATCAAAATAATCATTTTCTCTCAACTCTTCTACTTCATTCTTTCTGCAACTAAAATTGGAAAGAAGGTTGATGGCAGTGTCACACCCTAAGATTGTCACTTGTAAAGGGAGAAGAAAATTATTTTCCAAACTGTCATAAGTATACTTCAGTCATTACTTTAGTAGCACTGGACAGACCTGGGTTTGATTGCTGCTCTACCTATTATTCAATGTGTGCCTTCTGCCGATATTTCAACTTGAGTTTCAGTCTCTTCTTATGTGAAGTGGCAATAACATTAGTCCTCACAGGTACTTAAGTACTTGACACAGTACTTGGCACAGGCTATTTAAAAAATTTTAGCTATTATCAGTTTACTTAAAATTCATACAAGCCACAATATAATTATACTCTTCTACTAACTTAATAATTAACTTTTGTTCTTGGGTTTAAGAAAACCCAATGGTTCATTCCATAGTCCATGTTTAATATGGCCATTTTTTTTTCTTTTTGAATTCCAATGCATCTGTTGCTGATCCTAGACTCTACTAGTAGCTCATCAACAACTTTGGACAAAAGAAGAATTTGATATTTGGTTCATTATTTATGTGAAGTTAAGGAATTGGCAGCATACACAGCTGAATGAGAATTCTAGAAATGGCCTTTTTAGCGAATGTACTGGCAAAGAAGCACTTTATATTAAGACTGTTCCCAAGTAACAATTTATTTCCAAATTACCTAGACAGAGAAAGAAAGAAATTCCCATTTGTTCCCAAAAGCAGAAAAAAAAAATCAAGCAATTCAAAAATTCAGGCTTGGGTAAAGAAAAATTATTTTCCAATAAATATTAAAAGATAATTTTAGAATTTTTTTTTTGAGTTGGTATCTCACTCTGTGCCCAGGCTGGAATGCAATGGCACTGTCTCAGTTCACCACAACCTCTGTCTCCCGGGTTTAAGCGATTCTCCTGCCTCAGCCTCCTGAGGCTGAGCCCCACCCCACCTGGTTAATTTTTGTATTTTTAATGGAGACAGGGTTTCACCACATTGGCCAGCCTGGTCTCAAACTCCTGAGCTCAAGTGAACTGCCCGTCTCGGCCTCCCAAAGTGCTAAAAGCTGAGATTACAGGCATGAGCCACCATGCCCAGCCAAATTAGTTGTTTTTTTTTTTTTTTTTTGGTCAACTAAAGAACATTCTTAGGCTATAATTTGATTTCATATTACCATTCAATGTAAAAAGTGTGATATTTGTTTGAGTTATAGGGCTGATAACTCAAATTTCTAAAATCTAAAATGTCCTTTTGCTTAGTTTAGAAAAGAAAATAATGTAATAAAAGAGAAAACATCTTCTTGGTAACGATTAACCTTAGGAGGAAGGATCCGAGAGCACTGTAGGACATACATTCCATAGGATTATGAATGAGAAAGAAGGAAACTTGGTCATTAATTATTCATTTGTTTTAGAAATAGCTTTTGAAAAAGCTTCTAAGTATTTGCACTGTGCTATATGCACTGGGGACAGTCATGTTCAATGATTCTTGGCTTAAAGAAGCCTACAATCTAGCAAGAGAGGGAGACTGAGCCATTAATGGCTATACTACATCAAGTTTCCACCATCAATGACTACACCACAGCCATCGATGGTTATATCACATCAGTGGTTATGTTTCAGTAGCAAGCAGATACAGGATGCTTTGGGAATATCATGGGAGGGAAATCGTGGGATGAGAAAAATGAAACTGAAAGAGACTCCTCAGAAAAAGCAAAAACAATATTGATTTTAATAAAGCCCTTCTACAATCAAACACATTTAATACTTTACCTATATAATACATTGAAGTATGTCTTGTTCTTTAAAATGTAGTTTCTCCAAGTGATTCTCAGGCTCAATCATGATTACAAGATACATGAAATTAGGCACATTAACATGAAACGACTATTCAGTAATCTTTACGGTGCATTATTTATAAGACACCACGAGTCACACAGTTTATACAAGTTAAAAGAGGCTATATGAAGTATTCTCAGTTTTTGTGTATTTCCCTGCTAGGTGAAGTGAATATTCTTTTAACATTGTACCTTGGTGTTACCTACTTTGAAAGATGGATACTGAAAGTTAAAACTCAGTCACTATATAGGCACTGCTGTATGGAAACACATTTTGTTTCTATATATTGTAAGCGGAAATGCCTTTTGAGTTACATATCTATGCCAGGAAGCTTGACAAACACTGAACAGTCTGTAAAGAATGGAAAATCTCTTGACCATCAATTCAAATGAATACAATTTAACCATTTGCAGCAATACTAATTTACATTATTAAATTAATTACTCTGAAATGTTCTTGTTGTCAAGTACCAAAATAGTTTTGAAGTTAGGGAGTTGCTTTGTCTCTTCATTCCTGTGGGTGCCTCAATTCCCCATAATATTTGCAGCTGAGAAATATGTACTTTTATTCATTTTTAACTTTTCATTTAAGTGACAATTAGGAGCAAATTAAATCCTCCCTTAAGATGAAAAAAACACACACATATACACACCAAAAACCGAAAAGAAACCTCAAACCACTTCTGAATGACTTCAGACTCTCTTTTGGCCCCTGAATGCTGCTTTTTCATACTGTTACTACTGTAGCACACTAAAATGATGCCTATCATAAAATAAGGATGGCCCAATCTATTGACAATCTAACCTAATCAAAGTGACCCAATCTAATGACAGTATTGGATGGCAAGTACTTCTGAAGTCAGTTAATAGAGATACTTTAAAGAAATTTCATTCCAATAAATACAGTATAAAAGTCTTTACATTATATTCATAAATTCACAAGATGCACTTCATAGATATCTGGTCAAATCTACTGCCAGAAGATTCCAAAGCCCACAGCTTTTGTTCCAAATGTAATTAGGACAACTATAACAAAAGCAGTAAAAAGCAAGACACAAAAGCTTGGTCATTTTCAAATGATTTCAACCCCATTTCTTGGGAGAACAAGTAATCAAAGTATGTTGCAAGTTGTGCTTGTTTTTAAACAGATGTTATCCGGGACCGCAGGCTATAAAGCAGTTTCAGATTTTTTCATTATCATCATTGTTGATTTTTTTAAATGCCACTGGGCTGGCTTGCTTCAAAGAAGTCTTAGAAACATCTGTGTGCATGGTGGACATGG
Organism: Cebus imitator; assembly: GCF_001604975.1. Taxonomy (NCBI): domain Eukaryota; kingdom Metazoa; phylum Chordata; class Mammalia; order Primates; family Cebidae; genus Cebus; species Cebus imitator. The sequence continues at coordinate 1,853,467 of NW_016107355.1, read as the reverse complement.
CTATTGTCTCATAATCATCATCCCGAGACCGGAAATCACAAAAGTTAAAGAAGAACTGCAAGTCTCTCTGGAAGTTTTTGTTCAGGAACCCATAAAATATGGGGTTGACACAAGTGGATATCATTGCTGTGAGGTGGCAGAGCAGGAATAACAGATTGTGGTTGCAGGTAGCAATGATCTGATGATTCCAATCAAACACAGTGTTAAAGATGGTAAGAGGTAGCCAGCAGACTGCAAATGCTACCACAATGGAGAGCAGCATGATATTGATTCTTTTGGTTTCACTGGACCTGTACTTATTGTCTCTCATCTTGTCCATCATGTTGTTTCTCCTTTTTAAGCGTATATATATCTATGGAGGAAAAAAAAATAAGTTTAAATAGAACCACTCATTTAATGAGGAATTCTGTGTAATGAAGGTAAAAATGGAAATGATAGGGGAAAAAAAAGTTTTCTTACCTTGAAGTAGCAAATAAATATAAAACAAAGTGGACCAAAATACTGCAGCACCAAGAGGAGAGTGGTATAAGACAACCTATGAGAGTCTGATGGAAATTGATCAAAGCACACGTATTTGTCTTTGTATGCATCAAGTGTTACATTTTGAAATGGCTCATCGGTCAATACTTGGTAGATCAGGAAAGGCAGAGAAGAAGCCACAGCAAGGACCCAAATCACGGCAATACCTACATAAGCATGTCTATTATTTGGTCTCCACCCTCGAGGGTTGATTATCAGCTGATGTCGTTCCACAGCAATGAGAACCAGAGAGAAAATGGACACAGTGATTGAAACACATTGCACGAAAGGATTCAACTTACACATTGCTTCACCAAAGACCCAGTGGTCCATTAATGTGTAGACAAATGTAAAGGGGAGACACATGATGGCAACAAGCAAGTCTGAGAAGGAAAGGTTCACAATCAGGATGTTGGTAACATTTCTCATCTCTTTCTGTTTCAAGACGATTACGATCAAGGCCAGGTTTCCAGAGACACCAAGAATGATCACAGCTCCATAAGCAAGAGCTAAGGTAAATATCATGGCTAAGGGCAGATGACAATCACCATTTTCAAAAGCCAAAAGGTGGGCATTCTTCTCTGAGAAATTGGAGTGGACTGAATGATTTTCAACCTGGGAAAATAATGTTGAATTCATTTTCATTGGTTTGGTTGTTATAGATTATCTTAGACAAATGGACAGTATGTTTCTTCAAAGCAGGTCAACTGTTCAGCTTATTCTTATTCCCCATATTGGAATCCATTTACCAAAATTATTCTGAATTCTTCATTCCCTTGAACTGAACAATCTGTAAAGAGAAAATTACCAATTGCATTACTAATTTTATTGAGGGCAGTCAGAATGAATTCTGACTCATAGAACTCTTTAAAGTGAACACACTGAAATAAATAAACAAAATGTAATTTTGTAAACATCTTTCTAAAATAGCAGAAACGGTGCAAACATACTGAATAAAGAAAAATCCTGTAAAAGTTTTTAACTGGACTTGCATACAGAACAAGTCTTAGTAAAACATAGTGGTCTATAAGTCAGTAAGGACTATATATGTCTTATGCCCCAAGTCTTGCATAAACAATAGTAACAGCACATTCATAAACACTGCAAGAATATAAATGAATAAAACCCACTTAATGCACAGATTAAAACATAAGAAAAATAAACAAAGCAAAACAAAATAAATTATTGAATTCTTCCTTATGCTATACAAATGAAAGAATTCATGTCAAGGTCAAGTTGTAGTAACAGCTCCACTATACGTACACTGGGCTGCTTTTTAAGCCAGATTCAGTAGAATTATATTCAACAAAAGATGATCAATAGAGTGAAACATCAAAAAACTTTGCCATGAATGACTATCGAGAGACTAGACAATGTTTAATCCAGAAAACAATTGGTAGGAATGGTACAGATGTCTTCTAGTATTTTAATGGGTAGCATGTAGAACACAGAGAATTGAGCTTAGGATGTTACATCTCATTATATGCACAAGTTAAAAGTAGGACCAAGAGGTGCACATTAATTTTTTAAAACACATCATTAAGTGGAACAAATGTTTAATAAAATGGAATTAAATGCTGCAAATTTAGCAAGTGTTCCGTATACAAAAGCTTATGACCACTGTATGAAAGACCAGGTCAGAGAGTTTTTCCATTGTTTAGGAGATTCAAACTTTAAGAGTCTATTATTTTATTACTATGTTAGAAGTTTCAAGGATTTCTAAGGTATTATTCATGTAAATATCTTCCCTCCCCACCAGATTATATGTGGGTCCAATACAAGGATCTAGAATTTTGTTGTAATTTTGACTTTTCACAGCATTTTGTGATGTATTTTTCTCTTATTAACAACATAAATCACAGACTTGTAGAGAGTTTAAAGGAGTTTTAAATTATTTTAAGAACTCCTTTTTAAAAATAAGTCTGATTTTCCCTAGATTACTACATAAATATGTGAGATGGGATTTTTTTATGTTAATTAACAGGCCATCATGCCTGTGTTAGGAAACCTAATTGCATTCTTTTCTTTCTTAAATAAGACCAATAAAGAAAACCATGCAGACTTACTTCCATGGAAAGAAAGATAAGAAATTTAATGAACAAAAAAAGCATTTGCCTTTTACATAATACCTCTAATGAACCTTTCCTTTAATGTTTTTGCTTTCTAGAACATGAGGGTTTTTTAAATTATTGAACCATAATTTGGCCTTATAAAACTTAAGAGGAATAAAGTAAGCGTTGCTATAATGAAGTCAGAATGAAAATATTAAAGAATGGTAATAGAACGATTTCAGATACGAATGTTATTAGAAACCTGGTTCTCTCTTCCTCTGTGCATCAACCTGTAACAACTCCCTAATATTTATGTGATAACCACACTTTTTCTCTCAAGAATTCCAAAGGCAGAAAGAATGATCAGTGAATGTCAGAGCTTAAGAACAAACTTAAAGAAGCAATAACTTCAAATTATTTGGAAATCTCTTATTTTAAGAATTCAAAAAAATTTAGCATCATATTTCCTATTTAAGTTACTATAGAGATACTTAACATTACTTATCGATTATAAGTTTCCCTTCATTATTTAAAGTAAAACTAGCAGAAGAGGAGAAAGCACATTCCCTTTTATCCGTGTTACCAAGTGCCAGCAGGTGAATGAGGACCCTGGTATGAGACACGAGGGATGGAACATTAAGTACATTCCCCAGCCTGACACATTCAGACCTCTGCATTATACCTCTCTTCTACACTTTAATAATCCCAATGTGAATTCCCTGCTCTAGGCAGGCGAGTCTGTTCACAGTCTACCAAATATAGCTCTGCATTTCCACCTCTGCCATTCTTCTTGCTGAGTGTTCTCTCTCTCCCACCACCAATCCAAACTCTACCCATCTTTCCAAGCACCATTTAGTACCTAGAATCCTTAATTGGTTCCTCTCATTTTTAATATAACATCTTTGAGATAGGCATTGTGCATACTTCATAGTAACTTGCAAGTTTTAGATTTGGAATAAAACTGTGTTGACTGATATAACATTCATGGTTGGAGTAGTAGGTTCTTGAGTACATTAATCCTAACATCAATAGCTCAATTTCATCATAGTCCTTGGACATGCAAAATGTATGTTAATTAAAACAGCCATTGTAGGTCATGTATATGGGGGAATATGTAACACTTTGTGTAAAAAAATTATTCCTGAAAAGAAAATTTATTCAACAAATGTTAATTAACATTTATTTTGTGTTAGGCATGATTTTACTGGAGAGAATGTGACCTTTTCACTGAGTTTCTAGTCTTATGGGCAGAGAAAGACAAGAAAAAAATTAGTAAAAGATATAGCATGCTAGATGATAATAGTGTTATAAAGAAAAGGAAAGCAAGAAAGAGGGACTCGGGGACCAGGCGAGGTGGCTGACATCTGGAATCCCAGCATTTAGGGAGGCTGAGGCGGATCACCTGAAGTCAAGAGTTCGAGACCATCCTGGCCAACATGGTAAAACCTTGTCTCTACTAACAATACAAAAATTAACCAGGTGGGGTGGAGTGCACCTGTAGTCCCAGCTACTCGGGAGGCTGTGGCAGGAGAATAGCTTGAATCTGGGAGGCAGAGATTTCACTGAATCATGATGAGGCCACAGCACTCCAGCCTGGATGACAGAGTGAGACCAAAAAAAGAGGGAGAGAGAAAAAGAGGAGCTGGGATTCTGGGATTTTCGGGAGCTGCAATTTATTACTTGACTGTAAAAGATGGCCTCTGACTATCTAAGAAGAAGAAATGTTAAGACCTGAGAGGAGTGGTGAGTAGGGAAGCCACATAAGTATCTCAGGGCTTGCATCCCATATGGAAAGAACAAAAATCCTTAAGGCTTCAGTGTAATTGGTGTACTAAGTAATAATGAGAAGTAGATAAATAAGGGAGAGACCCTTAGGAAATTAATTGCAAAGTCTAAAGAGAGAAGGTACAGACTGTGTAGGCCTTTTTTTTTCTTTAAACAATCTTTGCTTTTAATCCTGAGAGAGCTGGGGAACCTCTGGAGAGTCTCTGGGAAAAGTGTGAAGTTATATGACTGTTATTTTAAAATTACTATTCTAGCTGCTGTTTTCAACACATTTAAGGAAAGAGAAGAAGTGGTGAGATTCATTAGGAAGGCAGTGCACTAATTTTAGTGAGAAATAATGGGGGCAGAGACCAAGATGAATACCATGGAGAGAAAGAAACACAGAAATATTCTGTCCACTGACTGATTTTGGCAAATATGAATACATATAAGAATTCATGCAGACATTAAATTATTGCAAGTACAGGCTACAAATATAGCTTTCTTACAGATGAGTTCAGGTAAACATACTGAAGCTCTAGTCTGATGCCTTTGAAATTGTATTTAATAGGCATGCCCAGTGAGGAAGGCTTTTTCTTACTAGGTAGAAGTTAACTTAGCTATAGAGAAAATGAAAACTTTATTTTTTTTTAAGGTGTTTTCAAGCCTGTTTTACTAAGTGCACATTTGGTAGCTATTTCAGTGTGTAAACCAATTCTGCATTAAATAAAATGTGTATTTTCAGTTTACTTTAGAATAATTTCAAGAAAGAATAACTGTCACAAAATAATGATACTAAGAATTTATCTTTGCAAAAGAAAATAATTTTATATTTACTATTCTAATATAATGTGTAAAATAAGCTATGCAGCTACAGAAAGTACAAAAATTAAGGACTGTTAAATTTCAGTATAGCTGCCATGTGCATCTAGAGACAAAACAGAAACATTACATACATCACCAGCTGGCAAATTAGCCCCCTTGCAGAGGGAAATTTCCTCTTCTTTCTTTCCAATTAGAATGCTGGCCTTTCATTGCTTTCTCTTCGCAGTGCTGTTACTACTTGAAAATACAGCTCCCTGATCATAACCTGCCGCAGATAATTTTTTTTTTCCCAAATACTCAGGATTGGCTGTTCACCTCATCCGTGTTGGAAAAGAAATGTCAGCCTTGTTACATACAGCCTCCCAAAGTTACTGCTAGCTTATCTAAATGAGTTACATAATTCTCTGCTCCTTCCTAGCAGGGAGGGCTTGTTCAACAGACTGCTGCCTTAAGACAACAAAGACCAATAAAGCAGTAGTCACTGAAAAGCACACAGTCTTCAGTCCTGGGTGGGGAACTCGGTCGGGTTAGCTTTCTGCGCCTTCGCTTGCTTCGCCAGAGAGCCGGTCCAGGGTCTTAGGACTAACAGCTACTGCTGTTCTGTTTCAAGACCTGGCAGACAAGCGCCACATGTCCCCTGTCTGTGTGTGCCATCCCGCCAGTCATGCTTTCTCATAGGATGAGGAGTGGGGGAAGCAATGAGTGCTCTAGTGTGTGTGTGTGTGTGTGTGTGTGTGTGTGTGTGTGTGTACATGGAAACACACTCTCTTTTGCTCCTCTCCCCTAGGTTTTTCCTGTGCTCCAGGAACACACACATACTTATCAGAAAACCTTCCTACCAGTGATAAGAGACTGGCAAAACAGAAAAGATACAAACAACCAAAAACGAGCAGATCCCAAACCCAAAGTCAATTCTCTCTCTTTGGCCCAACCTCAGACTTTAAAACATTCCCATCTGTCCAGTCTACCCGGGAACCAACGGGACACCCTGTCAAGCCATTTCCACCTCCTGTCCATTCCCAATCTCCTAATCCAGCCATGCTCCAACTTTTCTAAAAGAAAATGCTAAGGAGTTCCATGATTAGAACTCCGATGACTAAAAGCTTCGGATGTCTACAAGGGCTCATCGTCGCACTCGAAGCGCCCAGCACCGGGGAGCGCGGCTCCACCGCAGCCGAGACGCGCGGAACCCGCAGGTGGGGATGGGCGTGCGCGCTGGGGTCCGCGCCGGGGGTTACTCGCACCTCCTCCCGCTCCCAGCCAGACACCTGCCGCGGGACCCGGGCGACGGCGGGCGACGCGCCTAGCCCACAGTTCTCCGGCTCATCCCAGCCGGTTACTCCGCGAAAACTCCGGAGCGGCCAGAGTCGGCGCCACCCGCCAGCTCCAGACACAGGCGGAAGATGAGCGGGTGCGGGATAGACGAACTCGCGCACCTTCCCAGACCCTCAGCCTTTTAAAGAGAACCTGGGTAGAGGAAAACTTGGGTCCCATCCAGAAATTCCCCGGGAGCAGGCTGTGGGAAAGCCGGACCCGGCGTCGCGCACCGTCTCCGTTCTCCCGCGTCGGCCCCGTGCCCTCCTGGGGGCAGGAGCCCGCGAGCGGTGCGCCGATGGGAGCGACCTGCGACCTGCCAGCGCGGGAGACCCCACCTCGGTCCCCCAGAGCCAGTGTCGGACACCCGCATCGTTTTTCTTCCCCTCTCATCCTTCAATGAGAGATTTCGCAAAAGTCTCTGGAAAGGAATAAAGTCGCAACTTACCCTCTTTGGAATTCGTCTATTTCGCTCCTGCTTATTAAAGAGGGAAGGGTGGGAATGGAACGGAGCAGAGAGGGGAAAGATCCGCTGGTATTTCTCCTGCTCAGATCCTAAAGATTGATGAAGCTAGGAAGAGACGCCCCCTTAAAGCCGAACTCCACCTCAACCCGGGATCACGTGACGGCGCCCCGCAAGTAGCGCCTGAAGCTCCCCCCGCCCCACAAACACCTCACAAAGGTGACACCTCGGGGAAGCGTTGCCTGGGAATTCTGGAAAGAACAGCAATCCAACAGGAGCCACGCATTGTTGGACACAGAAGCCCCGCGCTGGGCAAAGGAAGCCCGAGTCCCCACGGTCCCTGGCTCCGGGGATGGCAGAGCAGTTTCCCAAGGCTTGAAAAAGTCGGTCTCACTGGGCTTTTCTTTGTTGGCAGGTCAGTGCCATCTTGTGGCCGAAGTCAGACCCGGCTGGAGAGCTCCGGCGCCAGCCCAAACCAGGAATCCAAGGGCTCGCTATTTACGGGAATAGAAAACAAGAAATTCGCCACAATAATGGCATTAATACTTTTGTTTGTTTGTTTGTTTTCGTTTGTGACGCTCAAATAACTCTCATGCCAGTGCCGAGAATTTGCTTTCCTCAATTTATAAGTGAACACAGAAAAGACTTTTAAAAAGTCAAAGCAGTCAATCTCAGATGAGGCAGTCTGGCCTTTTGGCCCTCCTTTCTTTGGCCCACTGAGAAAATACATCGAGTCAGATTTGTTCCCAGCGCCTAGCTGCTTTTTAGTTTTTTTTAGAGGAGAGCCATGAACCGAATATTTCCCTGGTGGTCGAAAAGAGTCAGTGCAGTTTCCTTGGTGATTAATCTACTACAGTACCGAATATTATGGAGAAAAAATAGAATGTACACAGAGTACGTTGAGGGCGGCCAACCCCATCATGGTGCCCGATGATTCAGGCCAATTACTGACACACGGATCTTAGAGGTTTTACCTGATTCTATTCTAGTTTCAGAAGTCAAAGTTGTACACACACACACACACACACACACACACACACACACACACACGATGTAGACGATGGACTGATGCAGATTAGTAGAACTTCTTCCAAATAAAAGTGTTGAAAATAAGAAGTCTTTCTAATAAAGATACAGGGCACTTCCCAGATAATTCATAAAGGTTTCATTACAAAACAATTCTAATGGCAATCTTTCTTCTAATTAAAATAAAAATAAAATTCCAAGACATATTGACTCACCTGAAACTTGATACTGTTAAAAAACGTTTTCTTTTTTTGATTGTCATGCTGAATAATCATAAAGTTCAATATAAGCTCACTTATTTATAGAGATAGTGATAAACACAACCTCTGGATGTTTTTCCAAGAAAGCGTTTGAAAATATGTGTCACGAGACATATTTTTATATAGTTAGAGAGGGATTATAACCAAGAATTAAAATGTCATGATTATGTGATGGTTGTACTATTACTGTATGACAGATATAAGCATACATATAAAAATCTCTAATGGTTAAGAAGAGCAAAATGACAACAATGTAACAGATTCATTTACACACACACACACACACACACACACACACACACACATATATATAGACACTTTTTTTTTTTTAACCAAGGATGAAAAAGGCACAATTTAGGAATTTCAGTTCCTTCCAGGAGCAATAACTAATATCCATTCAGGTTTCTATGCATCCTCTGTCTACTCCATTCCCTTAAGTCACATTCTATTCTTAGGAAGTTTTCCCCATGGTTTTGATCATCAAATTGGCTATCTTTAGCCTGCTGTAAGAATTACAAATGAAGTAATTTAATTCTCTACTAAGAATATATTTTTATGTAGAAAATTGTGTTATGTCAGCAAATATTTTGGGCTTGAGAATATAATTTGGACTCAGCTACTATACTTTATTTTCCAAGAATGCTAATGAAGGCATGTTTGCAAGAGGTTTAAACTATTATGGCCATTGTATTTTATCATTTTATTAACTCAATTTTTATGAAGTGTTCTCCCTAAGGCAAATCTATGAAACTGCATTCTTGAGTTATTAATGTCAAATACCAATCTTTGAAAGATCATTGCTCTCAAAGACTCTTTTCTATGACAAATTTATGGAACAAACAGAAGTTCTGAAATGCTCAACAGTGGCTGTGGGTCAGTGGCTCATGCCTATAATCCCAGCATTTTGGGAGGCCAAGGCAGGTGGATCATGAGGTCAGGAGTTCAACACCAACCTGGCCAACATGGTGAAACCCCATCTCTACTAAAAATGCAAAAATTGGCTGGGTGTGGTGGTGTGCACCTGTAATCCTAGCTACTCAGGAGACTGAGGCAGGAAAGTTGCTTGAACCTGGGAGGTAGAGGTTGCAGTGAGCCGAGATCAAGCCATTGCACTTGCAGCCTGGGTGACAGAGCAAGACTCTGTCAAAAATAAAGAAAGGAGGGAGGGGGGAGAGAAGGAGGAAGGAAGGAAGGAATGAAGGAAGAAAGGAAGAAATGAAGGAAAGAAAAGGCTCAATACCAAAATTATATAATTCTTTAGGAATATTATTTACTAGGATTCTTTCCAACGTAAAAAATTGAGAAATTAGGCATAGTCCAATAACGAAACACAACATAACATCCTCCAATAATGTGATTTTATGGAAGATTTGAAATATGCAAAGTAGTTTGAATTTCTTCGAAAATATGTATTGAAGAGTTTCCTCATTCCAATTTTAAGATCATTTATTTTTCTACTCAGGTGAATAATCAGCTGCATACTTTCCTATTTTGGATTCAAATTAGATAAAACTTCATCTTTGCTAGGGATTTCTTTTCTTTAATCCTGCATATTTCCTTCTGTAATTTCATAAAAGCCTGACCTATATACCAAGAAGAATTATATTAATGACCTATTCTCACGTTCTCTTGGACAAGAGTCTTGCTCTGTTGTTTAAACTGAGGAATAGGATCTACTCATTAAATCTCTGTAAATCTAAGTTTTATATTCTAAACAATGGAACAACTTTATGGCCTGGCTTAGCCTTTAAATTCCATGATTCAATAGCTATTTAAATAAAAGTGTGACAATATGCTTGCTATTGAAAGTGAAACATACTAATTACTTTACTGGTCTTCTGAGGAATTTCTGCTACAAGGGTTAAAGTTCCTGAAATGCTACCAGGCCTTCATACAGGTAAATTATCATGAATTGTCATTCAGAAGAATCTTAATAGGCATTAACACTACACGTGAAACCTAAAATGTAGATGACATTGATAAGGGGGTAATTCCATGCGGATAGAACTATGATGAAGCATGTTAGTGAATCAGCTCATATTCTATGAATTGATTGTGTCAACATTTTCCTTCTTACTGTGACTCACTTGCTGAATTTCTTTGGATCTTTGATGCCCAAGAACTTAAGGTACAATGTTATTTTATGCACCACCAAACAAAACCAAACAAAACAAAACAAAAAAAAAAAAAAAAAACTTTCAGTAAAGCAATGGCCTACCATCAATTGCAAGTGAATATTAAAGTATAAAAATGCTTTTTAAGCCTCCTCTTAAAGCCAATGAAGTATAGTAGGTAAAAAGTTTTGACTTGATCTGCACAATCAAATAGTCAGTACAATCATTTTATTCATCTGACTTTTGAAGAGCATTAACTAGCAGAAAAAAGTAACGATAAATTTAGTTAACAATGTTAGTATACAAGTTCACAGACAATTCAATGATCTCCCTTGTGTAGAAAACATGCAATACTATTTGTGGATTTTCTCTTGATCTTGATTTGAAATGCACATGCCTTTCAGTAAAGTCCTCATATTGTCACATGGGCTACATATTTCGGGGCATTTTAAAAAACTCTATCACACTAAAGCTCTAGACAAGTAGGATCTTAAAATTTAATAAACAGCCAAATATTTTTCTGCATGCCTCATACTGTCAGATACCCTTTAGGCATTCAAAAAAAGTGTAATGTTATATTATAAAACCATAACATTATGTTTTTACTACCTGATATAATGAAAGGAGTTTTGCCACTGTCACTATTTGTGTTTAATACTTATTATTACTATACCCTTCATATCTTCTTTTGAAGAGACAAGGTAGGAATAGCTGGTAAAAAGATCGAGTAAGAATACCACCATCACAGCTCCCATCATCTGTGACAAACATCGCTAATTGTTCATCTTGCCCCTGACTCCCACTCCCCAAAATCTCAAGCTTGGTATTAGACTTTTTCACAGCACATTGCTTCAGATGGCCAATATAAATAGATCAGACTCGGCCTATAAAGTAAAGCCATGAAGGTGTAATTTTTTCCAAAGACAGGAGAAAGGTAGTGTGTGGTGGCTTATGCTTGCAATCGGAGGCCGAGTCGGACAGATCACCTGAGGTCAGGTGTTTGAGACCAGCCTGGCCAACATGGTGAAACCCCATCTCTACTAAAAATATAAAAATTAGCCGGACATGGTGGCAGGCGCCTGTAATTCCAGCTACTTGGGAGGCTGAGGCAGGAGATCACTGGAACCGAGGAGGTGGAGGCTGCAGCGAGCTGAGATTGCACCACTGAATTCCAGCCTGGGTGACAGAGTGATACTCTCCGTCTCTAAATAAATAAACAAATACAAAGGAGAAAGTTTTTTTTTTTTTTTTTGTACACCTAAATAATAGCACAAGCAGGTGCATGCAAAAGTGGTATGAAATGCTCTGGGGCATCATTTTGCTAAAGTAAGTATCTTCCTTTCATTCCTTTGTTTAAGGTCTAGCTATTGCTTCCTTTCCCCAGATACAAATACATCTAGAAAGAGTACAAATATCTAAGGATGGTCAATGGTATAATAGGACCCATCTGATCTTACAAGATTGTTTAGCTGCCGCTCTCCACTAGCATAGCAAATAGGTAAAAACTCCACTGTGCAGATTATTGCAACCACAAATTCCAAACCTTCATTGAGCCTTAAATATTACCCAGAAATGCCTTGGCTTAGGTGATTACCAATCTCTCTCCTCTTAGAAGCTATTTTGAAAATCCACCCCTCTCCAAGCTTCCCACCTCATACCCTCAGTCGCAATGGACTCCTTATTTTTGAGATAGTTAAAGGCCATACCGTATTTACCACCTAACTTTCAAGTCCCTCCTTTGGCAGTAGATCCGCCAACCCAGCTGTTTCAACCCCAGGCTTTGACTCAACCCATCCCACTGAGGTTTCCCAGCTGAGGCCCCAAGCACCATGTGATGGACAAGCCATGCCAATGCACTCTTCTGAGGTGCTGACCCATTCAGTCCATGAGCATAAGATCTATGAGTTGCATTCCACTAAGTTTGAGGAACATTTGTGAAACAACAATAAAATAGCTGCAATACCTGTTTATTCAACAATTCACTTTTCTTAGCTTAGGACTAAAATAAAGACCAAACTAAAATTGTTCATCTCTTTCTCATAGTAACTCTCTTGCCGGAGTCACATCTTCCCTAGCTGCTTCTCTTTCCTGGCCAGCTTCTTTGAGAAGAATAAGGTACATTTACTGTCACCTCATTTTTTCCTCAAATATGACCCACCTGAATTTGCTTCTGCCCAGGATGCTAAGGACGAAAGCCAATGAACACGATTCAGACTTTCTCGTGTTTATTCTTAATGTAGCAATGGACTCAATTGAGCACCCACTGTTTCTGGAATCTTTTTTTCCTTTGACTTCACTAACTCCACACTTCAGGCTTTTCTTCATTAGTTGCTGCTCAGTCATCTCTCCCAAGATCTACTATTTCCATCTACTTCTTAGGTGTTTTTCTCCCTAGGATTCTGTTTTGTAAATAGGCCAGAGACGGTCTGTGTGTGATAGCCTAAAATGGTCCCCATACTGTTTGCTTCTCCACAGCAGGCTAAGGCCCTTAGCCCAAAGCCTGCCAGCACCACATCAAAATCTCACACATTTCATTGCTCTAAATATAGTCAAAAATAAATGAATTTTAGCCCATTTAGAGCCCACCTTCTTTACATGCCCCATGGAACTCCACCCAACGTCTGCTAACCATAAATAAGACAAATCTTGTAGCTGTGAAAGACACCAAACCACAGCTCCCTTCAGCACACCCTGACACATAGGCTCCCCAGCTTAGTGCTGAGTGACATCTCCCAGACATGTAAGTCTCCTCTCTGCTTTTCCCTTCTGACCCTTCTAGGCGGTAACCCCAGGGAAGTTCTCTTGCAATCTTCTGCAAGTGCTACCCAAATAAACTTGTGTTTTTAGTGGTCCTGTTTCTTCCTTGATCAACCCCCAAATTACCAGAATTTACCAGAGATCCCAATCTTAATCTTCTCCTTTTCTCATTCTTAACATACAAACATACCTCTGCCATCAATGACATCCTTGCAGGTACATAACCCTCATTCTTTACCAAAAGTACAGATCCCACTCAGGTTTTCTCGACAGTATGCTTCTTTTGGGCTTCTCTGCTCATGGATCTGACCAGCAGTGTCATTCTTCTCCCTCAACCCGGAACCTAAGAATCGTCCCAAGTATTCCCCTCTCTCTCACTCTCACTCACAAATCCCACTGGTCTCAGACTACCAGTGATTGTATCTCCCACATATCTCTCACGTGTGTTCTTTCACCTCCATCAAACTCTACTTATTTCTCTGCTAAATGGTGTAAATCCAGCAGCTTCTTTCACAGCCGTCCGGTCATATCAACTCTCCCCCGTAAATCTTTTAGCTGCTTTCCATCCAGATGTTTCAATTGAAGGTCCAAAGACATCCTTTTTATTCAACACTTTCAGTATGATCCCTTACCCCATACACTGCAGTCACATGGAACCATTTGCATGATTCTGAATGCCACATACTCTCTCACCTTCATGCTATTACAAGACTTCTCGCCTCTCCATCCCCTCTCCATCTGCATGTTTAACTCTTACCAACCCTTCACATTTCAGTTCAAGTGTCTTCTCAGCTATAAAACCCTCTGTTGTATCCCCAGTTTATTTTTAGGAATGAATTGCCTAGGAATATGAATAAATAAACCTAAAGTTTATTTCAACTGCAGACTTATCACATTGTATTGCTGTTAATTATGTAGTTGCACATATCTATGACTATACTCTGATCTCTTACTGGTAGTGACTATTTTTTTTCATCTCTTAAGCTTAGGAGCTTGGAAGGGTATTTGACACATCATAAGATACTAAACAAGTTTTGTTGAAAGACTGAAAATCTAGGAATAGGGTAGGACTACAAATTTTGAATATCACAAATCAAGCCCATTTGTTCATCTCAGACATTAAAAAAGTGTCTTCAGCATTTGCAGCTATGATGGATGATTGCTACTTTATGCATATACATTTTATGCATAGTTTGCTTACTAATACTCTCCTTCTGATGATCTGCCTCATATTTTTGGATATTCTTATCTGTTAGCTCCACATCCTCTATTAGGTGTAAACTTGAATATGGACCCTATTTCCTTTGAAAATGCTTGTAATATCTACTTGAGGAAAGGTCTCATATTTTTCTACCTGTTCAATAAATATTTTAATAGCTGAGTTACCTGTGAGAATGATAAAACTAAGAATATGGTAACATACATTTTCGAGGAGCACATCATTCAACTTTTGATCCTGGGCTTATGCTTTGAACAGTTCTGTAGACATTCTTTTTAAAGACTAAAACAAACCAACATACCAAAAATAAATAAATAAACTGTTTCCCTTTCATTTGCACATAAATATAGTAAAGCTATATTTAGACTTATAACTAGATTTAAAATATTAACTACAAAAAATAGGAAATGGACACTTTTTAAAAATATTAGAGGATACTTTTCTCAGAGGAGTTTTGAACTACAAAAGGAAATAATTATGTGGCCTATATATGGATTTACATAATAAAATGTTATATTGTCAAAGGAATTCATGCTGTCTTCTTGTACATATATTTGTGTTACAAAACTTAAAAATAATATAAGAATGAAGTATTGATATGTAAGCAGACATAACTTTTTGAAATGAATAAATGAAATATAGTTATTACTATCTGCAGGGAAAAGAATGTGCCAGCAATAATGGAAAATTTAGCAACAGTATTTTCTTTGTAAATTTTAACATAGAGGGAAAATAAACAATGTCTATGGCTATCAAATTTTTCTGGAGATGTAAAAAGATGATTTTTCTACACATATATCTGTAATGCATGCTCATTAATGGCATAAAGCCATAAGTAGTCGGGTCTCAAAGGGACTTCAGATCTTCGATTCAAAATATTTAATTTTACAGACAAAGGAAGTGAAGACTGAAAAATCAAGTGCCTTGTGGAAAGCCACACCATTAATTTGAGATTAAGCCTGGCTATAACTCAGGTGTTCTGATAAGCGTCTATTATAAAATATGTATGTAATGTATGAACATATAAAATACATCTGTATCACACCTACGTCTGTGTGTATTTTTAACATGGATATTTACTATTAAAAAGAATTGAGTATTCTTTCTGCAAATCAGACACTGCTTTATGGTCAAATCATTAGAGCATCAAAAGGATAAATAGTGTTGCTGAAGGAGCACAGCGTTTATCAGAAGTCAATAAAATGTTAATGGTGCCTCCATAGGACCTCACGAGTGTCATTGAGTTGCCTGGGAAATTGACTTTATGTACACAATACTTGGGCTAACCTTTTTTTACAATAGCTTTTGTTCTCTGAAAAAAAAAGAATCATGTATGTCACAATAAGTTAGCTCCTCATTTTAAATCCTAAATATTTATTTGCATGACAAATTATTACTATTCCAAAGAAATCAATACAGCATGAGCATCAAAAAATATTTTTGATAACACATCTTTTATGTATTAAGGACTTAAATTTACCGTGATAGAAAAGGTGAATGAAGAAATATTTACTCTTAAGGAATACAACAAAGATCTCAGAGAAATAAATGCATAAAGTAAAATAATACTTTTTTCTCTAGTTTATTTACCCCTACTACCTCTATAACTAATACATCAAAATCAAATATCATTTGAGATTATACAAAAGCGCTTTAGAACTTGCTCACCACAAATGGTAGCTGTTTATTAAAATGTTAACAGTAGCTTTGACAAAACCACAGTCATGTTCCTCAGCAAAATCTTACCCCAGGAATTGTTGGGTGACTGTTTTATTGTTCAATAATTAGTCTTAGGAGTCCCAAGTGGCCTTTAACTTTTACCTTTCATAACTGATAATGAACCATAATAACAGGGAGATAACCAGTTCAATTTTGTAACATGTGTAAAATCCAACTTAATTTCCCAAATGAGCATTTTATAAATAATGAGTAGGAAAAATGCATAAAACAGAGGTGAACATTACTATTTCTGTTCTGGTATTCCCCTCTGCTTAAATGTTACTCCATACAATAAAAATGAAGTTATTATGTTCTACGAAGAGTAATGATGCTCAGTCTTGAATTCTTCCTGGGAAATTTCAAGGTAGAAGCACACTTATCTCCGTATCTTCCTCTTTATGTAGCATATTGCTTAAATTTGTACGTTGATAATTTTCTCAAAACAAAAAAATTCTTAATAACTTGTCCATTACATGTGTCCTTAATACTATGTAATATCATGTGCATTTAATGAAGAAATGCCGACTCCCACTTTTGAGGCTTGCTTGTTTGTGGGTGCAGTGGGAAGGGAATATGGTCAGGTTAATTAGAATCTCTGTATCAATGGCACATGGCCTTTTACTTTCAATACTCTACTAACAGTGACTTCAACCTAAAGGTTCAGATCATCAAAATAGAAAACAAGGCTGCGGAAAAGAAAAAATAAGATTTGGTTTATACTTTTAACATGCAAAAGCCTGCGGCATAGTCTAGTGTTTTGAAAGACAGTCACAATGGGGTTCACTTGGAAGTTGTTTTTAAGACAATGCGTATTTTTACTTTTTTTAAAAGATGTAGTCTCACTCTGTGGCCCAGCCTGGAGTGCAATGGGGGATCTTGGCTAACTCCATCCTCCGCCTTCCAAGTTCAAGCGATTCTCCTGCCTCAGCCTCCCAAATAGCTGGGATTACAGGCGCCTGCCACTATGTCTGGCTAATTTTTGTATTTTTAGTAGAGACGGGGTTTCACCATGTTGGTCAGGCTAGTCTCGAACTTCCTACCTCAGGTGATCTGCCTGCCTCAGCCTCCCAAAGTGCTGGATTACAGGCGTGAGCCACCGTGCCCAGCCGACAATGTGTATTTGAAGTGTACATGTTATGACTGTAAGAGATGGAAGGGTAGAAATTTATGTAGCAATGTGTATTGCATTAACTGTAGAGATGGTAGAGCTAAGAAAGTCTAAAAAACAAGCCTTGTTTTCTCAAGGTCATCCCTTCTTGACACTTTCATCTTCTGCTCCCTACTGCAGAATCCCAGACGCCTGTGCAGACTGCCTATTCTGTCAGACTTTTGGGGAGAATATACTAGTATTTCAGAAATAGCACATACAAGGATATAACAGCAATGTGTTTACTTGAGTTCTTTAAAAGCTCTTGGATGACTCTTTGACTGATGAAATGGCAGTCTATACAGATCCCCTGAGTATTGAATGCTAAAATTCAGCAGAAAGGGCGCACAAGAAATTTTCTCTGACCTCTGGTGTAACAGTAATGGCTGCCCCAGATGTTAGAATTACAAGTCACTTTGCTCCCAAGGGGTAGAGTTCTGTTCGGTTTATAGAGAGCTAGTCCCACAGGACTCTACTCAGCAGGAGATGCTGTCTGCTACATAATAGTTCTCAGTATTAAAGTGTACAATAACTACACCCTTTCTCATGGTACAGCTGTGTCCAAAGACACACGGACCTCTCCCCAATCTCTCTTTCCTTCCTTCTCTTTCTCTCTGTCTCTCTCTCTCTTACACACACACACACGCACACGCACACGCACATATACACACAAGCCTAAAGTACCTGCCAACTAATGATTAGCTAAAAATAAAGCAAACCTGCGCAATACAGATTTGGAAACATTAGGGCTGGAAATCATGTTGAGAAGGAACAGGAGGACAGGTTTTTTTTTTCTTCTTCTTCTTCTTCTTCTTTTGTGTGGGTTTTTTTGCCGTCTTTTTTTTTTTAACCTATGACAACTCGTTTTTAGCCCTTCGTCTTCTCTTTGCTATTGAATATAGCCTTGAGAAGCGTTGATTTCATTTTAGCCTCACTCCCCTGCTCCCGCCGCTTGCCCACACCCACAGCTGCCACTCCTGGGAGTGGGGACACTTCCCTTCTATTCCGCATCCCTGCAGACTCCCTTGCCACTCCTGAACATTATGTCAACCTCCCCACCTCCACGCTTCCTTACTTTAAAAAAGGTGCAAAGAAAGAGCTGTGTACTGTTTTTCTTTTTTTCCCAAACAAAGATAAAACCTGAGACTCGAAGCTTGCTCTCAGGAATCCTAAACACTTAGAGGCACGGACACTCTCACACCAGTCCAAGACTTCTGAGTTCGGTACACAGGGCTGGGGGCTGGACCGGCAAAATCGATTTGCCCATCAAGTTCACTTGGTCAGCCTGGGACCCGAGGCCAAGGTGAAGGGGCGACGACACCCAGGGCCCTGTCGCTTTTCCCTAGGGCCCCCAAACAGCGGCGCAGGGCTGAGATGCCCTCGCCCCCGGCCCCAGGCTTCGGAAGAGCCTGGCGCGGAGCAGGCGCCCTGGAGCGGGGTCTCGGGGGGTCCCCGGAACAGTCACGTGTTCTCGAGACGCCTTTAAACCCCCGCCCTCTCTTCCCACCGCCGCCTCCAGGTCCTGCTCCTGCTGCCGCCGCCGCCGCGGGGTGCAGAAGCCGTCGCGCAGGGCAGCGCTCCCGGGACCCCAGGGCCTGCATCCGTCGGGGCACCCCGAGGTACCGGCTTCCGCCCCTTACTGTCACCCCCTGCCGCGCCGGGTAGGCCTGCACCGAGGGGCCGTGCCGGGTCCCAGCGCGCGCTGCGAGTCCGCCCAGGTCTCTGGGAGTCCGCACCCCTGTCTCTGGTACCGGGGCGTTGTTGGGGGTCCCAAGAGGGCGGGGTAAGGAAGGTGACGGGAGCGCGGCTGGAAAAATGGGGATTAGGGTGGCGGATCAGGCAATTGTCAGGAGTGAAGAGACAGCGGAGAGGGTACTGGGCTGAATTCTTCATGCCGAGCAGGTCCCTCCAGTCTCCAACTCACCCGGGTGGAGCAGGAGCTGGCCGAACCCGGGTGGAGAGTGTAGGGGATCCACGGAGGAGCCTCCTGGGGAGGGGGCGGGGAATGGACGGACGCGCCCTGGGTGCAGCCAGGAAGGCGTCCGGAGCTGGGAACGGCAGCCCGAGGGGTGAACTGGGTCAGGGCTCAACCCTAGCGTGTCTCTGGCGAGGCCAGGGGCGCAGCCCGAGGGGCGCCACTCAGGCAGTCCAGCTGCGGTGAGCGGTCCAACACTGACCTGAGCCCTGCAGGCAGCTGCGCTCCGAGGTTTGCGCTCCTATTTGCAAGGTGGCTTCATATGACAAATGCAAGCAATAATAAACATCCATAGAACTCGAATTCCAGAAGCAGGAATTCTTTTTTCCAAGTTCACAGACCTTTAATTAATCTTTTAAGGGAACTGAGGCGTTGTGTTGGACCAAAGCCAAAATGATTTTACCAGCCGTGGAAAATAGCCTAAGGCTCTTTCAGCAGAATTTTGCAGTCCGAATGCAATTTTAGATTTCAGATTTCTCAAGGGAAGAGAAACTCTGCCGCTAGAATTTGGAAGGGAGGGTGGTGCATGCCTGTGTTTGTCAGCTGAGCAGAGCTGTATTTATCTTACCAGTTCAAATCGTGGCATATTATGGCTTTAAGAACAAACCACGGGAATATTTGAGAACATGGAATCATGCTCCTGTTCCAAGATCACAGCAAAATAGACAATAGTTGATATTTTATCATTGCAGGAGAAAAATAATTACATATATTTTATTCTTTTGTGCGATTGGCATCCTTTGTGGGAAGAATGATGTGTATTTTCATAAGGCAAGAAATTACTCGAACAAAGAAACCTTATTTAAATGTACAAGTCAGACTTTTAATATCCTTTGAATTCCCTGCAGTTCCTCCTATTATTTTTAAGAACTATCTACTACTGTCTTAAAATACTTAAAATCTATTCAGAAGGTTTCATTTGTCTAGATGTCAGATATAGAACAACTTATAAGAAAATTCCAATAAACCTTTAAGAAGACATTGCATATGTTGTCATAGTTTAATAATGAACTTTCATTTTTCACACTTTTTACTCAGAGATTAAAGTTCTGTGTTTCAGTATGAAAATTTCCATGGTGGGAGATACAACTAATATAAAAGAGAATAAGTAAAAATAGTAATTAGATATAACAAAAGTTTCATGCTGTCGATTTCAGATTTCTTAGCAAATAGTATTCCATGTGAAAATATTCTTTCTCTGGTTATATTTTATAGTTTCTATAGCAATCTGAGAAGGTTCACATATATCATTACTTTTATTATGGATAAAACATGTTGCATAAAAATGTACAGCACTTATAATAACACTTGTTGAAAAGTAGAGGATTATTAAACTTATTTGCATTTCCATTGTAGGTCTGCTCATTGTATTTTTCAGAAAAAGGAAGGGAAAGGGTAAGTTTAAGGCAAGAAATTGTGCTTGTTTGTTTGTGTTTTTATTTAAAGAGCATTCTTGTACCTTAGATTTTCGACTTAAATCTGATTGAACAAATTTTTCCTAATGTTTAAACTATCCCCTGGCTACCAGGAGGCACTTAAAAAAAAAAAAAAATCTGTATGTCCACACCCCCCACCCAACCGTCAGCATTTGCAATATTCATTATTTAGTTGTAAGAAGAAATTCTTCCTTCATTGGAGCAAAGAATCACCGAATGTTCATTTTGTGCACACTATATATTAGCTGTTATGTGTTTGCATGTTCATGGGGTAGATGGTGTGCTGTGGGACTAGAGGGAGAGCAGGAGATAGTTGACTACAGTCACACCAAAATGAAATGAATAAATGAATGTTGAATGAATGTATGAATGCTGGGACAATTTTTTAAATTTGCTAATCAATCTATCAGTAGCTACATCAAGTATTCATTATATTCAGCAACAGTACAAGTGTCCATGCTATAGTGAAAGAATATATTGCCGGCAGTCAGGAGGAAGCCATTCATTTATTAATTAATTCATCATCCTATTTGGGGCCTTTTATATCTCAGCAATCCACAGTTACTCAGAGTGCGAACTTGAATTAATCCATCCTAGAATATTCTTTGCATAGTAACTTGCATTAGTCATCTTTGTGCTTACAGCGCAGCAGACCACCTACCAGAATATATGTTCAATACATACTTCTTGGATGAATAAAAGAAGGAATAACTAGTCATTCTTAGCTATTCATTAATAAAAGGGGTCTACCCTTTAAAATTATATATAAATTATTCACTTTCTTAAAATTCTCAAATATTTTAAGGAATGAAACATCCTCAGTTTTTTCTCCAGCATCCAATGAATACTCAGGATGGCATTTCTTTCATCTTCTTACTAAGGAGATGTGGTTTTATAACTTAATGCATTCAATATTTTATGTGCATATATTTAAGATAAAAGTTTTAATAACAGACTGCACAGTTGTGGAATCTGATGTACTTCTTTTTTCATTGACATTTTTTAAATGTTGTAAATATACCTTGGAATTTTAG
This sequence comes from Cebus imitator, assembly GCF_001604975.1. Lineage (NCBI taxonomy): Eukaryota > Metazoa > Chordata > Mammalia > Primates > Cebidae > Cebus > Cebus imitator. The sequence continues at coordinate 1,831,844 of NW_016107355.1, read as the reverse complement.
TTTCATGTTGCTTGTGTGATAGCCTTTATCAATGAAGATATCCAGATGAAAAATTTAAAGTGCTAAACTCTATTTATTGTCTATCTAGGTATCTCTTCCTCATTGCATTTTGGGGCCATTTAAAACATCCATAATTTCAATGGTTCCCTATATACATGTAAACATACATTTACACACATATATATGCACACACAAATATATAGTCATACTGTATCCGGAATTTTCCCACATTTCCAGGAGGATTCATTTCTGTTATTTTACAGCCAGGGAAATGAAACTGCTTTTCTAAAATGATTGGTAACGAATATTTACTTAGCATCCACTGTGTGTAATATGCTCTGTTAAACATTATTGCTGGAATAAAAATAAGACTTTTATCTCCATTAGAATCTAATAGAGAGTTCTAACCACATAGATTGGAAAAAATCTGAATTTTAAACTCAAAACCACATTGTTTCTATTACCACAAATTGTGCTGCATCTTCTCTTTCTTCAAAAAATTCTGGACAGCAATTTTATGCTAAATAAGTATCATCCACAGTTACATGTTTCAAAAAAGCACAAAGCCATTGTAGAAGGATCTGTCCAATCTCTCTCTTATTCTTGCATGGGTAATACAAGGAAAGGTCATCAGTAACAACTGACCTGCCACAAAGTTAGAAGAAAAAGATTGACTCAAGAAAGTAAGTAAAGAGAAGAGCAACTAAGTAGGATTGCTGTTACAAACAGCCTGTACACATTATGAGTATAAATAGGATCATAAATAAGCTGAATTGAGCCAGGGGGACATCAGAACTCAGGAAATTAGGCAAAAGCACCAGTCAAGGCTGTTTTGATTAGAAGCCTGCTGACCTATCCACAGTAGTTGGTGAGAGGCTATTGACTGGGAATATGACGAATAATATGATTCAGTAGGTCATGTGAGTCACTTTTGTATCAGGTATTCTTTTTCATTGAGGCAATATCAACGTATATTGTTGGCTAGGGTCTGAGAATGAATGAATACAATCCTGAGTCTTTGAATTAACTTACCCTTCAAAAGGATGTAGTTAGATTCCAGAAAGTAATTTGGTCAACATAAAATCACTTGTAGAAGTTGTGAAAATCTTGTAACTTTTCTCATACCACAACAATGATTCTGTCATCTTGTTTGAAACTTACTATGTAAAAAACTGAAGTTAAACTTATTTGTAATGAATGTATGTACACAATAGTATTTGCTGTTTAGAAATTTATTGAACCAGAGCCTGTAGGTCTCTCACAAATTAGAGATAACAGTCTTTACTATTAATTTAAATAGTTAATTTTTTGTAGTTTTAGTATAATTATTCAATTATGGATCTAGAAATAAGTAGATAAACATACATTGATAGGTAACAAAAATGCTTTTCTAAATACATATATATCACAATTTCTATGAAAATACATTTATTGGAATTAATTTGCTTTCTGGTTTGTTTTCCGTAGGAAATTCTTGTTAAAAAAAGGCGGGGGGGAAGTGGCGGAGCACAGTGGCTCATGTCTATAATCCCAACACTTTCGGAGGCCAAGGTGGGAGGATTACTTGAGGCCAGGAGTAGAGACCAGCTTGGGCAACATAGCAAGACCCCATCTCTACAAAAAATAGAAAGATTAGCCATTTGTAGTGGCAAGTGCCTGTAGTCCCAGCTGCTTGGGAGGCAGAGATAAGAGGATTGCTTGAGCCCAGGTGTTCAAGGTTACAATGAGCTATGATTGCACTACTGCACTCCAGCGTTGGCAACAGAATGAGACCCTGTTTCTAAGAAAAATAAAAAAGTTTTTTAAAAAATGAAAGTGCTTATTTTTTTTTAAAGGAGAGGAGGGGTTCTTTTTGCCTTTTATTGATATGTTTTAGGCAATTTAGTGCTTCATCAGGCACTACCATCAAAAATATAATATGTAGAGGTGAATACATAATGCCATTGAGGTATGACATTAATTTTATTTGAAATGAAAAAACTTATGGGGAGTTATATTAATGTCACTTCTACATTTATATTGAAGATATAATGTTTTCCTTAAACAACGAATTCATTAATTTGTTTGTAAGCCAAAATCTATACGCAATTTTAAAATTCATAAATGGGTCAAATTTGTTTGTTTGTTTAAAAAAAAAAAAAAAACACTTATAGCACTACTAGTCCGTCAGTGGTTGTCCTAATCAGAGATAATCTGGCATATCTCAAAAGACTGAGGATTGGTCACAGAAGGATTTCGTCATCCAGCATTGTGTTCACACAGGCAACAGTACAGCTTGATAAACACATTTAATGAGTGCCTACTATATGCATCTAGGTCACAAGCTAGTGACGCTAAACTCAAGCAGTTTAAATTTGAACATCGTGTGAACTAGGTGATATTTATTTCTAGAGTTTTGTTTGAATTTTTTATTCTCTCATAAACATTTATTTGAAACCTGCGGTGGTAAAGTTACCATGCCATGTATTGGGATGGAAACCAAAGTGAATAAGAGACAGCTTCTGCTTTTCCACTGCTTGTAAATCAACAAGGTAGACTGGTAGGCATTATGATGCTATGAAAGCAGATTACGATATGCAGCATTAGACAACTGTAGACAGAATGTAGCAGGAGTTCTGAAGAGGAGGTCATGTGCAGCTGAGTTGACCAGGACAGGTGACCTTTAAGTTTGGCCTAGACTGAGATGGAAATGAAAGGAATTTTTAAGGTAAGATTCTGTGACTAAACTATGCACCAGTTATCTTGACTTGGAGAATAATACTAATGAGAAAGTGTAAATTATGTATCTTGAAGTTCTTGTCTACATTTGCCTTTTTCTTTCCTTACATTATTTACTACATAAATTTTAAAAATACAATCTACTTCCTTAACACAAGTTAATACATCTTAGAAGTATTGATAAAATTAAACTTACTGTAATCATTATTGGCTGATACTTGCACTGCACTTGGAACCAGTTAAAGATTTCATAAACTTTCTTAGGAGATTAATAAGGTCATGGAAGCTTATTGTAAAATTTAGTTTCCCTCTGAATAGATTAATTTAAAGGAGTCATGTAATTTCTTTTAGATTTCTAACAGATGTCTTTTTATTCCAGGCAGGACTATAATATGGATTTAGAGCTCAATGAGTATTATAACAAGACACTTGCCACAGAGAATAATACTGCTGCCACTCGGAATTCTGATTTCCCAGTCTGGGATGACTATAAAAGCAGTGTAGATGACTTACAGTATTTTCTGATTGGGCTCTACACATTTGTAAGTCTTCTTGGCTTTATGGGGAATCTACTTATTTTAATGGCTCTCATGAAAAAGCGTAATCAGAAGACTACGGTAAACTTCCTCATAGGAAATCTGGCCTTTTCTGATATCTTGGTTGTGCTGTTTTGCTCACCTTTCACGCTGACCTCTGTCCTGCTAGATCAGTGGATGTTTGGCAAAGTCATGTGCCATATTATGCCTTTTCTTCAATGTGTGTCAGTTTTGGTTTCAACTTTAATTTTGATATCAATTGCCATTGTCAGGTATCATATGATAAAACATCCTATATCTAATAATTTAACAGCAAACCATGGCTATTTTCTGATAGCTACCGTCTGGACACTAGGTTTTGCAATTTGTTCTCCCCTTCCAGTGTTTCACAGTCTTGTGGAACTTCAGGAAACATTTGGTTCAGCATTGCTGAGCAGCAGGTATTTATGTGTTGAGTCCTGGCCATCTGATTCATACAGAATTGCCTTTACTATCTCTTTATTGCTAGTTCAGTATATTTTGCCCTTAGTTTGTCTTACTGTAAGTCACACCAGTGTCTGCAGAAGTATAAGCTGTGGATTGTCCAACAAAGAAAACAGACTTGAAGAAAATGAGATGATCAACTTAACTCTTCATCCATCCAAAAAGGGTGGGCCTCAGGTGAAACTCTCTGGCAGCCACAAATGGAGTTATTCATTCATCAAAAAACACAGAAGAAGATATAGTAAGAAGACAGCATGTGTGTTACCTGCTCCAGAAAGACCTTCTCAAGAGACCCACTCCAGAATACTTCCAGAAGACTTTGGCTCTGTAAGAAGTCAGCTCTCTTCATCCAGTAAGTTCATACCAAGGGTCCCCACTTGCTTTGAGATAAAACCTGAAGATAATTCAGATGTTCATGAACTGAGAGTAAAACGTTCTGTTACAAGAATAAAAAAGAGATCTCGAAGTGTTTTCTACAGACTGACCATACTGATATTAGTATTTGCTGTTAGTTGGATGCCACTACACCTTTTCCATGTGGTAACTGATTTCAATGACAATCTTATTTCAAATAGGCATTTCAAGTTGGTGTATTGCATTTGTCATTTGTTGGGCATGATGTCCTGTTGTCTTAATCCAATTCTATATGGATTTCTTAATAATGGGATTAAAGCTGATTTAATGTCCCTTATACACTGTCTTCATTTGTAATAATTCTCACTGTTTATCAAGGAAAGAACAAATGTTGATGTCATATAAAATATATTTATAATAACTATTTATGTATAATAAATATAAATTCTGTTAACATGGAATTTAATTTATGTGAAAGAGTTCTGGATTTGAATATCAGTTCATAATATATGGAAGACAATTTTATGTGTTGTAATAGGATTAATTTATTTAGTTGTGCAGCCAGTGTCAATCCAATGTATAATTTCATTTTAGAAAGTAGTTGTATTACCTTTCACTTCCACCTTGTCTTATAAACAAATGAATTTTATTTTTTGTTGAAACTAAAAGTTATATCTAACCAGTATTTTTGTCCAAAAACATAATAGGAAAAAAATTTCTTGAGGAATTTTTCATTTCAAACTTGAAGAATATCTACCAGCTATCTATATTCATTTCTACTCCACAGGCTTCTTAATGTTTAGTTTGCGAGTACAGAAAAAAGTTAGTATGCCTGGAAAATCATAAGTAAATGACAGATGTATGCCCAAATTATGAATATAAACATTAACTACAGTTTTGGAAGTCCTATAGGAAAATGCTGTTCCCTGTTAAGAATTGGTCAAATTGTCAATTTCACTTCACTGTCCTAGTAATACATTAGTAATTTACCAAATAAAGAATTTTAATTCCTTTCCAGACTCATTATACAACATTGAACACTACCAATAAAAGTTGTTTTCATATATATCTTTTCTATTCTAAAATGTGAAGTCTAAATGGCATCTGTATTTCCAGCTGTTAAATAATTTTAAAGAATATTTTAAATGTGTACAGATAATTATGCTTTTGGCTAACATATAGAATGATTAATACACTTTATACTATTTCAATACTGTAGTCTCATATGCTGTCTTATTAAATTGAGGTCAGTCTTTTCAATTGTTGAAACTTTATTTTAACCAGTCTTTTAAAGAACTAAGTCTCCGAAAAAAAATGGAGTGTTTGCATATATGATTCAGATGTGCATTATAACACTGACGTCTTCAGTACCTATAACTGATTTAAGTGTTTCCTGTTCTTAATAAGGGAAATAGTGAGACAAAACAAACAAAAACCCTTTAAGTTTGCAAGTAAGAAGCCATGCTGGTAAGTATTCAATCAACTAAAAATCCAAAATCCCTATGGGGGCATTGTTTATGCCCTCCTTCCCTAGATGATGTCCACACACACAGGAAGCTAATGTGATTTCTTGCCATGGGGAAAATAGTGCTGGTCCACAAAATATCCTCGGCTGGTTCCTGCTGAACTCCAGTTGAGGCATGATAATCTTGACTTGTCTCTGTGTTACATCAGGCTCTACTGCACCATGTATGGTCTGTTCTCAACAAAGTGAAGGCCTGAGAATCCAGCTCCAGAATCTCCAACCCCTGTTGACATGGTAGGACTGATACTCTTATTGACTTAAACTGTCATTGCTTGAGTGTCAGCCATATCCTCTGTTTTGTTCCAAGCTAAGGCTGTTTACTCTGTGGAGTCTTGCTATGCAGTCAATGACATTGCCCCTTGCTAAACCTGGAAGCTACTGGAGAACTTTATGTTCATCAGTGGAACTCCACAGGAACTTATGAAACTCTACCCCGCACATAGAATGAGGCAACTTGGGCTTACTCAGGCCTTCTCTCTGCTCAGATGTGATAAGCTGCCATATCGACTCAGTTGTGTCCATTCCACTTTGGCACAATAGCACCCTGCTTCTCAGTCCTTTTTAAGACTTTCAAATATAAATCTGGTTACAAGCCCTGTCTGCTTTTAGCTTCCCTCTAATCTTTCTAGTGCTATATGAGTGTTTTTTCCTAGTTTTTATATTATAGCAGATGGAAAAGGTGAAAAACCTTTGTTCACTTTTGCTTTTCTCTTTTTTCCTTTTTCCTTTTTATTCTAAGAGATTCTACTTTTTTCCGCCTAGTAAGAATGTCTCTCATGAATATCATCCCTTTTCTCTGCACTGTGACATAGTAGATCAAGGTTTGCTTTTGGAAGAGAGGATTTTATGATCAAGACTTTTTCCTCCCTCGGTCTCACCATGCACAAAGAAAGAAGGGGCAGGGGAGTAATCTGATGACTGACCTCTTGTTTAAAAGCATTTGGCATTTGCACTTTCACTAGCACAATTAATTTCAAGGTTTGAGGTTAGTGTCTGGAGGGAGAAAAATCTCACTGATAAGAGCTAATATAAATGCATAGGGAGATGTTTTATCCTGTTAGAAAAACTTACATTAGCAAATGTACAATAGTTGTCAAACTTCACAGGTTTTATGGCTGTTTTGATAGATGAGTTTAGTTAAGCTGGATAAACTAATTTGGGGCTCTTAAACTATTGAACTCAAGGGAAGAAATTTATCTTTCCTAAATAGAAATAACTGAATGTTCTTAATAATTGAAAGTTGAGAATTTTGGATGGGTTGGCGGACAGGTCGTTAAGATTGGGATTAATGGTTTTAGAAGATTATTATAAATAATGATTATTTTATAGACACTTGCTTAGTGAGTTAAACAATTTATGTTCACTCAACTCTCCATTGCTCAAAGACTGATTATCTAACCTTTTTCCTATTCTCTCCTGGTGTCTGACTTGATTACTCATTCAATAGCATCTGCACAGAAGCACGGCTAGGGGAAATGATTTGAAATGATAAACAGTCAACCTCATTACTTTTCCGCAATTATGTAGAAATATTTAATTCAGGAAGAGATGTTAAATTGGGTTTTAGTGGTTATTTAAATTATTCCTGACCGGACATGGTGGAGCACGCCTGTAATCCCAGCGTTTTAGGAGGCCAAGGTGAGACAATTGCTTGAGCCAAGGAGTTCAAGACTAGCCTGGGCAACAGAGGGAGACCCTGTTTCTACAGAAATTTTAAAAGTTAGCTGGGTGTGGTAGTGCATGCCTGTAGTACTAGCTGCTCAGGAGGTGTAGGCGTAAAGATTGCTTGAGCCCAGGAGTTAGAGGCTGCAGTGAGCTATAATCATGTCACTGTACTCCAGCCTGGGGAACAAAACAAGACCCTGTCTCAAAAAAATAAAAATTATTCCTGCCACCTATATTGCCCATTACTGTGAATAATAAAACACTAGATTTGAAAAAAAAAAGCTGGCGAGAGCACGAAGAGCAACTAAATTAAATGATAAGAAATGTGTATTTGGATTATTTTAATTAACAGGTATCTACTAAATATCTAGTGTGTACTAAGAACTCTTTTAGATGACAGACCAAAAAGATCCCTACTCATTTGGTGCTTGCCTTCTGGAAGGTGGGGAGCCAGTGGCAGGAGGTGAACAAGCAATAGCAATAAGGGCAATAAAAATGAGGTACAAGGTAGTGGTACACTATATAGACACATATATTGTTTCCAAAGTCTACCAAAACAAAGCACCACAAACTGGGTGGCTTAAAACAACAGACATTTGTTGTCTCACAGTTCTAGAGACTACAAGTCTGAAATCAGTGTGTCTGCAGGACCATGCTCCATCTGAAACCTGAAGGAGAGCACTTCCTTGCCCTTTTCTGGCTTCTGTGGCTAGCTGGCAATCTTCGGTGTTCTTTCGGAGCTGCATAACTCCACCTTCTGCCTTGTTATATCTTGTCATATGATGTTCTCCCTGTGTCTCTGTGTTCTAGTATCTCTCTTCTTAGAAAGACACCAATTGTATTTGATTTCTCCCTAAGCCCACCTACACTTTAGTACAACATCGTCTTAGTGGAGCTAATAATATCTGCCATGAATTTATTTTCAAATAAGTTCACATTCTGAGGTTTTGGAGACTAATATTTCAGTACTGTTTTAGGCAGGAGGACAGTTCAACCCATAACAGTATATTAATGATTGGAACCTTTAATACAATACAGGGCAGGGTCAGAAGTCATGTGCATGTGGCATGACGGAAAAAAAGAGCTGGATGTAACTTCAAATGGGATGGCTCCATACCTTCATTGAGAAGATGACTTTTGTGCAAAGACTTGAAAGAAGCGGGGAAGTGAGCTGACTATCAGGGAAAAGAGGACTCCAGGCAACTGGTACAGTCAGTGCAAAGGCTTTGAATCAGGAGCACACTTTGAGTGTCAAAGGAACAGGAAGTATTTACTGTAACAGAAGTGCAACAGACAGAAACGAGATAAGGAGCTGATTCAAGGACAGATCTTACAGGTCCTTGTAGGTATTTGTAAGGATGTCGAATTTCACTTTTGGTGAAATGAGGAGCTATTGTGGATATTGATCAGAGAGAAGAGACAACCTGTCTTACACTAAAATAATAGCTCTAGTTATGAAAATAGACCGTGTTCCTCTGACTTAATTTGTGATATTCGCCACCATGGATGTTTAATGCTGATAGATATGTTAGTTCACTGGGGGTTGCAAAAATGGTGATGTTTTAATTCCATCATTTCTTTCACATTTATTAGATTAAATACATTAATAAAAAGAACTTTCTTGTATCTATCATTTGGTTATGCAATGTTACAGTTCTTTTAGGAAAGACAGAACAAAAGTTTGATGCTATCTTTTTATTCTCTAATAGTTAGAAAGTGATCGACTCATGGATGTAAACACATTTGACTGGCTTTGATTCATCGTGTTTTTATCATGATCGAAGCTCAAATAGTTCCATCTTTGGCCAGTAGGAACCCTTGATGTTGCATCCAGGTCATTATATTTTTTTGGTTCAATATTTATAACTTTTATCTGTGGGACAGTCAGATCCAGCAGTAGCTACTTAATCACAACAGAAGAAGGAGTCCATGACGTCCATTCTAAACCAGAAATGATCACGGGAAAATCCAAAAGAATGAGAGTTTCTCAACTACGAGATTTTAGGTTTCTCTCTTTTTCTCTCAGTAGGTTTCCTAAAGGGGTTGAACTTCAAGAGCTAGTTAGCATAATATTGAACCTAGATAATCCTGAACACTTTCAGTAATTTTACTGTATTACATATAATTTGTTTCAAAGTCAGGCTAATGCAACAGATGCAGTTCAATGTAAATTAGATACATTCTCAAAAGTGTTAAAAGCCAAAACTGTTTAGTAGTGTATATTCAGGAAAATAACTTTTCCAGGTTAGGTGGTGGCCAGTCTGACCCTGATTAATCTCCAATTCACCATAGAATTGTTTGTGAGGATGGTGATAAAAAGGATGACAAGGTATTATAACTATATTCTTGTACATTTTCCATGAAAATTCTTGTTCCTAATATTACATCCTAAATACAGGTTTATAATCCTTTATAAATCATTACTGATCTGACCTGAACTCATAAGAGGCTATAATTAGCCTCATCTTCATTTATCCCACTTAGCAGGTATTGTCATACATTCTGCTACAGAAATATTAATATTTTTGATTATGGACAGCTACCCCAGACCATACTAGGGGTAGTAAACAATATATAGCATAGATATCCATGTAATATTTATATCCAATATGAAGTTAATATTTTTTCTAAATAAGCCTATCCTCAGAATTTCAGATACAGGATTATGAATATGCAATCTATATATCTACTGCTAATTTGTTCCCCATCAGCTATATTTTAGTAAATAATTTATTTGGACTTTTTTATTCCTCATGTAGATATGTATTTAAAAGAAGTGACAGTAGATCTGTCACACAAGTCTAAATTTTCTAGTACTAAAGTTCACACCCTTTTCTTAGATGCTAGCTTGGAAATCCTGCCATCTAAATTCCCTAATCCGTGAGATAAGAGGTCTAGAATAGCAATAGTTTTTGGCAGGCATGGCAACTGTGGTTAGTCTTGGGTGCTTGGATACCAGGTAGCAGGGATTGCAAAGGCCTTTATGGTCTCTGGAAGTGGCGGTGATATGAATGATGTTCGGTGTCTTCCCTGGAGGGAAAAAAGCAAAACCAGAGCAGCACTGGTGTGGACCTTCCTTCAGTCCATTTTCCCAGCTAATCCGAGCACAGTCTCTCGTCTCTCTTTTCAACAATTGAATTGAAATCTAACAATTAGAAAACATTATAATGATTATTGGTATGATAAAAATATGAAGTGTTATTTTATCATCGTCATTGTCATTGTCATCACTGTCATCATCAACAATGGAAGCTTATTATTTGCCAGACACACTGAAGGCACATTATGCGAGTGATCTCATTTGCATCCCTGCCTTTGAGGACAGTACCGTTGGTACTGCTGTGGGTCAGTGTTTCCTTACTGTGTTCTGCAGACCTTCAGGTACCCCAAGGAAGCATTGTGGGCCATTAAAATCACTGAAGACACCAAGGTGCTATTTAAATATCCACTAAAATAATATTTATTTAATATCCCTCCCTTTAACAGAACAGTTTTGAGAGTTCCCATGTGCACATTGAATGGAAGTTAGGATGCTTAATATAGGCCAGAGAGCCTGCTGGCAACACAGTAACTCAGTTGATAAAGCACTTAGCAGAATGCTCTAAACCACCGTGATACTTCTGACCATTCTACAGTTTGTAATATTTTAACACTTAGGCTTAGGTTGTTAAACATGGACCACTGTTGAACAGGAAACAGAAGGAACACTGTGTTAAACTACAAGTTGATAGGGCGGATGAACGTGGTGATAAACGTGCAGGTTTGTCTGAAGATGCTGTACAACAGCTTTAGAATTTGCATTATGTGATTAAAATGTTTATATAGCACATTAAGATACTTCTAGATCTAGTAAAACATTGTTAAATGAGAAAATAATGGGGCCTATTTGGTGTTGATTTATTGGGAACAAAGATTATCCAAATCCACAGTAAAGCTTTGAATCATTTAGAATCAAAATGCAAAAATATGGGAAATTTGAATTTATGAAGTACAAAATGAAGCAACAACATGAACAAAATGAACCTACAAACATCAGATTGTGAAAGTAGGTATTTCGGTATATTATTAACTTCATCAATATTTAGTTTCATCAGAAACTATAGTTTAAAATAATCTACCATCAAAAGATAGTATATTTTTGAATTTGTGAATTTATTTTAAAGTAAGTTAAGTATGCCGGGCGCGGTGGCTCAAGCCTGTAATCCCAGCACTTTGGGAGGCCGAGGCGGGTGGATCACGAGGTCAAGAGATCGAGACCGTCCTGGTCAACATGGTGAAACCCCATCTCTACTAAAACTACAAAAAATTAGCTGGGCATGGTGGTGCGTGCCTGTAATCCCAGCTACTCAGGAGGCTGAGGCAGGAGAATTGCCTGAACCCAGGAGGCGGAGGTTGCGGTGAGCCGAGATCGCGCCATTGCACTCCAGCCTGGGTAATAAGAGCGAAACTCCGTCTCAAAAAAAAAATAAAAAAATAAAAAAAAAAATAAAATAAAATAAAGTAAGTTAAGTATCATGTGTATGTCCAAAAAAAATCAAAATCTCTCTCTCTCTCTACAGATGTAGTGAATGTTGTTAAAGGTAATTTAAAATAAGATCCTCCTTTGCCTAAAATTAACAAAAGAGCCTATATTTAACAGCAGCTTTGGCAGCCTCTATAGACACCTTTGTTGTACATTCATACAGAGTGTAGAGCTAAGAGTTTGGTGGCAATTCAGGAGATGGAAAAGAAACAGGTGAAAGAGGTCCACGCTGATCTTGGACTTTATAATTATTTGTTCTTGGTTTTTGTTCAAGTCTGCTGACAGGCTTCCCAACTCAATGCTAACCAATTTGAAGTCCTTGTCTCTAGTAAGCTGGTCTGACCTCTCTTTTTCTCCTAGAGTTAACCAAGCATCTTTTGCTGAATTTTTTTTCTATCAGTTTTTATACATATTTTCCTGTTTTTCCTATTGTGTATCCTGATTAAAACGGTGACAGATTATCTCCTACCCTTACTTTAATGATTTTTCTTAAAGGATAATTTGGTTCTTATCAGAGTTTATTTTTTATTTTTATTTTTTTACTTGTTAGAACATAACAATGAAACGATTTGTTTCTTGTTTGAACCTAACTCTATTATCATAAGAAGTCTCTGTCAGAAGCTTTGGCACTTTTCAGATTACTCATTTGTCTTCTCAGGGTTTAGGCAGCAGACACCTAAATTTAGATGCTTCTTTTAATTCCTAAGTCCTTTAAGGAATATATGTCCACTTTTTCTGCCTCTGTTTTACCAAAACTCAAGTTTTTTTTGTTTCTTGTCCTCCAACAAGTCAGACAATTTCAGGTACCTATATACAGCTGTAATTTTCTATTCCTGACATGTAACCAAAAGGAATAAGAATGGGAGAGCGAGGGATGTCACAGGTAATTTGACAATATTTAGCTGACTTTGTTATTCCTTTTTCACTTTGGAAAATTTACTTTTTTTGTTATCATATTCATATAAGTTCTTGACAAAGTGTTTACTAACCTGAGTACACTATTCCAGGCTTACAGTGATGAATGGCAAAGAAATGGCCTCCTCATCACTTAGGTGAGTGATGAAGGGTTTATGGTAGTCAATGCAATAAACTGATATTTTCACTGTATCAATTTCAGGTGGCCACAGATAGCTTTGAAATGCCTTATTTTAAAAAGTCATTTGTATTATTTTCATTGTACTTTTATTCCAGCAACCAGATAGAGATCTATTTTTTGTAATAGCTTTATTGAGACATAAGTAATATAGTGTAAAATTCACACTTTTAAAGTGGTTAATATATAATCACAGAGTTATGCAATTAATACCCCTCTCTGATTTTAGGACGTTTTCATCCCCTCAAATGTCCCTGTGTTCATTAGCAGCCACTCCTCATTTCCTCCCTCTCCCTTGTTCCGGCAACCACTAATCTAGTTGCTATTTCCATGAATTTTTCTTTTCTGGACATCTACATAAATGGAATCATGTAATATGTAGTCTTTTATGATTGGCTTCATTCAATAGTATGTATTGAAGTTTAATTCATGTGGTAAAACGAATAGTACTTCATTTATTTTTATTGTCACTTAATATTTTACGCATGGATACATCACACTTTATCCATTTTCTGCTGATGGACATTTGGGTTGTTGGTTGGCATAAAGTGGTATCACCTGTAGTTTTGATTTTTTTTTTTTTTTTTTTTTAGACAAGGTCTCGATTTGTCATCCAGGCCGGCGTACAGTGGTGCGATCTTGACTCACTGCAACCTCAGCCTCGTTCAAATGATTCTCTTGCCTCAGCATCCCATAGCTGGGATTACAGGCATGCGCCATCACACCAAGCTAATTTTTTTTGTTGTTTTAGTAGAGATGGGGTTTCACCAGGCTGGTCTCAAACTCCTGACCTCAAATGATCCCTTACACCTCAGCCTCTGAAAGTGCTGAGATTACAGACATGAGCCACCACCTCCAGCCTGATTTGCATTTCTCTAATGACCAGTGATGTTGAGCATCTTTTTATGTGCTTATCAGACATTTGCATATCTGCTTTAGAGAAATATCCACTTAACTTTCCATTGTTGAGTTGTAAGAGTTCTTTCCGTATTCTGTATAAAAGTCCTCATCAGACAGAGGATTTGCCAATGCGCTCTCTCATTCTGTAGGTTGTCTTCACTTTCCCAGTGGTATTTTTCAAAGCTCAAAAGTTTCTAATTTTGATGAAGTACAATTTATCTAGTTTCTCTTTTCACTTGTGCTTTTGGTATAATGTCTAAGATACCATTGTCTAACCCAAAGTCACAGAGATTTATTCCTAAGTTTTCTTCTAGGATTTTAATAGTTTTAAGTCTTCCATTTTTATCTGTGATTCAATTTGAGTTACTTTTTGTGTATTGTTTGAGGTAAAGGTTCAGCTTCATTACCTTGAATATTGCTATCCAGTTGTCTAAGTAACATTTTTAAAGAAGACTTCTTTCCCTATGGAATTCTCTTGGTACTGTTGACAAATAGCAGTTAATTATCAATGTAAGGGTTTATTTCCGGACTTGGAATTCTACTCCATTGACCAGTATTTCTATCCTTATGTCAGTACCAAATCATCTTGATTACTGTAGCTTTGTAGTTAAATTTTGAAACCAGGAAATAAGTCATCCAACTTTGTGCCATTTCAAGATTGTTTTGGGTACTTCTATTTGCATATACATTTCTCACTCTCTCCTCTCTTTCTGGGACTCTTATTATGCCTATATTGATCTCATGATAAAATGAGTTTCTTTTAGAAAATTTTCTATATTTTAATATATTTGTTATTTTCTCAATGCCATTTTTTCATCTTATATGAATGATAATATTGTTTAATCCTTATGCTTTTAAGTATTGTCCCTTTTAAAGTCTCTTGCATATTTCCTTTGATTTGTGCATTAGATAAGCTAGGTGTTACAGAAGCAAATCATTTTCTGTTTCCTGGTAATTGCAAATAATTTTCATAATCATTTCCTGCTGAAGGTAAGCCCAACTTGCTGGTATAATGACAACAGCAGAGGTAGCAAACTAAATAACAGATTCTCAACTCTAGGCAACTTGTGTAGAATTCTTTCTTTTACTAGGACTATTGTCCTCTGCTTCAGGAAACTGTGGTATGGGCAAACACCAGCAACTACTACATCGTAAAACAGGTATAGTAACTGGGACTTCCCTGAACTGACCAGAGAACCCGTGAAAATTCTCTAGGACCCAGAAATACATGTTTAGATTTACTTTTTTCGTTGTTATTGTTGTTCCTGTTTTGACTCCAACTTTCTTTTATGTGGTTTCTATTACCCATGATAGAAATGGTGTTTCCTATTTCAATATTAAAATTTAGATGTATAGATCCACTATTTTAAGGTGATGTCATTAATATAGGGAGTCGTAGAATCTCTAATGCCAGTTTACTTCCCTCTAAGTATGATCAAATCACGTATTCAAAGAACCAAATATATATTTTCAGTACCCTGTAGAAACCAGTTGTAAGTGCTATACTGACACCACTTATTCTTTACTCTCCTGGTAATTTTTTTGATGCTAATCTTTTCTTCTAAGATCAGGTTAATGTTTGTAAAATGCTACTTGAACAAACTTATGTATTATAGTGTCAGTTTTTATTCATATCACTTTACTCCTAATATTAGGTATTTCTCATTTCATACTCTTTCTTTTTAAAAGGGTTTGTTTCAGGTAATTTTTACATTCATTTAGGTGTTTTGATTATTTAGTGATAAGTATTTAATTCTAACAAAAATCAATTTTTATTTTAACAGGAGGTTTAAAGAAAAATTTTCTTCTTATGGTAATCTGTAGCTATAAAGGAAAACATATAAAATCTAACCTTATAAAAATGCCAGTAATCAATCATTTTGACCTACACAGAATGATCATATCATAAGCTTCAACCTGTAAATAAAAGCCTGGAAGCTGTCCAACACTGGCAAGTTATAAAGGCTCAAGACTATTCCAGAAAAGAGATTTATTTTCTTCCACTTCTTTATATTTGTATAATGTTTTATTTATGTATATTGATTATAAAAAAAACTTAAGCTGTATTAAAAGACTATGGTATTCACTGTAAAAACATGCATGATGAGAGGGAGCTATGGAATCTCTTGTGAGCATTGCACTAATATACGGAATCCCCATGAAGGCAGAGACTTGTCTGAATTATTCATAAGTATATCCTCAATGTCTAGGCTGGTGCTTGGCTAACCAAGTGATAAATAATTAAGTGTTGTAAGATCAAATCTATGAACAGACATGTAGCAAGACTTCTCAAAGAATTAAATATATTTTTAGAATCAAGAGGGTTCATGAAGCACTGGGACCTCAGTCATAAGACGTCTACAATCTTGGAATCTTTCACTGAGATGATTTAATTACTTTCCATGTATCTGTTTTTCCTCTGAGTAACTATCCGCTCTTTACGCATTTGGTCTTCTTTTTTTGAGATGCAGTCTTGCTCTATTGCCCAGGCTGGAGTGCCTAGGTGCAATCTCCACTCACTGCAACCTCCACCTCCGCAGCTCAAGCAATTCTCCTGCCTCAGCCTCCAGAGTAGCTGAGGCTACAGTCTCGCACCACCACACCTGGCTAATTTTTGTATTTTTAGTAGAGAGGGTGTTTCACCATATTGGTGGTCTTGAACTCCTGACCTCATGATCTGCATCAGTTTTATCTCAGGATGGAAAATTTAATATCTAGCATTTCTTAATTGCAACCCCTTCACTTTGCTTATGTTGCTAACTTGTTTCATTTTTTTCACAATTGGCACTAAGCATAGTACCTGCCTAGATAAATGGTATTTTTAGACACTGTGGGAAGTTAAAATGGTCACACACAAAAATGATGTGTCAAAGAGTTTTATTGCCATTGATCTAGAGATATTCAGTCCAAAGTGGTAATCCAGTGATGAAGAAAGAAAAAGCCGCCTAGTGGAAAAGTCCCTGTGGTAAGGGAGAAACTCTTCACTTAGGAGCACACGTGATGTAGAGGAGAAACATTTCCCCTGACATAAATGAGAGTGGCCCTTGAAAGAGTGACACTTAAGACTTAGTGCTCCCTGGGCTTATTATCTCTGATGGCGACACAATTTTAGTGGTCCCTTTGTCCTATGCTGCTTCCATTTTCCCAGTTCCTTCTCATTCCTGATGTTCTTATTGGGGAAAATAAAAATAAAAATTTCTGCCAGTCCACTGAATTCTCTCTACAAAGGTAGAAAATAATTAAGCAATTTCATTATTAGATAAACATTAAACCAGACTGCAATGTGTATCACAGGCAATTAGATAAAGTAATTGTAAAAACAAGAAGAAGTCTCACCATTTTATAAAAATAGGCAGATGTAAGCCATTGCCTGTATGTTCTCAAGACAAAGAATAACTCGTCCACAGGTAAGAGGACTTGACAGAACCATTTGCTCTACATAGTTTACCCTAAATTCACTTGGTACTGAATGGACAGCTGTGTTGCCTGGTTGTCTTTATCCAAAATGCCTTATTCTGCTATGTGATGTTGGTAATTACAACTGAGAGTCAGGAACCTAGTTAAACTCCTGTAGACAGAAATATAGGGGTCCTATCTTCCCTATGTGTGCAATTCAAAGACAGGGCTCCAAGTTTCTTCAGGAAAAACACTCCTTATAAAACTGTTAGGACACTTTTAGCTTTTTGGAAGATTTACATTCAAATAAAGGACATGGAAAGAATTTACAATTACTTGTTTTTTAAAGAATATGATATAAGAGAAAAGAAGGAATATCTTTCTTTTTTGGCACCAGAAAAAAACATGTTTGTTTTTGCTGTTGTTTGTAGATTTGTTTTTACCCTTACATTGTATGACAGTGGTTTCCAGAAGGAAGCAATTTTGCTCCCCAGGGGTCACTTGACAAGGTGGGGAGATATTTTTGTTGTTATAACTGGGAGATGGGAGGCTACTGGCATCTAGTGTGTAAAGGTCAGGGATTCTGTTAACATATCTTACAGTGCATAGGACAGTCCCCTGAAACAAAGAAATATCCAACCCAGTATGTCAACAATGCTAAGATATATTTATATAACTTTCAAGGGCCAGTATCATCTCATATATGGGGAGAAATATTTCTCCCCTACATCACATCTGCTGCTAAGTGAATATGTGCTGAGGATTACTTCCCAGCCTTGTGTTTCTTTCTATTATTCTGGGCTCCTCTAGCTGCTACCCTCTCTCCATTCCACTTCATTCATCCTGCAAAACAGCAAATATATTTGTATTTTTGGCCCAGGCTAGTTATTAACAGAACCCACTTTCTATATATTTATTTTCTGTCACATAATACAGATTATATATATATATACATATTTGTTGTCCCAATGTAATTTTCTTTTCTTTTATTGGCTTGAGAGTAGGCCTTTCTGTATTTTCTATTTTTTATTTAAAAATTTTTTTTATTTTTTATTGTACTTTAGGTTCTGGGGTACATGTGCAGATCATGCAGGATTGTTGCATAGGTACACACATGGCAATGTGGTTTGCTGCCTCCCTACCCCCCACCGTTGTCCCTCCCTTGGCAACCCTAAACAGACCCCAGTGTGTGATGCTCCCCTCCCTGTGTCCATGTGTTCTCATTGTTCAACACCCACTTATAAGCGAGAACATGCAGGGTTTGATTTTCTGTTCTTGTGTGAATTTGCTGAGAATTATGGTTTCCAGATTCACCCATGTCCCTACAAAGGACACAAACTCATCATTTTTTATGGCTGCATAGTATTTCATGGGGTATATGTGCCACATTTTCCCTGTCCAGTCCATTGTCAATGACCATTTGGGTTGGTTCCAGGTCTTTGCTATTGTAAACAGTGCTGTTAGGAACACACTTGTGCACGTGTCTTTATAATAGAATGATTTATAATCCTTTGGATATATACCTAGTAATGGGATTGCTGGGTCAAATGGAATTTCTATTTCTAGGTCCTTGAGGAATTGTCACACTGTCTTCCACAATGGTTGAACTAGTTTACACTCCCACCAACAGTGTAAAAGTGTTCCTATTTCTCCACATCCTCTCCAGCATCTGTTGTCTCCAGATTTTTTAATGATCACCATTCTAACTGGCGTGAGGTGGTATCTCAATGTGATTATGATTTGCATTTCTCTAACAATCAGTGATGATGAGCATTTTTTCATGTGTTTCTTGGCCTCATATACGTCTTCTTTCGAAAAGTGTCTGTTCATATCCTTTGCCCACTTTTGGATGTTTGTTTTTTTCCTGTAAATCTGTATTAGTTCTTTGTAGATTCTGGATATATATTAGCCCTTTGTCAGATGGGTAGATTGCAAATATTTTTCCCATTCTGTTGGATGCTAGTTCACTCTAATGATTGTTTCTTTTGCTTTATATAAACTCTGGAGTTTAATTAGGTCCCATTTGTCTATTTTGGCTTTTGTTGCC
Source organism: Cebus imitator (assembly GCF_001604975.1). Classification (NCBI taxonomy): domain Eukaryota; kingdom Metazoa; phylum Chordata; class Mammalia; order Primates; family Cebidae; genus Cebus; species Cebus imitator. Next base: position 1,812,605 of record NW_016107355.1, on the reverse strand, counting down.
AATGCTGTTGTTGTTTTAGTCATGAAGTCCTTGCCTATGCCTGTGTCCTGAATGGTTTTGCCTAGGTTTTCTTCTAGGGTTTTAATGGTGTTAGGTCTTATGTTTGAGTCCTTAATCGATCTGGAGTTAATTTTAGTGTAAGGTGTCAGGAAGGGATCCAGTTTCTGTTTTCTGCACACTGCTAGCCAGTTTTCCCAAGACCATTTATTAAACAGGGAATCCTTTCCCCATTGCTTGTTTTTGTCCTGTTTGTCAAAGATCAGATGGTTGTAGATGTGTGGTGTTGCCTACAACGCCTCTGTTCTATTCCATTGGTCTATTCTCTGTTTTGGTACCAGTACCATGCTGTTTTGATTGCTGCAGCTTTGTAGTATGGTTTGAAATCAGGTAGTGTGATGCTCTGGCTTTGTTCTTTTTGCTTAGAATAGTCCTGGCTATGTGGGCTCTCTTTGGTTCCATATGAAGTTTAAAGTGGTTTTTCCCAGTTCTGTGAAGGTTATTGGTAGCTTGATGGGGATAGCATTGAATCTACAAATTACTTTGGGCAGTATGGCCATTTTCATGATATTGATTCTTCCTAACCATGAGCATGGAATGTTTTTTCGTCTGTTTGTGTCCTCTCTTATTTCCTTGAGCAGCGGTTTGTAGTTCTCCTTGAAGAGGTCCTTTATGTACTTTGTTAGTTGTATTTCTAGGTATTTTATTCTCTTTGTAGCAATTGTGAATGGGAGTTTGCTCATGATTTGGCTTTCTGGTAGTCTGTTATTGGTGGATAGAAATGCTTGTGATTTCTGCGCATTGATTCTGTATCCTGAGATTTTGCTGAAGTTGCTTATCAGTTTAAGGAGATTTTGGGCTGAGATGATAGGGTCTTCTAAATATACAATCATGTTGTGTGAAAGTAGAGACAATTTGACTTCCTCTTTTCCTACTTGAATATCCTTTATTTTTTTTTTCTTGCCTAATTGCTCTGGCTAGAACTTCCAATTCTATATTGAATAAGAGTGGTGAGAGACAGCATCCTTGTCTAGTGCTGGATTTCCAAGGGAATGCTTCCAATTTTTGCCCATTCAGTATGATATTGGCTGTAGGTTTGTCATAAATAGCTTTTATTGTTTTGAGGTATGTTCCTTTGATAGCTAGTTTATGGAGAGTTTTTAGCATAAAGGGGTGTTGAATTTTGCTGAAGGCCTTCTCTGCATCTATTGAGATAATCATGTGGTTTTTGTCTTTGGTTCTGTTTATGTGGTGGATTTCATTTACAGACTTGTGTATGTTGAACCGGCCTTGCATCCCTGGGATGATGCCTACTTGATCATGGTGGATAAACTTTTTGATGTTCTGTTGCAATCAGTTTGCCAGTATTTTATTGAAGATTTTTGCACCTATGTTCATCATGGATATTGGCCTGAAGTTTTTTTTCTTGTTGAGTCTCTGCCAGGATTTGGTATCAGGATGATGTTGGTCTCATAAAATGATTTGGGAAGGATTCTCTCTTTTTGTATTATTTGGAATAGTTTCAGAAGGAATGGTACCAGCTCCTCTTTGTACGTCTGGTAGAATTCGGCTGTGAATCCATCTGGACCTGGGCTTTTTATGGTGGATAGGCATTTCTGCCTCAACTTCAGCCCTTGTTATTGGTCTATTCAGAGTTTCAACTTCTTCCTGGTTTAGGCTTGGGAGAATGCAAGTGTCCAGGAATTTATCTATTTCTTCCTGGTTTACTGGTTTATGTGAATAGAGTTGTTTGTAGTAATCTCTGATGGTGGTTTGTATTTCTGTGGAATTTGTGGTGACATTCCCTTTATCATTTTTTATTGCATATTTGATTCTTCTCTCTTTTCTTTTTTATTAATCTGGCTAGTGGTCTGTCTATTTTGTTTTCAAAAACCAGCTCCTGAATTTATTTTTTGAAGGGTTTTTTTTTGTGTCTCTATCTCCTTCAGTTCTGCTCTGATCTTAGTTATTTCTTGTCTTCTGTTAGCTTTTGAGTTTTTTTGATCTTACTCTGCTAGCTTTTTTAATTTGGATGATAGGGTATTGATTTCAGATCTTTCCTCGCTTCTCATGTGGGCATTTATTGCTATAAACTTCCCTCTAGACACGGCTTTAAATGTGTCCCAGAGATTCTGGTATGTTGTGTCTTCATTTTCATTGGTTTCAAAAACCATCTTATTTCTGCCTTCATTTCATTGTTTATCCAGTCGACGTTCAGGAGGCCGTTATTTACTTTCCATGAAGATGTGCGGTTCTGAGTTAGTTTCTTAATTCTGAGTTCTAATTTGATTGCCCTGTGGTCTGAGAGACTGTTTGTTATAATTTCTGTTCTTTTGCATTTGCTGAGAAGTGATTTACTTCCAATTATGTGGTCAATTTTGAAGTAGGTGCAATGTTGTGCTGAGAAGAATGTATATTCTGTGGATTTGGGGTGGAGAGTTCTGTAGATGTCTATTAGGTCTGCTTGGTCCAGAACGGAGTTCAAGTCCTGGATATCCTTGTTAATTTTCTGTCTCATTGATCTGTCTAATATTGACAGTGGAGTGTTAAAGTCTCCCACTATTATTGTGTGGGAGTCTAAGTCTCTTTGTAGGTCATTAAGAACTTGGTTTACATATGTAATATAGTATAGACATCTTGTCTATAAACCAATCGCCAATAAGTTTACTGTCAAGAATAATTCTCAGAACACTCATGACATTACCAGAACCTCTCAGAATGTTCTGGTAAACATTTAAAAAATGGCTTTGTGCAGAACAGTGGGAATGCCCTGATTTGGAGTGTTTGTGATTTATGTAGTATATATTCTTCCAACATGGTCAATTTCAGGCTATCATCATTTAAACTTCAGAGGATTTGAAAACAGGGCTAGAAGTGGCTCTGTTAAAGATCTCAGGGACCCATTTTCTACTTTGTTGTTCTGCCATCTCTAGGTGTGGCATTGAGCCTTTGTCTCGTGAGCAAAGGTGACAGCTAGAACTGTAGTCATCACTAGGGGAAAAAGCATGAGCCAGATACGTTTTAAAGAAGGCTGACACATAAGACTTCTACTTACATTTTGTGGCAGGTTAGATTGTTGTGCAGCAAATATTCACTACCCACCTGTCTTCATGGGAGGAGTTTATTTCCTTTCCTATTGATGTTGCGCTTGGCCATGTGATATGGCTTGGCTGTGTCCCCACCCAAATCTCATCCTGAATTGTAATCTTTATAGTCTCCATGTGTCGAGGGAGGGACATGGTGGAAGGTGATTGGATCATGGAGTGATTTCCCCCATGCTCTTCTCATGAGAGTGAGTTCTCATGAGATCTGGTGGTTTTATAAGGCAGTTTTTCCTCTCCAACATGCTTCTTCTCTCTCCTGCCACCTGTGAAGAGGTACCTTCTGCCATTATTATAAGTTTCTTGAGGTCTCCCCAGCCATGCAGAATGGTGAGTCAATTAAAATTTTTTCTTTATAAATTACCCAGTCTTGGGCAGTTCTTTATTGCAGTGCTAAAATGGACTAATGCACCATGTAACTTACTTTGGCTTCATAGTGGACAGAAAATATTTCTCTGTTCCTTGACTTTAGATTTGACCATATGACTTGCTTTGGCCAGTGAAATATTACTGAGTGCAATTTGAACAATGCCTGTGTGGCTGGGTTTGTTCTCTTGTGCTCTGTCTTTCATCATGAGAGGAACGTGCCTTGGAGAACTGCTGGTTCAGGATGAGAGACACACGAAGCTGATCTCAACCCTATCCACAGCTTAGAGCCAAGCCCAGAAGTTCTAAATCAGTCCTGTGTCAGCTGAACACCAGGGGACTTCACAGATATGTGAGTAATAAATGTATGCTTATACTTGTAACCATGGAATTTTAGAGGGGCTTGTTATACGGCACTGTTTTGGCAATACCTGACTAATCCTGTTTGCCAGATTCAGTCTAATGATTACCCCTATCTACTAGACAGGCTGTTAAATGAAAAGTTTTTCTGCCATGCACTCTTAACTAAAAAATCAGAGTTTTAAAAAATTACTTAAGGAGGCAGGTAATGGATATTGAGGGCAATTAACAATGTCTACTACAGTTTTAGAGTCTGCCTTTTTAGTAAGCATCTATCTGCCTCATTATTGAGATTCAGCTAGTGGTCACAACAGAGTCTTTTATAGGAGCAAGGTGCCTGTCTTCCTTGGTATTTTTTAGTCCTGAGCAACCTGTTTATTGTCAGATGTTGAACATCAAGCTATAACCACCCTTCATGTAACTGCATTATAGCACAATTTATTAAATACAGTCATCATTATTTGAAATACTCAATAATATAATTAACACCATGAAAACATCAAACTGTGTCTTAAAGGGAAGTTTGTCATTAAAAACCTGGAGATATATATGTGTGTGTGTGTGTGTGTGTGTGTGTGTGTGTGTGTGTATAAAATCAGGTTTGAAACATCTCTTAAAACTGCTAGTTCCTGAATTATTGATTTAATCAAATGATAGAAGTAAAATCATTAGATTTAACATTGTTTCCAAAGGAACCTATTAAATCTGCCAGCTTAGAGACAGGAAGAGGCTGCAAACAAGAATGGCACACCAGCCGGCATTTCACTCGTGGTGCTTGGTTTTATTGTAAGTGTGTATGTGGCAACTGGAGAACACAATAAAGTCATTATAGTTTTTTATTGCAGCTCTTGACCAAAGCAGGGAACTAGAGAAACCTAGTTCAGAGTAGACAAAATAAATACAAACTGTACAGCCTACCTCCCTGCTCTAGCAGAGCCCCATGTCACCTGTAATAAACTGTATACTTTCACATCCCATCTTGGATGGACTCCCCTAATGACAATCCCTTTGAAGAATGGACTGAGAAGAAAAGAGTGAAATGGAAAATTTGGAATTTAGAAGTGGATTTTGAGAAAGAGAGTTGAGAAGACTGGGGTCATTAATCTGATTATGACAACTAGAAGGCTGAGAACATTTGATTATACCAAGGGCATAAAATAAAGATTGCAGCTAACCTGGCAACAAAGCAAGATGATATCTTACAAAACAAGTTTTAAAAACTAGCCATGCACAGTGGCGCTTACCTGTAGTACTAGCTAATTGGGAGGCTGAGGCAGGAGGCTCACTTAAGCTCAAGAATCCAAGGCTGCAGTGAGCTATGATCACCCCACCTCACTTCAGACTAAACAAAAAGAGAGACTCCATCTGTAAAAAAATAAATAAATAAGCAAATAACTTTTAAAAATTAAAAAAATTGCAGCTGCCTTAAGAAGCTAAGCTTTCATAGTCTCAGAGCCCTGAAATATGCCAGCACCAAAGTCACTTAGTTTATCTAGCCGCATAATCCATTTCTAAATTTCGTACAGTATGTTTTCCTACTTATCCTTTTTTACCAAAATTTTTATCCATTCTTATCCATTTAATTTTCCAGGAGAATTTTATAAAGTGAAATAAGAATTGAATCAAATAGAAAAATAATTTACGTAAAAATGGAGTGTCTCCTGCCAGGATCATGATATTTTCTATAAGGAGACAATCTTCAGCAATCTCTGTCACTCCAGATAAGCACTTCTCCCGGGTGAGGATGCAGTGTGTCTCTCAAGAAAGCCTACATGTTTTCGTTTGCTGATTTGAGTGTTTATCTCTGCTTAGCTAATTCTAGTTGGTTGCAAAGTTGGCCGAGGCTCTTCCTTTATCTCCAGTAGGCTTTATCTCAGTTCAGTTTGGGGGGATAAGAGTCTGGTAAAGGAAATCAGAGCATGTCTATGCAGTCCCTTTTGGCCCATCTTACATTACCATTATTTGATGTGGCATGATTAAAGTTCACTTTCTTCATCTTTGTATGTTTAAATTAAATATAAAATCCTAAGCCCCCTCACTGGCTGAATGGGTGGACTCCCTTGTGGCCAGAGACCCCAGAAAAACCTTAAAACTGAATTTCTGGCCATGACAAGATGGGAGGTCAGACACACCTCATGATAATTTCCCTCCCTTTTATGGTTTAGATGCAACAACTGACCAGCATTAATGCTACAACAGAGATCTTAAGATCCACAGAGCAGATTCTTTCTGGCAACAAAAAAACAAATTATAAATAGGACCTAAGGCTATGCCAAGCAAGGGTTAAGTCACACACTTCCACACTTAAAGAAAAAGCTATGTTCTGACTGCCACAAGGTTTTTCTTTTCTCTATCAGTTAAACAAACATGGGCCTCCAGATTAGCAACATTAAAACAATCAACAACTCATTCAGTCACAGACACTGACAAGCTATACCACCCCCCCCAACCCCCCGCCATTTCATGACTACACATGACCACAGCTTGCTTTGGACAGGGATTTTTGAAAGTGGTTTCAGTCACTTTCTCCTGACCATGGATTGGTTCTGGCTGGTTTGCAGAAACTGCACGCTGGAGTGCCTTCACGTCCAGAAAAGACCTTTTGACATACATATAAGGCCTAATTGTAATACATTTAAATGTTAAGTCGCCACTCCAAAATCAACATGGGTCTTACCACACATGTATGTTCATACACAAGCAGCAGGGCTATCTTCACAAATATTCACAGCTCCTTGAATACCTCTTGAATTTTAGCCAATTCTTTCAGCATAAATCTCCTATCCCAACCCCTCCTCCTTTGAGGTGCCTGTCTCTAGTCTTGGTCAGAGGCTGCGCTTCCCAGACTGTGGGATGGCCACCTAGCAGGCTGGACACCTTTGTAAGAAAAAAAGTCTTCTTTTCCAAATTCATAAATTGTGGGGGCTTTTCTCAAATTGACATATGTCAGCTCAGCTTGGTGATTTCACAGCTAATATGACTGTCTTATGGATGTCAGGGATTTAGCTAACACTTATTTCCACATGGCAGTAGTTGTTTGTATACTTGTTTGGAAGAAAACACAAGCCACTTTTTGCTTGGCTCTCACACCACCACAACAATCATCAACACAGAAGACTTCTGTCACCCAGTTTGTGGGCTTCTCTGCACCACCAAGTAAGCAATCAATTCTGCAGTAGAAACCAGCTGAGTGTCCTCCAGTTCAATTCTGACTCTATCTACCTGGCAATAGTGTCAGATCTGGCAAGTGGGTGATCAGTCCCCCAGATACCAGTCACAAGTCTGGGCTTCCAGAACTTATGACCCACCAGCTTCAAGCTGGGGTTCCAGTAACTCCCTCTTTAGGTTTGCTTAATTTGCTAGAACGGCTCACCAAACTCAGCGAAACACTTGCTTACATTTACTGGTTTATTATAAAGGGCATTACAAAAGATACAGATGAACCATTGCTTAGCTGGATGGGCTGGGAGCTTTCATGCCCTCCCCGGGTGAGCCACCCTCCAGGAACATCCACGCATTCAGCTATCTGGAAGCTCTCTTAGCCCTGCCCTCTTGAGTTTTTATGGTAGCTTCTTCACTTAGGCATGATTAAAACATACAACCATACTGAAATATGATTGAACAAAAAGAGTATGTTCTAAACCCAACAATGTCTGCCAGTGCAGATTCTTTTTGGCTTCTTTGTGTAGCATTTTTTCCTCCAGGATATGGAGCAGGACACTCTCTGGTGGGTAAAGGAGGATAGGAGAGCAACAGAAAGAGATTCTTTTTATTGTAACAAGGGTTATTAGAGTTATAAGCCAGGAACTGTGGATGAAAACACATATATATATTACATATGCTGTATATCATATTTTATATGTAGCATATACCATATGTAGTATATATCAGATTATATGTATAAAATACATCAGAGCATGTCTATGCAGTCCCTTTTGGCCCATCTTGCATGACCATTATTTGATGTAGCATGATATATAAAATATATCATATTTTACACATATGATATATATATAAATATCACAATATCTAAAATGATGCAGTCACCATTATTTTGTTGCTGTGTCCTCCCCTTCCCCTCACCCCCAGGTAGGTTTAGCCAGTGAATTTTAGTGGAAGGGCCACCGACTTTGAACCAATACAGGCCTGGATCAGTCAGTATCTCACTAGGGTCATTCAAACGATGTGTAACCTTCACCCAAGGGACTCGATTCTCTGGACCTCAGTATCTTCGTGTATGAAATAGGAATAAAAGCAATGGTAAAGATACGTGAATATTAACCAAGATCACATAATAATAAGTGTCTAGTATAATGTCTGATATTATGGGCAGGCCCCAAATAAAAATTACCTGCTATTAATGGCAACAGTAATAATAAGATATGTCTAAATCATGTAATATCAAGTAACGATGCCAACCTGGCTCAGGCTGTATAATCACCTACATGTATATTTAAATCTTAGCTGTACCAATTAGAAACTATGTAAATACACAGAATATATTCACACCTCTGGCAAGTTACTTAACACCTCCGAAAATAAGTTCCCACATCTATAATGCAGAAAATAATACAAACCTTATCGAGTTAAAATGAAAGTCAAATGAGACTCTGTGTATAAGAAATTTAGCCCGGTTTCTGGCACATGTGATGGTAACAACCATTGTATTATGACTGTTGTTAGACATTGTAAAGGCTAAGGTCTGGGAGGGGATGGAAAGCTGTTAAAAAGGTACCTTAGGTAGGAAGTGCTAAAATTGCAGCAATCAACACTCTATCACCGCAATTATAATTACTATCACTACAAACTCCACCACCAATATGATTAAAGATCGACTTAGCAGTTCCAAACTTGTAAAGGTCAGGATTTAACAGATAATTACAATGAGTGGTGGAAACGTATAAGACAAAAATATTCTCGAAAATTTCTGGTCTCTACACACTCACCCTCATTCTGTAGACTAACTTCTCATTGACAAATGAATCTTCCCTAAATGCAATTTATTTTGTTTTAAGTCCAGATATAGAATCAAAATTTCCTATGTTGATCATTTAAGAAATTGTACTTGGACTTTTCTACCGAAAGTTCAAACCTAGCTAAGTAGGTATTCTTCCCCAAACCTAGGAAGGCCATGATGATTACTATATAGAAATTCGAAAGCCTCCACATCTTTTTTTTTTTTTTCTTTTTAGTATCTTCAACCTACTGGTGATCGTATTTCTGAATTTCAGTAAGCTTCCATACCCCTTATTGAGTAACCTGGACCTTCATTTCTTGAATAAGAACGGAAACACATCAATGAATTTTACTCATCAGGAAACATTGAATTATTTTCCTTAGAAGCAGCTAGATTCAGTATCTGAGAAAAATACAAAAGACTTTTCCCTCTTTCATGCTATGAAACTAAATTCAGTCTTCATGATCAGGAAGTTAGAAAAGGACTTACTCTTGAGAGTGACTAAAGGGGAATATATCAGCCTTTGGAAGAAATAACATATCCCAGAGAACAGAACTAGATGAGAGGTGGGAGATGTAGTTTATTTTTCTGGGTCCTACATGATCATCTATATAATCTGATTTAAATTCTGCACTGTTGACATGTTTCATATTATTTCATTACCAGTATACTGGGATTAATCAGAAACATAGAGAAAGAGACGAAGGTGAAGATGAACTAGGTAGTTCAGCATTTGTTTGCTCTAGTTAATTGCTGCAACAACTTAATGAAGAGCTATTTTTGTTTTAGAGATGGGGAAACTGAAGGTTATACGACAAAATTACTCACATATATCAACATCTGGATAGCAGCAGAGACAAGATTTGAGACTCAGTTGTCTGGGGTCAAGGTCACTGTTCTCTTTTTGTTCCATGCTATGCTGTCTTAAAACAACAACAACAAAATAACAAAAAACAAAAAAGCGCTTTGTTTCTCCTGCCCTAAATAAAATGACTGACTTTATCCACTTCTGCCTCTACGGCTACAAGTTTTCTTTAGTGACTCTTGCTACTGCTTTTTTTTTTTTTTCAAACAAACTTTCATTTTAGGTTCAGGGGTACATGCACAGGTTTGTTACATAGGTAAACTCGTGTCACAGGGATTTGTTGTACAGATATTTTGTCACCCAGATACTAAGCCTAGTACCCAATAGTTATTATTTCTGATCCTCTCCCTCCTTCCACAGTCTATTCTCAAAAATGGACCAATGGTATCTAACTAAACTAAGAGCTTCTGCACAATGAAAGAAATTATCAACAGAGTAAACAGACAGCCTACAAAATGGGAGAAAATGTTTGCGACCTATGCATCTGACAAAGGTCAAATATCCGGCATCTGTAAGGAACTTAGACAAATTTACAGGAAGAAAACAAATCATTTCATTGAAAAGTGGGCAAAGGACATGAAGAGACACTTTTCACAAGAAGACATATAGATATAATTCACTTCCCTAAGGTTCACAAGCAGGTGGTAAATCATCTAAGACCACCTACCCCACTCAACCCCACCTCCCATGCCAGGGTTACACTACTGGAGAAAAACCCGTTGGAACAAATGCAACATCCGGGCCATAGAGGCCCACCTCAAGCTCCATTTTGTAAGGGCTGCAGTTTAACTGAGTTGCTAATTCCTGGGCGTGAGAATCTTTTTTGCTATTATCACTTGAGGCCTGTGTCTGTTTGTGGTACCTGGAGGAGTTCCTTATTTTGCAATTTTATACTATCAACAGAAAAGGTTTCTTGAGATGAGCTGTGTGAATGGGACCATAAATTCACATCCTATTGCTCTGGTTTATTTGATACTCACACAGACAGAAGGCCCTTTCTTAAGCTGACAACCTATAATGAAAGTTTATTACCTTGTGGGCTAGATAAAATGCACAAGAATATGTCTGGTTTAGATATCTTTTATAAATGAGAATGTTCTTTTAAAAAATCCTTTATTCTCAATCAAATATAGTTATACGTATTACATAGAAAGAATGGTGTTCTCCCTAGGGTGTTCAACTATAATGTTTCCTAGGAAATGGTTTTTAACGTTCATACCAGTTGTATCTAGGTAGTAAGATGTGGTAATTCTTTTTACTTTCTTTTTTTTTTATATTACTTGAATTCTTTAGAATTAGCATGTATTATACATTATTTTCACATAATTTATATGAGATATTCCATTATAACAATATATATGGGATACATAAAGTCCCATCTCTTAAAATGTGTTATGCTATTAAAACAGTAAGTAAAAATAATATCAATTAGATTGCAGTGCTATAACTGTATAACAGTAAAACCAATAGAGTACATGAATGGGCTTATATTGAACTGAGAAGGTCCCAATCCGAAAAATAACAAAGCAGTCACTTCCAAACAACCCCTCATACGTTAGTTTCCTCCCATTTTGGCATGGTTGCTGGGTGAATGATGCAAGCCTACTGACAGTCACATAATATCCCAATGCACATTACAGCAAAGCATGATATTAAAGTGTTTGACTGTATTTATTATGCTAAAATAATAATTTTGGTCAAATGGTTGAGAAGTAATGATGCTTATTAATTTAACTTATAGACTGCCTCCTCCTCCCCATACCTCTAGCTCAGGTCTTTATTAACTCACATATGTGCCCCAATCCCTGCCTGAGGTAGTGTTATTTATTTACCCACTTTTTGTATGAAGCAGAATCCATAGAAGGAATAGAGCTAAGAGGATGGGTTGATCTACACAATAAAGGGTTGACTTGGAGGGAGAAGAAAGACAGAAAACCATGCAGGTGGATTTAAGTGAATATTTGGAGAGTTTAGCATCTGAAAGGCTGTATATACATATATATATGTGTATATATATATATACATATATATGTATGTGTATATGTATATATGTTTATATATATATATATATATATATATAAAACAAAGTACCTATAAAATGTATCTAAACTCAGAGTGGAAATGAATGAGTTTTGGGAGTATTGTTAGCTATCAATTTGTTGCCTATAATGGTTTTTTATTATCAAGCTTTTATCAAGTAAGTGTTAATATTTGTTTCTAATTATTGTTGGCTTTCTGATGTGTGCCTTTTTGAATACCATTCTATGCAGACTCCAAACTTATATCTAATTTCAACTTCAATATAAACAAAATACTTTTCTGGTATCAGTAATAAATATTTTTAAAAAGAGAAAAGGGCCTGGGCATAGTGGCTCACACCTGTAATCCCAGCACTTTGGGAGGCCGAGGCAGGTGTATCACGAAGTCGGGAGTTTGAGACCAGCCTGGAAAACATGGTGATACCGTGTCTCTATTAAAAAGACAAAACTTAGATGGATGTGGTGACACGCCCTTGTAATCCCAGCTACTCGGGAGGCTGAGAAGGAGAATGGTTTGAACCCGGGAGGCAGAGATGGCAGTGAGCTGAGATTATGCCACTGCACTCTAGCCTGAGTGACAGAGCAATACTCCATTTAAAAAAAAAAAAAAAAGAGGGTAATATGATTAGTAGTGCACACACAAAAGAGAGAGAGAGAGAGAGAGAGAGTGAGAGAAACGTGATTAGTAGTGCACAACTAGGAAATACCTTTATTCTGGTTTCCTTTGATTTCTCTTCTTCATTTATATACTCTGCTAATATTCTATGATGGCTCCAATTCTCCATCAGAACAGTCACCTTGAGTTTTGGCTAATTTCAGAGGCTCTAAAATTTCTCTGTTTACCTCTTATAGTAGAAAATATTTATAAGCTTCTCTTTTGTAGTTCAAAATATTGTTCCAAATTTTCTGCTACAATGCTCAATTTAAGACCACGAAGGCCAAAAACCTTGTGATTGACAATGACAGCGATTAGCAGCCTGGACTAAGAAAGCAGTGCGTTATCAAACCATAGGGACTAGCCCTGACATCAGGACGGAGGTGCCAGGGCAGGGCTTCCCCAGCAGTTTTCACTGAAAAAAGAAACTGACTATTTGCTTCGTGTTCTCTTTTTAAAAAGTACTCTTAATGCTGTTTATAGTCATGAAATTTTTTTTCTCCGATTAATTTCTGCATGGTACCATGTGGAACTCTGTAGCTGAAAATCTGTGTTTGGGTTTGGATTTTGACGATTTTTTAAAAGAAAAGAGTAAACAGCCATTTTAATAGCTGTTTCTTTCTGTAAGAAATATGTAATATAAAGATGTATTGAATTCTACTGATTTCATAAAAACTTGACTTGGAGAAAGTATACTTTTCACACACAAAAAATAAAAAATGCATTTCTCCTTTCCTTTCCTATTGTTTTCAGGTGATTATCCCCAGCAATAAACTTTATTTTAATGTTTAATAAAATAAGTACTAAATCATACTAATTGTATTATTTTCATTATTTTTCTTTTGAGGCAAATGAATTACCAATAGGGTTTTGAAAGTGCATGCCACAGATGAGTAATATGTCTAACATTTCAATTAAACATATTATGGCTGAAAATCAAGTCTCTAGTTTAAAAGTTCAACAGAACTTAGATAAATCAGTTGTTTACCATGAGACCTGCTGCTGTGTGGATATTTCTTGTCAATTTGTAGAAAGAGAGCATCAACTATTACTCTATTAGAGTTTCCTTGCTTTTTTTTTTTTTGCACCTTTCATCTCAAACTGTTCTTGTGCTTTCACTTTTTTTAAAAAACAGTCCTGCTGGCTTTAGTTCATTTCTCTGGCTTCACAGCGTCAAGGAAGGTTTTAAAGACAGAGGTCACATATCACCCTAGCAACCTGGTTGGAGAGAAGAAGTGATGTTTCCAAAATATTATAAAGCAAATCAATCCACTGGCTGATTTATTAGATAGAGCTAGCCACTTGTTCTTAACTGGTCATGTTGTCCTGGTGAAACGTGACTAATGCAGGGTCTTAAAGGTGTTAAAAGTATTTTCTAAAAGCATTAGGTGCAATGCCAAGATCAGCTCTTCATTCTCAAAAGAATACATTAGCAAATAACTGCTAAATTAGTGTGAACTATTTGTGTGTGTGTGTGTGTGTGTGTGTTTGTGTGTGTGTGTGTGTGTGTGTGTAAGCAGTGTTTGGCAAAAATCAAATAACTGGCGAAATAGGCTGAATAGGCACTGTTTAAGAATGTGTAAAACTATAGATGTAACCTGGTAAAAAGTTGCAAATTGAATAATTATGCTGCAGTCTCAATATGGACACATAGTCTCTTTTCATTTGTTATTAAAGAAAACAAATAGGCCCAACACATGGCTCACGCCTGTAATCCCAGCACTTTGGGAGGCCAAGGTGGGTGGATCACAAGGTCAAGAGATCGAGACCATCCTGGCCAACCTGGTGAAACCCTGTCTGTACTAAAAATACAAAAAAATTAGCTGGGAGTGGTGGTGCGTGCCTGTAGTCTGAGCTACTCAGGAGGCTGAGGCAGGAGGATCGCTTGAACCCGGGGGGTGGAGATTGCAGTGAGCTGAGATCACGCCACTGCACTCCAGCCTGGTGATAGTGCAAGACTCTATCTCAAAACAAAAAAGAAAAAACAAAGAACAGTCACCTAAGGTGGCTACACACACAGGCATACTCAGTACTGACTACTAAGATATTATGCTTTTGTTTTCCTCTCTCCTGCCGTGTGTGGGTTTTCCTATCAGTGAGGGCTTCCAATTGTGGATTAATACTTTTCTCTTTATCTTTCTTCTGCAATTTCTAGATCAACACTAGAACCAAATGTTTTTCACACTTCTACACCAACATACCAGAAAGTTAGAAACACTAAGCACAGCTATTAAAAAGTAGAAACATTTCTCAATATTGTATATTATTCTTAACTCCTATCTTTTTTTTCTCTTTATTATCAAATTTCAGCTTGGTCCAAAAGAAAGAAGTTAATAAAGAAAATTCCAGGGCCAGGTGCAGTGGTTCACACCTGTAATCGCAGCACTTTAGGAGGCCACCTGAGATCAGGAGGTCGAGACCAGCCCGGCCAATATGGTGAAAACCCGTCTCTACTAAAAATGCAAAAATTAGTTGGGCATGGTGACTTGCACCTGTAGTCCCAGCTGCTCAGGAGGCTGAGGCAGGAGAATCACCTGAACCTGGGAGGTGGAGGTTACAGTGAGCCAATATCACATCATTGTACTCCAGCCTGGGTGACAGAGTGAGACTGTCTCAAAAAAAAAAAAAAAAACATTTCAGATAGTTGACAGAGGGATTTGGGGCTTGTGAAAGCCATATTATTGCTAGCAGACACCAGCTCTCTGGCTCTTTGGTAGCTCTCTGTGCAAACATTCCAAAGTGATAATTGTCAAACTTTCCCCCACACTAAGAGAAGCATTAAGTTAGAGCATACAGTAATCTCTACTGAATTCCAACAGCAAATCACTTTTGGCCAAGAGCTAAATGGACTCTTAACCACCATCTTATCTAAATAGCTTTATTACTGATAGAATATGTTAGAAAGGAGGACAATGAGAGACCCTCAGAATTTGGCTTATTAAGAGGAAAGCTTAAGAATGAGTGCCCATGTCCTTGCTTTATAACTGAACGTGGGTTCAGCTGCTCACTGCTTGCAAAGTCGAATAACAAGGACGAGGCTCTGTAGAAAGGAAGTGACTTTATTTGCCAAAGCTAGCAATGGGAAAGTGGTTCAGGCTCCTGCCTTAATTACTTCAAATTTGGGACAGAAAGGAAGAGTTTAAAAGGGAAGCTTGGCATGAGGGATATACAGAATGGGGAGAGGCAGTACACGTCTATGTGACTTGTTCTGATGATTTATCTTGAGTTATTGCCCCATCTACTGAATGGGCTGGTACCATGGCAGGCACAGCCGGGTTGTAAATTAACCACAGCCTTGAAGTGATCTCCTGATGGGGGAGAATTTCACAGGCACCTGGATTGTTGTAAGATCTCATCTCTGAAACTTTGAAGCAAACATATAGTTACATAAGCTAGTGGTGTAAGGAGTGCCTGGTGGCTAAAGAGCAAAGGTTATAATCACACTCCTGAGAGCTAAGGAGTGAGTAACCACGAAAAACAAGAAAAGGAGAAAAAGGAAAAACTATTTTTAAGAAAAACGAGTACTCAGTTACACTTCTAGGTAATTACATTCTGATCATTATGATGTCACAGCATGAGAGTGTAAGAAGAAAGCCATGTGCTGGGCCTGTTTGTTTTCTTTAATAACAAATGAAAAGAAACAGTAAAAATATGGTGACAGAAAAAAAATGAGTGGTTGCCAAGGGTTAGAGGGGAGGGAGGGATGAATAGGTGGAGCACAGGATTTTTAGGGAAATGAAACTATTCCACATGATATTACCACAATAAACACATATTACTATACATTTGTCAACACCCATCAAACGTACAACACCAAGAATAAACCTCGATATGAACTATGGACTTTGAGTGATAACGATGTCTTAATGTAGGCTCATGATTGTAACAAATGTACCACTGTGGTATGGGATTCTGATAGTGGAGAAACTGCATATGTGAGTAAAAGGAGTATATATGAAATTGCTATACCTTCCATTCATCCATTCAATTTCACTGGCAGTCTAAGCCTGTTCTGAAAAATAAATTATACTTTAAAAATATAAGGAATATTTTACAATACTGAGAGCACAATTTTAATTCTTCAAGTGTAAAATAAACAATGACGTAATAAAAAAGAGGAAAGGCTTTAGACACAGAGAGATGGGAAAGGAGTGGGAATTTTTCTCCTAAGGAGAGATGGCTTCCTAACCGATGGTTATCAAATATTTATTTGTTCTCCTAGGCGATGTGCATGTTTGTCCTCAGTGGATTTTATGTTGCTAGATTGCTTCTTACTCATTGACTCATCTTCTTTCATGTTCTTTTGCAGTTTTCCATTTATTTGTGCTGCTTTTAGCTTGGCTTGTCTGATTTCTATGTACTTTCATTACCCTTCTTCTTCAGTATAAAACAAATGATAAATACAGACTCTGAGACCTGAAGACGGGGCATGTGGCTTCCTGGAATAAATGTCTCATTATAAAGTGCTCATAAAAAATCTTCCATCCAAAATCAATTGTAGCTTTATGTCTCCCAAGCACACAGAAAAATATGGAAAACCAACATTACACTCAAAGTAAAAACTACAGTAGTAGTAGTTCTGGCATAAAACTATTTGCTGCTGCCTACTGTATTTGTCTCAATGGAAAGACCGACTCATTTAACAGGCTATTGTTTTTTAGAAAGCACTAAAATGTCTGCGAAACAGAGCATGATAGTGTCAGAGGTGTTTGGCAGAGTGACTCCATCTTGAATATGAGCTGTGTAAAATAAGGCTGAGACCTACTGGCTGCATTCCCAGGAGGTTAGGCATTCTTAGTCACAGGATGAGAGTGGAGATTGGCACAAGGTACAGGTCACAAAGACCTTTCTGTTAAAAGGATGCACTAAAGAAGCTGGCCAAATCCCACCAAAGACAAGATGTTGATGAAAGTGACCTCTGGTCATCCTCACTGCTCATTATTTGTTAATTATAATGCATTAGCATGCTAAAAGACATTTCCTCCAGTGCCATGACAGTTTATAAATGTCAAGGCAACATCAGCAAGTTACTCTATATGGTCAGAAAGGAGAGGAACCCTCAGATCCAGGAATTGCCCACCCCTGTCCCAGAAAACTCATGAATAATTCATCTTTTGTTTAGCATATAATCAAGAAGTAACTACCAGTATACTTAGTCAAGCAGCCCATGCTGCTGCTCTGCCTATGGAGTAGCCATTCTTATGTTCATTTGCTTTTTTTTTTTTTGAGACAGGGTGTCACACTGTTGCCCAGGCTGCAGCACAATGGCACTATCTTGGCTCACCACAACCTCCGCCTCCTGGGTTCAAGCTAGACTCATGCCTCAGCTCTCCAAGTAGCTGGGATTACAGGTGCCTGCCACCCCTCCTGGCTAATTTTTTTTTGTTGTTGTTATTTTTAGTAGAGATAGGGTTTCACCTTGTTGGTTAGGCTAGTTTCGAACTCCTGAAGTCAGGTGATCCACCTACCTCGACCTCCCAAAGTACTTTCTTAATAAACTTGCTTTCACTTTATGAACTCACCCCGAATTCTTTCTTGCACGAGGTCAAAGAAGCCGCTCTTGGGGTCTGGATGGGGACCCCTTTCTGGTAACAATATGATGCTATTTATTACACATATAGGAATAACGGACTTATTCCTCTTCGTCTAAAAAAATTTTTTTTAAACCCAAAGATTTGACATTCTAGACTATTTCCAAAAAAATTCCAAATCCTATTATAAGATATGTAGATGGGATATAATATCAACTTGGCTAGGGATGCATACAGTTAATATTTGTAGAATATTCAGTGTAATGGTGCACCCTCCATCTTACTGGCTGTCTCCGCCCACCTTGGGACAGCATCTGCAGAAAGTCAGTAGGCATGTTAAAACAAAGGAATGATCATCAACACTGAGTGGAGTGAGAGTTGCTATGGACCTTCCTAATAATTTAGAGGCCAGCGGAAATAACTCAATAAACCCTGTGCCAGCCAGTTAACTGTAGACTTAGGGAAGAATTGGAAACAGTCAAAACAGTCAGTATAAACTACTTTATTGCGAAGCTTTCATCTAAAGGACAGTGGAGAGATGAGGCATGCCTGAAGGATTATATGAGACCAGAAGATAATTTTTTCAAAGATGAGAAAAAGTACAGTAATTTGGCATGATGATGAGTGTAATTCAGTCGGAGTGGGGGGAATCGCATAGAAGAAAGTTGAAAGAATTGTTGCAGTAATGTCTTTGAGCATATTAGAGTAAATGGAATATAGTGCATAAGAGGCAGGGTTAGCCTTAGATAAAGACTCATCTGTAGAAACAACGGATAAGAGCATATACAGGATGGATTGAGGCTGCCTACATACTTTGTGACCCAAATGCAAAATGAAAATGCAGGACCCTGGCTAAGGGAAGTCCATCTGTTTTCCTTAGGAGCTGGCTGCCCGCCCCAACCACAGTGGATGAGCATATTAGTTAGGATTCTCCAGAGGAGCAGAACCAGTAGGTGTATGTGTGTGTGTGTATGTATGTGTGTGTGTGTGTGTGTGTGTGAGTGCACACGCACTCACGCTACTAAGTCTAAAATTATGGAGGCTAGCAAGTCTAAAATTTTCCCAGGCTGAAAACCTGGGAAGAACTGATGTTGCAGTTCAAGTCCAAAGATAATCTGCTGGCAGAATCTCCTCTAGCTCTGCGCGTGGTGGGTCAATCTTGTGCTGTATTCAAGCCTTCAACTGATTGGAAGAGGTCCAGGCACACACATTGTGGAGGGCAATCTGCTTTAAAAATCTATCAATTTAAATGCTAATTGCATCAAAAACACTCTTACAGAAACATCCAGAATAATGACTGACCACATAGCTGGGCATTTTGGTTCCACCAAGTGGACACATCAAATTCACCCTCACAATGGGTAACCCCTGAAGAGACTACATCTTTTCCCCAAGAGGTGCTCAGGAGTTGGATCAGGAGTGGGCGAGAGGCCCCTGCCTAGCTGTCTGCTTTATGAACTGTCCAGCTGCCATACCAGCCATTATCTTGCCTTGCCCCAGGATGCCCACAGGTGACTGCCTGACCCTGACCCACCCTGCACTAGGGTCCAGGTCTTCTTCCTGGCATAGAGGGTGACAGCAGAATTCAGACCACCAGTACAACCCAACTTGCATCCCTATGTGGAGGGTGTCAGGGGAGGGAAAGGCTGGGGCAGAGATTGAGTGAACAAGAACCCACTTGCGCAAGGCAGAGAAGCAGTATGAGGCCGGACTGTGAGCTGTTTCCAAGTCCCTCCAGGTTGTTTTGTTGTCATATTAAACTTTACACTAAACACAAATTCAAAGACAAAAGCATTAAGAATTGTTATTTTAAGATGGGATCCACAGAGGATTAAACCCCAAGTGCAGTCCCTTCTGAGTATGGGTCCCTATGTGATTACGCTGGTCCCACAGCCATAAGGTGTAACCCAGCCCAGATGGAGATAGGTCATGTCTTTTTTTTTTTTTTGAGACGGAGTTTCGCTCTTGTTACCCAGGCTGGAGTGCAATGGCGCAATCTCGGCTCACAGCAACCTCTGCCTCCTGGGTTCAGGCAATTCTCCTGCCTCAGCTTCCTGAGTAGCTGGGATTACAGGCACGTGCCACCATGCCCAGCTGATTTTTTGTATTTTTAGTAGAGACAGGGTTTCACCGTGTTGACCAGGATGGTCCCGATCTCTTGACCTCGTGATCGACCTGCCTCGGCCTCCCAAAGTGCTGGGATTACAGGCTTGAGCCACTGCGCCCGGCGATAGGTCATGTCTTAGTGAAGCTTGTGGAATTGCTGACTGCTTTTATTTTCTTAATAGAAAGAGATTATCAACCCAGGAAAGAATTGGTGGTAGTGCCTGTAGGAGACACAAAAAGAAATTAAATCACTTAGGAAGAGTAGAAAAGAGAGGAAATCAACTGGAGAAAGCAACTCAAGGGCCCTATTTGCATTGAAGTCATGAATTTAAAAAAAGACCAAGCAGCAAGATGGTGTGATTTTCTCAAGCCACTTTCAGATGTGTAGGTGCAGCAGGGAGGGGTATGTGAAGAGTTGAATTTAACTGGAGCTGGAATTGTTTTTCCAGGAAAACATGATGAAAGAAAAGAGGGTTAAAGAGTTGAGCTTGTATATAAAGAAGTGATTACAATGTCAGAACATGGCCAAAAGTAACCCAAAACAAAAACAAACAAAAAAAGAAACAAAAATTATAGCTTTCTTAGTAAATTTCAGACACTTCGTCCCAGAGAGATTGCTTTCATTATATCATTAATCTTCAAAACATCATTTGATATTGTATTCATTCATTTCACTGAACAAATATTTGTTGAATACCTATTAGGTGGCAAGGACTTTTCTTCAGCTGTTGCTCATTCACAGAGGTTTGGCCTTTAATGAGGCGGGACAATCACAATAAACACAGACAAATGAATAGGAAAATTTCAGGTAATGGGAAGTGCTTCAAGGACAATGTAATTGAGTAAGAAAGTACAGACTGACTGAGGCTGGAGAGTATACTAAATCAAGTAGTTCAACAAAGTCTTTCTGAAATGATAACTGAGCTGAAACAAGGATGAGAAAATACACATTCTCCAACACACACAAAGTTAATATGAGAAGAGGATGAAGAAATAAGGCTTACATTCACAATAGCAGCTGAAATGCAGTTAAGCAGGTGGGGACCATTCACTAAATTGTCTATGCCTAGCACAGTCTTTGTGAATGGTGCCCCTCAGAGATTTGCAGTGCACAACCTGCACATATGATCCTAAATTAAGGGAACTTAATGTTCAAGGTCAAGTGAGTGTTATATAGCACATCCTTTGCTCAATTAGCTCCTCCGATTGCAAACACACAATTAATGTGTATGTTGAAATCACTACTCTCTCTGTATATATAACATATATTACATATGTGATATGCTATATATATTATATATTTGATATGCTAAATATATATATAAATATATATATTCAGTATATATTGAATATCATGTATATTTAAATTACCAACAAATGTAGATTTCCATTCTCTAGGAACTGGAGAATCTTCTTAATCAAGTGGGGTTAAGCTCTTTGTTTCTGTTTCTATCTGTAAAATGACCACATCATTTTACAGGTAATTTTTCTGATTGTGTCCCTGTAATACATTTATTTTAAGATCATAAGAAAGATCAGGAAAGGATACAAGTGAAATGACACACCTGGCCAAAGATAATTATATGGAATATTCACAATATTGTGTGATAACACTATCACACAAAAGCAAAATGATTTTGCCATGGAAAACCTTCCCTTACTGTCTGGGAGATGGGGTTAAAGATATTCACCATAATTGGTCTTTTTGTGAATATGAGTCATGAGAAATTGAACTGTCCTAATGTACTAATGACTTAAAAGCTTATGAACTGACCAAAATACATTCTTACACATTAGACAGAACATTGTGGCCTTATAAAGCACTGAGGTTATGTATCTGCCTTAAAAAAATACCAGGGGAAGAAGTCTTATTGTCTTTTTTTAACCCTTATTGAAGGAAGGAAGTTTCATTAACAAATTGTTACTAAACTAAAAAAAAAGTCAATGAAAAATTGATATGTAGAAAGAGTTTTGGAAGAATCATGGAGATCACAGGAATTCAAAAAATAAATAAATGAATTTTAGAAGTGAAGTGACCTTTTTAAATAAAATGAATCTGAGAACTTCCATCTGTCAGCATTGATTGGAGAATCAGCAGATAGAAAGAGGTTACTGAATTCAGTGTTACCAATTCTGTCCCCTTGGGCTTTACTTCTCTCTGGGGTTCTCTATTTTTCCTACTGCCATTAATATGCTGGTCCCCAGGGCTTCCCCTTAGTACACCAACAATCTTGCCTTGATTCTTTTAGCCCAAATCTGAATCTATGAAGCCTTAGTCTAAATGGAAACCAGTGTTAAACCTGGAATCTCAGAAATGTCACTCCCACCAGATTTCATGTTCTTGGCATCGTAGGTCACAATCCAAGTACAAGTTCCTAATTTCTTCTCTGACCCATCTGTCATTTTTACTCTGCTTAACAGATCATTTGTTTACGTGCTAAACCACTTCGCAAGATACTACCTTTACTATGTAGATTTAGTAGAAAACATCTCTCTTCAAAAACACCACATTCCTTTTAACCATCTAAGCAGAAGATGTCCATCCTCTCAATCTAGCAAATATACCAAAATATCAAAAAGTGGAGAATTTTTAGCCTGAATAAATTAGAAGCCAGAGGGTTTTTAGCAGAGAAGTGATATGATCTATTAAACTTTTTGGAAGAGCCACTCTGAATGACATAAGTGTGTGAACGCGAAAAGGAATATATTGCAATAATCCAAGTGATTAATAATGGTCTCTTGGACAAGTATGTTAGTGATTAGAGGTGGCAAAACATGGTGAGGCCCTGAATATTTTTAAAGGTAGAACTGTCAACATTTGATGTTGAATTGGAAGGGGATATGAGAAAAGAAAATGCACATATGTCTTGTATTTGTGCGCATGTGTGTGTGTTTATTTCCTAATCAGGAGGGTGAAAGAAGGTGTCATTTATTGAGCTGGAGAAGATCAGGGAGAGGACAGGAGTATTTAGTAGGGGCAATGGTAAAGAAGTTCAAAAGTTATTCTTTGGACATGTGAGTTTAAAATGCCACTTATATATTTATGAAGAGATTGTTTTAAAAAAAAAAAAAAGAGAGAGAGACTGAATTGCCAAGTCTGAAATTAAGGGAGTTTGGAGCTGGATACATACATTTAGAAGTTTTCTGAACAGAGGTGGTATTTAAAGGCTTGAGATTGGAGGTTATTCAAAGAATAAATACACCTGGAGAAGCTTAGCAATCCAAATACTGTACACACAAATGTTGAGAGGATGTGTTAGAATGACAAGGAATACTGAAAAGGAGCAACAAGACAAGCAGAGAGCATCAAGAGAGAAAGGCCTTTTGAGAACAAGTGAAAAAAACTTCTCAAACAGGAGGAAACCATCAATTAATGCTAACAGGTCAAAATGAAGATTAAAGGGCAGATATTTCCAGGAAATATTTCCTTGGATTTAGGAGTTCTCAGTGCAGAGAGCTCATTTCCTGCATTTAATTGAGGATCTTTAGAAAGCCCTGTCACTAGAGGAAATCGATGTTTTCCAAGTTTCCAAAGAACCCATATTAGATGAAAATCCAAGTATGAACAATAGCAGTAACAACAACAGCAAAGATAGGTAACATAATTAGGAATAAACAAAATAAGAAATGTATAGGATCTGAATGAAAATAAAAGTTTTACTGAGGGATGCTGTGGTGGGAAGAATAAGGGCCCTCCAAAGATGACTACATTCTAATTCCCAAAACCTGTGAACAAATTACCTTGCATGGCAAAGGGGACTTTGCAGATGTGCTCACGTTAAGGATCTTGAGTAAAGTGATTATTCTAGATTATCTGGGTAGTCCCAAAGTAATCACTAGGCTCTTTTAAAGAGGAAGGCAGGAAGGTCAGAGTCAGAAAAGGACATGTGACTCCTCTGAAAGAGGTTAGAGGGATATGGGGCTTCTCGAGGAATGCAGCCAGCCTCTAGAAGCTGAAAAAGATAAGGAAATTGCTTCTCCCATAAAGCCCTGCCAACTCATTTTAGACCTCTGACTTGAAGAACTTTATGTTAATAAATTTGCTCTCTAAGTCACTGAACTTGTGGTAATTTCTTAAACCAACAATAGGAAATTGATACAGATTTTGAAAGACTTGAACCAATAATAAGAAATCCCTTATCATTCTTAGAGAGATATCTGTATACGTCTGGAAAGGTTTCTGGAAAGGCTCCCAATTGGGTAGTAAGACTTGGAACAGCCTTAGAGGAGAACATTTTACTTCATCGTTTATCCTCCTGTGCTGTTAGAATCTTTTTTTAAAAAATTAACCATCTGTATGTACCACTTTATATACATTTTTTGAACATGCCTCTAATGGGATGAAACTTAAACCAGTTCATTTCTAGTCACTGCACTAGGTAGTTTCACCCACCATTAGTGAGTCAGAATTCTTTTGCCACTGTGAAGGACAAGAAATTTTTGAGAAAGAAATGTGTGAATAGTTGGCTTGTCCTGATGCCCTTAAATTTAAGCAGTCATGTTTTATACCTTAGCATAGAAATGGACAAAACGTAGATTTATAGAGAAAATGTAGCTAAGGCTTTCAAGCTTCGCCAGATACTCTGCAGTCCAAATAATAATGAATTATCACATGATAGTATTTTCTCAAATTTAGAAATGATAATAGCTTTGAGGCAAATTTTGTATATCTGCCTGTTATTGTTCATTTCCTCCTAGAAAAAGAGATTTAAATCAGGAGGAAAAAAGAATGATAGAACAGTTCATGAATAATAGCTCAAGGTTTAGCTAAATTGAGATTTTGGTAGAGAACTGCTGTTATTCAGTGTATGGTATTTTACTTGAATAATAACTGGGTAATGTGTGAAAAGGCATAAATGTGGCTGTTTAGCAAGCAGCATGTTTTACTTAATGCAAATCACTAAGATGCAAATCCCTTTTGCAAATCTTCAGCATGTCTGCTTCATTATAAAATGATGCCACTGACGATGATGAAAGCAATAACTTTGTGTGTGACTGAGAAGAACAAGATGCAATCAACAGGGCTTTCCTATTTGGGGACATTCACGAAACTAATATTTGCTTATTGTGTTAGGCAGTTGTTTCTTGCTTTTTCAACCACAAACTATTCAGATTGCTGCACAGTCGCTATTAGGCTACATATTGCTGTTCTTTCTCAAAAGGCCACACATATGACATCATTTGCTGTCATACTTTCTTTATTTTTATTTTTTAAATTAATTAATTTATTTTTATTTATTTATTTATTGCATTTTAGGTTTTGGGGTACATGTGAAGAACATGCAAGATTGTTGCATAGGTACATACATGGCAGTGTGATTTGCTGCCTTCCTCCCCATCACCTATATCTGGCATTTCTCCCCATGCTATCTCTCCCCGACTCCCCACCCCCCACTGTCCCTCCCCTATCTCCCCCCCACAGACCCCAGTGTGTGATGGCTCCCCTCCCAGTGTCCATGTGTTCTCATTGTTCAACACCCGCCTATGAGTGAGAACATGCAGTGTTTGATCTTCTGCTCTTCTGTCAGTTTGCTGAGAATGATGGTTTCCAGGTTCATCCACGTCCCTACAAAGGACACAAACTCATCGTTTTTGATGGCTGCATAGTATTCCATGATGTATATGTGCCACATTTTCCCTGTCCAGTCTATCATCAATGGGCATTTGGATTGGTTCCAGGTCTTTGCTATTGTAAACAGTGCTGCAATGAATATTAGTGTGCATGTGTCCTTATAGTAGAACGATTTATAATCCTTTGGGTATATACCCAGTAATGGAATTGCTGGGTCAAATGGAATTTCTATTTCTAGGTCCTTGAGGAATCGCCACACTGTCTTCCACAATGGCTGAACTAATTTACACTCCCACCAACAGTGCCAAAGTGTTCCTATTCCTCCACATCCTCTCCAGCATCTGTTGTCTCCAGATTTTTTAATGATCGCCATTCTAACTGGCGTGATGCTGTTATACTTTCAAGTTTCCTCGGGTTACCCCCCTTTGGTTCTACATAACAAACTACATAGAATGGTACAAGACTTCATTCTTATTCAAGCATATCATAAATTTAACTGATTCACCTACTGCTACCTGTGTTCCCTAATCACCATTTTTAAAATTCCAAAGCCTTACAATATTTCTAATAAATGAACATAATTTTGGCATTCTATCCTTACACACTAAAATAAACCTTTTCTTTCTACATAGAGAAGCTTCATAATATTTTATAAAATTGGCCTAAAATAATAGACATGCTTATTTTTAAAATATGAGAATTTCTCTTGAATAGAAATTACCATGTGCTTCCCGACTCTTTCATAGAATTTAAATGCAAAAATGTGTGCTCCTTGGAAACTTAGCACATATATTTCAACCAAAGAATGTCTTAACTTTTTTCCTGTTAATATTAAACTTTTTCATGTTCCCAAAAGTATTCATTCCAAGCTAAGAATTTAAAATGCTGTAAAGTAGGATTTAACTGTTATTAGATAGTAATGAACCTGGAATGTGGATTCAGATGATAAATACTGCATAAAGGCAGTGATGTGGTCCTTAAATGATTGTAGTTTCTTCTTCTTTTTACAGTTTAATTCTGAGAGAAAGCAAATAAAGAAACTCGTGCCATGCTCACTCAACAGGGATTTTCAGTGATGTTCATTTGACTTTATGAATTTGGGTTTGCAAAACAGGCTGTTAGTACTTTACCTGGAATTAAAAGGTGTTGTCATCAGGAAAATCAAGGCTGTACCACTAATAGCATTTACTATAAAAATTTAACAACTTTAGGACCATAATTAATGGTAGTAGATAGCAGTCCTCTCTTATCTGTGGGGAATACATTCTAAGACCCCCAATGGATTTCTGAAACTGCAGAGAGTACCAAACCCTGTATATGCTATGTTGTTTTTTTCTTATGCATACACACCTAGGATTAAATTTAATTTATAAATTAGGCACAATAAGAGATTAACAATTATTAATATTAACAGAACAATAACAACACATATGCTGTAATAAAAGTTATGTGAATGTGGTCTCTTTTTCTAAAAATATCTTATTGTGATAAACACATGCTTTTTCTTGTAATGGTGTGAGATGATACAATGCTCTACATGATGTCATGAAGTGAAGTGAATGACATAAGCGCTGTGACCTAGCATTAGGCTGCTATTGACCTTCTGACCATTCATCAGGAGCCAGATCATCTGCTTTGGGTGATCCTGGCTCATGATGCCACGGTGATGTTGATGGTTGGATGTCAGCTGCAGATGATGTCGGTGACTAACTAGAGGGTAGTGTGTATAGGAAGGATTCGCTTCCCGGGCAGGATGGAGGGGGATGGCACAAAATTTCATCACACTGCTCAGAACAAGGCAGAATTTAAAATTCACGGATTGTTTATTTCTGGAATTTTCCACTTAATACTTTCAGACTGTAGCTGCCCCTGGGAAACTGAAACCATGGGAAAGAGAAACCATAGATAATGGATGACTACTGAATTGTATTTGGGATTTTTGCTAAATGAGTAGATTATAGTTGCTCCTGCCACAGAAAAAAAAAAAAAAGCTCTTTTATGTAAGATGATAAGGAATCATCATGGTGTTAGGGAATACAAACAGGAAAAAGATGCAAACTAATACATCTCACCATTGTAACCTTTTTCCTATTTGTATTCCATAACATCATGTTTTATATTTTAAGTATATACAATAAAATTTATTCTAGAAAAGAGTTTATATGTTCACCATTCACCAGTATTAATAAAAATAAGACATTTAACAACTGCCAAATGTATCATTTGTTATAAAATGATACTGAAACGTGGAAGGTTTTTAACAAACATGGTTTCTAATGTAATCTCTTTCTTAACATTATCAGTTATTGCTAATGTGATAGTTAATTATTGTTACAGCACTCTATAAAGGGTGCTATGTTCTTTCTCTGCTCACTTGAAACAACAAAATATTGGTGACAACAGCCATTTGGGCTTCTCATCCTCTATGTATTTATGAAATGAGGGCCCTATGCAATGTACAGTATAATTCACTAAGCATAATGGAATAGCAAACAATACAGAGTGGGGAAGACAGCCTAGAGCCCTCCACATTAAGGAAATGGTGAAA
Source organism: Cebus imitator (assembly GCF_001604975.1). Lineage (NCBI taxonomy): Eukaryota > Metazoa > Chordata > Mammalia > Primates > Cebidae > Cebus > Cebus imitator. The sequence goes on along the minus strand of NW_016107355.1, from coordinate 1,784,508 downwards.
ACTCTAGGCTGGATGTAGTAGCTTCCACTCTTGCCTTTCATTTTCTGTTTGTCTTCAATTTTGCCTGCCTCCAGTGTTGGAAGATGCGATAAAGTATTATCTGCCCTTTTTCCTTAAAAGTCATTTGGCAACTCCGAAACTAAAGAGAGAGCAGGTGTTACTGTGTCCGAGGCCCACTCAGTCAGCTTTCTGGGTCTGTAAGCTGTCTTTCAAAGTGAAAAAGAGAGAAAACTAAGTCTTGTGATAAAGCTCCAAATATGTAATCTTGAGCAAAGCATATCGTATTTTTAATCAGGGGGAGACTTGAAACTACTTGGCCATTCATTAAACTTTAGATCTTTGTCTTTGAAACTTAGAAGAAATGCAGTTTCTAATCTGTGATGTATCATCCATTTTATTAAACACAAAATTTTATTATAATTCAGTCTTTTAATCAAAATTTTAGTCATATGGATATTCGTCAATGTATTCATTCATGCATTCTATCAATAAACATTTATTTAATGTCTACCACATGGAAAATATTATAATAGGCACAAGAGATATAGAACATAACACGGACCTGGGTCCTACTCTTATTAAACTTTTTATTCTACTCAGTTATAGATATTAAACAATTCTGTGTTGCTAGACATAATGTTTCTCTTTGCTAGAACCTGCCTTGAACACTTGAGATGCTGAATCTTTATGATTACAAGGGAAAAAACATTTTTTCTTTTTTTACTTTTGTCTTTTGTAGAAGCAGGGGCTTGCTCTGCCATTCAAGATGAAGTGCTACTGTGTGATCCTAGCTAATTGCAGCCTCAGATGCCTGGGCTCAAACTATGCTCCTGCCTCAGCCTCCCAAGTAGCTGGGATTATAAATGCACACCGCTATCCCTGAATTAATTCTTTCTTTCTTTCCTTTTCCTTCTCTATCTCTCTCTCTCTGTCTTTCTTCTTTCTTTCTTTCTTCTCTTTCTTTCTTTTCTTCATTTCTTTCCTTTTCTTTCTTTTTCTTTCTTTCTTCTTTCTCTCCTTCCTTCCTTCTCTCCCTCTTCTTTCTCTTTTCCTTTCTTCTTTCTTTCTCTCTTTCTCTCTTCCTCCCTCCCTCCCTCCCTCCCTCCCTCCCTTCCTTCCTTCCTTCCTTCCTTCCTTCCTTCCTTCCTTCCTTCCTTCCTTTCCTCTTTTTCTTTTTTCAAGACAAAGTCTCACTATGTTGGCCAAACTGGTCAAATAGTGGGTTCAAGTGATTCTTCTGCTTTAGCCTTCCAAAGAACACTTTGGGCAAGGATTATGTCAGCCACTGTGCCTGGCCATATTTTTCTTTATTAAAAGGGTCCCAAAGTAGGGTTGCTTGGGCCATGATGTGTTATACAATTTAGTTAAGCAGATATTTCAGTACAGTCAATCTCTTTGCATGCTTCTGATATGTGTACATTTCAGTTATTATGGTTAGTTAAACATTACTAGTTTTCATCAACACAGTTCATAGTTCAGTTACCATGGTATTTTAACTATAATTGCATAAAGCACCAACTTCATCACTAGCTCTTTAGTCTACATATCATTACCGAAATAACAATGTGCATCATGATCAGTGGCAAAACACACCATTTTCAAAGTCTGTTGGTGATCGGTTATGGCACATCTGTTATTTGGTTCATGTTTAGATAGCAAGGCAAGTAGTTTCATTCCTTCCTTGTTTTTCAGTGACAAAAGCTCATGATTTTTTTTTTAAAGACTGAAAAAGGGAATTAGCCAATAAAGACACATGTGCAGCAAAGAAACAAAAAATGATAATGCTGGGAGTGAAATTCAAATCAAACGTAAGTGCAGTCATAGGAGAATTAGCTAAATATAGAAATACTGACACTGATGCAGTTTGGGAGACTCTAGATATGTAGCCAGAAGAACTTGGTAAGGTAAACATATCAACATAAATTAGGAAGGTGGTATGGTGACATGTGCCAGTGGATGGGACACTAGCAACACTTTTTATTACAGAATCTTTCAGAGATAGAAAGCATAAAGAATATAAAATGTTGGCAGTTGATTCAAATTTAGAAAGAATTATGACAGTTAAAAGCATAGAAAAGATGCTGGCTTTGTATCATTATAGAATAAGAAGGCAAGAACATTTCAAACCATTCTTGGTAAGTTTTTTACAAAGAAATAAAACCCATTACTTCTCAAGGTTTCTAATGTATTAAAGTATTAAATAAAATAATGAATAAATACTAGTTTTACTATGTTTTTCTTACGTATTTATAACCGACAGTAAAAAAAAAAATCTTTTAAATATTTTAATAAAAATGTTTCAAGATCAAGATTTCAGCTTAAAGTTATTTTCATTCTCCCTCATGACTGTGTAAAATAGAGATTGGCTGTAGAGTATGTATCATATCCCACTATCTTCACAAAATCTATAATGCCTGCAGGGTTTGGTCCGAGAATGGTTTAGGTACCGGCAACCAAACTCAGAAGTCATTTTCCTCTTCAATGACTAAGCACCAATGATGCTTCTCAGCCCTTCTGCAAAGACAGGCAACTTCGCCATTTTGGTAGGCATGACAAAATATGCCTGAACCATAGAATTAAACATAGATTAAATGATTTTCCAGATTCTGTGTAGCTATAATTCTTAAAGAAGCAATCTCAGCAGCTCTCTCAACATTTCCAGTCATAGGAAACAGGAAAAAGGACACTGCTCCAGCTGAGATCCTTGTTCTTTAAGAAAAGCTAGCAGAAAGAAGAAAGTATTCAGGTAACAAAAAATGTGACAGCATGGCAGCTGTCATTGCAGAAATAGTAATATTTAGAGAACAGCAGAAAAAATATATTTATTTCTAGGTCCTAAGGCAAAACAATCTTGATTTTTTAATGTAGAATAATTACATTAAAAGAACACCTAGGCAATACCATTCAATAGATAGGCATTAGCAAAGACTTCATGATTAAAACACCAAAAGCAATTGCAGCAAAAACCAAAATTGACAAATAGGATCTAATTAAACCAAAAAGCTTCTGCACAGCAAAAGAAACTAGTATCAGGGTGAACAGGAAACCTACAGAACGGGAGAAAAATTTTACATGGACCCATCATATCCAGAATCTACAAGGAACTTAAATTTACAAGAAAAAAAAAATCCCATCAAAAAGTGGTCAAAAGTATGAACAGACACTTCTCAAAGGAAGACATTTATGTGCCTAACAAATATATATAAAAAGGTTCACTATTACTGGTCTTTGGAGAAATACAAATTGAAACCACAGTGAGGTACCATCTCACACCAGTCAAAATGGCAATTATTAAAAAATCAGGAAACAGTAGATACTGGTGAGGCTGTGAAGAAATAGGAACACTTTTACACTGTTGGTGGGACTGTAAATTAGTTGAACCATTGTGGAAGACAGTGTGGCAATTTCCTAAGAATCTAGGATCCAAAAATGACATTTGACCCAGCAATCCCATTCCTGGGTATATACCCAAAGGATTACAAATCATTCTACTATAAAGACATATGCACATGTATGTTTATTGCAGCACTATTGACAGTAATAAAGAGTTAGAACCAACCCAAACGTCTGTCAGTGATAGACTGAATAAAGAAAATGTGGCATGTATACACCATGGAATACTGTGCAGCTGTAAAAAAGGATGAGTTCCTGTCCTTTGCAGGAACATGGAGGAAGCTGGAAGCCATCGTTCTCAGCAATCCAACACAGGAACAGAAAACCAAACATCACTTGTTCTCACTCATAAGTGGGAGTTGAATAATGAGAACAGAAGAACACAGGGAGAGGGACAGCACAAAGGTGTCAGGCAATGGGAGGGAGAGCATTAGGACAAATACCTAATCCACAAAGGGCTTAAAACCTAGATGATGGGTTGATAGGTGCAGGAATCCACCACGGCACATGTATACATAGGTAACAAACCTGCACTTTCTCCACATGTAGCCCAGAACTTAAAATAAAAATTTTTTTAAAAAGAAAGTCAGCTGAAAAAATATTGTCTCTTAGAAGAGGCACTCTATTCATAATTTATCATGACTTGAATGCACATTTTCGGGCTCAGAAAATGATATCCCAAAGTATGGTGCTTTGACATGCTGAGTACTTGGACAAAAGGATGTTGGAAGACATCTGAAGCAGCTTTAGAGCCAAGGTTTCTCTGAACATCTCCCATCTCTCACCCTTCATTCTCCCACATGTTGAGTCATAGAAATAAGACTTTATCTTCTTCAAGGCAGTTCATAGAAACTAGAACCCTTTTTCCGCAAAAGGAGCCCTAAAACCTAGAAACATTACAGTAGGCTTTTCCTGCCTTTCTGTTTAGGAGTTAGCCATAAAGAAATTCTCTGACTTACCCTTGTCTGGATAGTTGGTAATAAGACCCTTGTTCCAGGGGTCCTGCCGCCCATCCCCAGGAGAAAGAAATACTACAATGGAGAGGCTAAGAAGAATCTGAACAGACAGGTCTTACTGAGTTTCCCTCCTTAGTCTGTTAGCATAAGGTCATACCCATTTGTCCGAACACATTTCTACATGACTGTCCATGTTTCATGGAACCAAACCATAAAACTAGACAGTTTGCCCTGAGTCTTTGTGCCTTCATTTCCAAAGCCTCCATGTTACATAAAACTTCGATTAAATAAATCTGTTATGCTTTTCTCTTGTTATCCAGTCTTTTGTTCTACAAGTGTCAGCTGTGACCCTTATGATAAATAAACCCATAACATGAAAGGGGAAAATACAATTATCTTTTCATTTACATTTCTTTTGGTTAATTCTTCATAAAATGGAGTAAAAGCAATATATTCTATGTCCTATCTAAAAAACATTCACACAATTCAACTTCTGACATTTCCAAAGATACACCACTACTCACTATTTTATTGAAACAGTTGCATTTATTTGCTTGATTTTGAATGTGCGTTTGGATGTACAGCCTTGAAAAAGATTACATAGGAGACAATTTCCAATAGTGATTTCATGGTGGAGGTCACATATTTTAACTTGTGAGTCGTGTGGCTCATTGCTAAACTTTGAGAGGCCTGGAAATGAGTTGTGCCAGATGATGGTTGCATAAGTAAATAAACAAGGCCAGAGCAGTTCGACACAGCAACAAATCGCCAGTGAACGGATGCTAAAAACGTTCAATCATGCAGCTCCAATTTTTCAAATGCCGCAGCTGGAAAGAGCACAAGGCCTTAGGTTTGCTCTTATTTAATATGGAGTAAAGAAGTCTTTTATTTAATATGGAGTAAAGAAGTCTTTTTATTTTAAAATAGTAAGTATTCTTACACTGCATCTTAGGTAATAAAATACATATCCAAGTAAGGGAGCTGTACTTTTGATACTCCTTTTAATGTTAATACTCTTTCAGAACTGAAGAGTAAAGAAGCACTTGGTATTAAATTATTAAATATCAGCAGAAGCACAAAAGTGTTTTTTAGAATATAACATTTATAGGCAATACATGTATTAAATAAATTATTGTTTTTCTAAACAAAAATTAAGTTAAAATAAATGAAAGTCTTTGTTTATACAAGCTAAATTCATTATAATTTGGAACTCCCTTTGTTAACAATAGTATGTAGCTTAAATTAGAAAAACTCTATGACACAGGAGCAACAAGAAGATCTAAACTACCTTTGCTACTAATTTGAGTTCTTGAAAAAACTAACAAAAATAAATATTTTTCACTAAGGACTTACTTTATATCAAGCATTGTCAAGCCCTTTGTCCATACATTCATTTGGTCCTCACAATAATCCTGTGAGAGAGCATCTTTATCTGTATGTTACAACTACAAAGCAGCAGTTCAGGGCTTCCCAAAGCATGCAGACAGGGAGGCAGCAGGTAGCCCAATATTAAAATTAAGATGTATCAAACCAAAGCAAAACCAGAGCCGATCAGTGGATAAGTAGTAAAAACAGATTTTATTCAAGACTATTACAATAGGGGGAAAGAGACTTCAGTATCACACTGGGCTCAGTTCTGAATCCAGTATGGCATGTGGGAATATACAGTCAAGGAGCGGGGTGGAGGTCGCTGGGTGGAAAATTACTAGCAGGTAACATCAGGAATGAGGAGGTTTGTGTCTAAAACAATCTAGCAGGATTCTTGGTAAAGATAAGTTTGGTTATTCAGGATATCAGGGAATGATGAAGGATGAAGACCCTGATTAGATATTGAGGATGATCAGCTATCACGGGCAAGAGGATCTTGATAAACTGACAAAACAAAGTTCTTGCTAAAATTGGATTTTGTAAGGAGGTATACAGATGGGCCTAGGGGAACGCTCAGAAGCCTAACTAAAGTTTGGTCAAGCAAAGAAGCTTTGTCAGTAGCACTCTAAATTCTGTGCCCTCCCGGTTATGTTAAACTTTGTTCATACTCCAATAATCTAAAACACAAACACAACGGTTCCTTTTTCCTAACAAATCAATTGCAAATACAAAGTCACGACTTCCCTTTTGTCAGTGAAGAAGCTCCCATTTCTCACTCAGGTTCTTTCTAATACTTCATGCCATACCACTATTTTGTGATCTTAGTTAAACATTTATGTCATTGACTTTTGTACTTCTATTTTACCCTAAGGGTATTTTATTATCTTTTTCTGAATATAAATAAGGTCAGTTGAGATAATCAGGATAAAACTGTTTTGAAAATTTAAAGGTAGTAGATGGGCTGGGGTCATAATTATGCTTCCATTGTAGAAAAACAATTTGCTTAACAACTTTAGAAACTACTTTAGAATAAGAAGAGTGTGTAGCGGTGTCCGTCATTCCATACCAAGAAAATTTCTTTTAAAGACACTATCTGTACAGTAAGCCACAGGAGATCATCTGCTAAGAGCGTAAGGGCAAATGCAAATTAAAAATAAGAGGCTTCATTCCTCCAGGTTTAAAATAAGAAAAGACATGCTTTTTCCCTTTTCTTAAAGCATTCACTTTAGAAAACTTATTATTGAGACCGAATGTAAATTATTTTAAATCTAAGTAAGCCTCTTGTCAGGTTTATTACTCAGAAATATCTATCTCCAGGACCTGGGAATTATCTGTTTAACATACAATCATCAAGGAAGATAGTGGGCCTATCTCCCAGTTTCTGGGATGGATGGGAGATTTATACTTCTACCAGCACTGCAGTCTGAGTTGCAAAACTACCTTGTCACAAAGATATGAGACTTTTGTTTTTCTTTTTTTCTTTGCTTAAAGCCAATTAGCTAACACAGAAGATCACCCCAATTACCAAGTAAATATAGGATTAACCGTGTGTGACAAATGGTGCTGTCAAGTCCTCTTGCTTGAGGAATAGTTTTGTTTTTTTCGAGAACACGCGGGTAATGGGTTGTAGCCGCTTGGCTATATAAGAGTGAGATTTCTTTCTATCTTGCCAGTCTCTTTGATGATTGCCTAGAATACGCATTACATTCTGGTTTAATGTTTATTCAGTATTACAATTGTATTTTTTCGCTTCCACCATTATGTAGAGGTTTCCAGAATTAGAAAGAGATTTTGTTTTTAATTATATTTTTCCAACTAGAGAAAATATGTCCTTCTAAAACTTGAGTTTTGAGCACAGTCAGAAAATGAAGAATATAAAGGCAATGAACATTTCACCAATGGAAATTTGAAAAGATGTATGTAACTTACAGGAATTCATGGTGAATTATTCTTTGTGGTGTTAAAGAGGTGTGCATTGTGCCTTTTCAGAAAAATATAAATTCTATTTTTCCATAAAACATTTGAATTGCATGAATGGACGTACTGGGTATGGGGTTATGAAGGGTTACATATTTAAATAGAAAATAGTGTAAAAACTGGTGATTAACAGGATATATTAAACTAGGGCAGTGTTCAGGAAAGTCCATTCTCTGGAATCCTAACCCATAGGATGTTCTGTTAAAACAAATGGGGGAGAGGAGGCAAAGAAGTTCTGGAGACTGCATATCATCCTCTACTTTAAAGGTTTACATTTATTAGCATATTAAAAGATCTGAGATATTTCTCACAGTGGAGGAATTTGTCTCACTTTGTTTGATCTAATTTTCTCTAAATTTATTTTACATTTGAGAACATTTTTGTAAATGGTTTCTTAATACCCCCTGATGCTGTTATTCCATGGTACATAGTCCTAGGCTGTGAGGAGTCACTGAAGAGTTTCTTGTTTTTTTTTTGTTTTTTAATATTAAAACCCACTACATCACTGGAATATATTTTGGGAAGTGCCAATGTAAGGCCAGAACTGAAAATTCAGATTTTCCCAACCTGCTTAAGAGTCGAGAGAAAAAAAGACACTTTTGATCAGTTTGTTTCAGAGCTTAGTGTACGCCAACAGAGCAATTCAAGGTTTTTGGTTAATGGGGATTAACAAACACAGCTGGAAAGCCTCTGATAATCATTCAGAAAAAAAGTAATCCATAAAAGAAGTTTTAAACGTGATTTTCTTTCCCTGAATTTTTGGATTGTGCCTATTCTAAGGGAAATAAATTTAACATTAATCCTTGGTGAGTAAAATTGCCATAATCCTTTTCTATAATTAAGTGAATTATTTTTGTTCACATCTACAGCTTATGGAAGCATTTTCCCAAGCTAAATAGTAAGACATAAATTCCCTTTCTGCCAAGGTAAGTTGTTTCCCTGAAAGTTTATAGTCTTCAGAGTGAAAGCTGAAACCCCTCTACCCCTATATTCAACCTGAACACTGAGAACTGGAACTACAACCCCACAAACACCTACAATAACATGACTTTGCTATTTCCTTGTTTTTGTTGGCATTACTTTATTTTTCCTGGAGTCTCTTGCTTAAGCAATGGATTTTGTTCATGATAGGAAATTCTGGTGCAACGATTAGTTTCTGTTTAAGCTTCCCAGTTTGTGGTATTTTGCTACAGCAGCAGCTCTATCAGAATGAATACGCCTTCCCCACTCTGCAATACTGCCAACGCTCTGTGGCATTGGTGCTCTTTCTGTCAGTAAGCAATAAACTCAGCCTTTTCTTAATGATAGCTCGTGCTAGTTATATTGGAGATGCCAGCATTGAGCAAGAACCCAATAGATTTGCCATTCTTTTAAAGTTGTCAAGAACAACTTTTGAATAAGATATTATTCCATGATTTTTTAGTAATGAGAGAAATGTGCATGATTCTTGGAAATGCCCACCAGTTACAAGAGACATCTAGAAATGAGGCCCAAGAAACAGTTGGCAGCCAAATATAGAGTTGAGAGGGTTGAGCCGTACTGTGGAGTTTGAAATTTATCCTAAAAGCAATGAGAAATAATTAAAGGATTTAAACCAGAAGGGTAAACAAACAAACTAAAAAAATCCTTCAATTCTATTATAGCTACCATTAATTTCATTTTGAAACTTTTTATAGTATACCATATGCCTGCATACATGAAAAAAAGTTTGCCTAAACTCTGTCCTCAGAAAAATGAAATTGTCATATCTATCTATGTATCTATCTACCATCTTACAAATCAGGCAAAGTAAAAATGAGCCCAGGTATATTAGATGATTGAAAATGCGGCTCTAGTGAAAATGAGGCTACCAAAGTCAGAGGTGCATGTGAACAATATGAAAAAATTGCTTTGTCAAATGTGAACCTGAAAAACGTTACTTCATATAAAATTGTGTTTAAACCTACATGAATAAATTAATAAATTATATCAGATAGTAACATATTTGAGTATTTTATCTATATCTGGACAATAGATACAGATAAAACTTACCTATAAATTTTAAATGCTTCTGATTAACATGTAAGGTTGGCCAAAAATATATTTGGATCGATCTTATCTATGGAAATATAGGGGATCAGAGTATCACCTTAAATACAGGCTTACGGTATTGGTGGGTAGATACAAAGAGAGACAGACAGATATTAATCACTAATTCTAGCAGATTCACAAATGTATTTACCCTGTAGGTCGGGTCTTTTATTTCTTTATGTCACATGTGATTTTCCTCTTTCAAATACAGAGCACCAGGAAAATAAATGAAATTTAATCCAATCTACCTGAAGATCAGTCTATTTAGAATTAACTTTCTTTCTTCAGAGTAACTGTCAAGCCTTCCTCATTTTCGACCCGCATCCTCTTGCTCCTCCCCAAAATGGAACCTCATGTTTGTTTCAGGCAGGAATCTACATGATATCATGCCACTGAGGGAAAGGTTGACCTCAGCTTTCTGCTAATCTTCCAGGGCACCCTGGCTGGTATCTCTAGAAATACAAGTGGCTCGATCCCATCCCTGAGTGTTCTGCTAGAATCTATCAATTGTACAATTAATGGTCTACACTTTCTAAGGTTGGTTATTTCCCTCTGACCCTACTTTAGTGTTTGGCCTTACTTTGGATGTTACTAACACTGAAGATCCATGGTGAACATAAATGCCCTGAGATATCATTGAAGCAAAAATTAAGAATTTGTGTTTATATAAAAAATAATGAAACAGCCAAAAGATGGGCATAAAGAGGAAGAGCATGGGTTTCAAAATAAACCACATTTAATAATATTTTTAATTTCATAATAATGAAACATTTCTTCTCAATATATTTTAGAAAGCATACTTTCAGTAAGTGGAATAATAGTATGGAATAACCAAAGTGAATCTTTTCATAAAGGAAAATTCACATTACCAAAAGCCCAGTAAGAATCATACTATGGAAAGAGGGCAGCGTTAGAAAACCAATAGTTAATATCTCTTGAACTGTGATGAATATATCTTGGATAAAATTAGCTTTCCAAATTCTGCTGAAGTGCTGCTTCCTAGAATACAGAGTGACTATAATCTTGTTTATTCACTATGTGGTTTACTTGCAAAGAAGTCCAGTGAGGAATATATGCAAGACTGCATCAGCTTTACCACTAATAACTACCTGGTTGTTTACATGGTTGCTTTAGACTCTTCCAGATTTGTGCCTTTTAAAACTAAAGAGTTGTTAGTTTCATTTAAAAGAAAAAAATAAATTACATGCAACTCTAAAGATTTGGAGCAAATATTAAATAAAATATAATGAAAGTCTTTTCTCCATTCCAGGAAATTTGAGAACATTTTTATATTCTATGGCCAGGTCTTCTGAAACTGGAGCTTATAAATGCTATTTCTAAAGGAGCATATTTCAATAGATAACTTTCTTAAATAATCTGTTTTGGTTTCCTTAATTTTTTTCAGTCTTTCAGTACATAAAATATCCATACTGTTAAATTTATATCCCAGGAAGCTTTCAGAAGTATTTCAAAAAACATGCTTAACAATTTTTAACGTGACTAATGTTATTTCCTGATGATATAAAAAGTCCAGTTGACCTTGTGATGTGAAAGCACATAGTTGGGTTCCAAATTAGTTATTCGTTTGAACTTGATACTCTTGAAGTAGATGAGAGTCTGGTTTTAGGAAGGGCCCAGATTGAGGGATAAAACTTTGCATATGAGGCTCAACATTAGTCTATCCTGGTCTACGTATTGCAGTTTAAGCTTCTTTAAATTATGACTTTTCTATATTTCCCCCAAAATCCCTAGGTATATTTCTTCACTTGTAAATAATGTAAGCATAAAGGAAGGAGAAAATTATATCTTGGGTTAACGTAATTAGGAGGTAAAGAATCCACTAATGTGCTAAGATTTGAAACAACCTATATCCAATACATATTTTCCACATTTTAATATTTTAGAACTTAAAATTTACAATTAAACACTTGGCAAGAAAAAAGTGACAATATACACTTCCTTCCCTAATACCTGGGTGTATAATAAATCTTCTGTGCCTTGCACATAATAGGTGCACAATAGATGTTTTTTGAATGAATGAATGAATGAATGAAAATGTTGTCTATGTAGGTTTATCCTAACTTGTAGAAAGCATACACTAATGAATTTTACCCTTTCTAGGCATGTTTATATATCTTACTATGATCTTAGAATCATATCCTTTAAGTTAAATTGCTTTTCTAAATCTAGCACAGTTATAATATCAGGTGAGACCAACAATGAGATCTGTTATTTGTTTTTAATTCCATGACAAAATAATAATTATTTGATAAGGAAAGAATTACTGATCCTAATCAAAAAGAGAATTCTGATTTGGTGAGTTTTCAATAAAGCTTATTAAGTCTACAGGGAAATATGAAGTTGGTGAAAGCTAGAAATTTAAATCTACAGTCAGTTGCCAAATAGCTTATTTCATCTCTTCATTTCAGTAAAAGAAATGAAGCTGGCAAAACAAATATAAACTTGTTATAGAGTTCAAAAATTCTATACAGTGTGCATAAGGAGACTACAGCAATGTTTCTAGACTCAAAACTGCTCTTATGTCAAATTCCACTGAAGACAGATTCAGCCTAATTCATGAGTATATTGAATTAGCATGATAACATGCTTTATTCAGATCACTGAGGAGACTGAATTGATCTATTTTTCTGCTTAGTGGAAAGGTCAACTGGAAGTGAATTAATTAAGGAGTGTTGGAAATGGGCTACATTGTAAGCTTCCATATAGATTATAGAAGAAAATTAAGAACCAGAAGGTAAACATCTTCTGGTTCTTAATTTTAGATAAGAGAAAAGGTGCACCAGGATTGTATGAATTAAAGGTAAATCTCAGTAAAAGAGAAAAAAATACATTTTCTGAGGACAAAAAGATAGGGAAGTAAGTTAAAGTACTTATGAACCTTAGCTAGCCGTAAGCAAGATAGGCTCTTATCTAACATTTAACTCCATCAGTCTTAGCAACTGTCTGAACAAGTGAGACGTTACAAAACAACTTCCATTTCCTGATTTGGGGAACTTGCCTATTACAAGTTTTGAAAAATTTGGTTTGAGACTGGTATTTTTAAATTTTTTTTTAATAATCTTTATGCCTCTAAGATCAACTATTAATAAACAAATATTACAAACTTAAACAGCTGGTCATGCCTCTAAAAACATATATAGTATCATTCAAAATAAAAGTATTAAAGAATAAAGCCTGAGCAACCAGGCATAAGGAGTTAATTTAAAATTAAGATTTGGCATCTACATATAACTTTTGACATTTTGTTGTCCTTAATTTTTCTATGAAATACGGTACTCTCTTCCTTCTTTTTAATAAAAAATGGAAATTAGTAAAAAGGGATAGATTTAGAGATAATTCAAATTTATAAAGAATCTGAATGTTTGAAATATTTTAGAGTTAATTTCACATTTAGAAAGGAAATTCAAAGGATTGTTTATAAAATTTAAACCACATGATAGCATAGACTTTAGAATCAAACAGAAATAGCTTTGTATTCTTGTTTCATTACTTAATGACTGGGAACATTTGTACAATTTATTTATTCTCAGTGAGCCCCAGTTTTAAAATGGGACATCTTATTGTGTTGCTGAGTAAATCAATATGGGGAAAGTATATTTAATATCATCATATAAAAGTAGCTCTTAGTAAGTACTATATCATATGGGGTATCTTGTTTCTGCGTTTAATAGAATGCTTTAGTTATTTTTAAAATAACTGAACTCCAACAAACTTATAAAAATAACCAAAGGAGGAAAGAATATGGTATATCTTACATCAGAAAATTATTTTAGAGCCCTATTTTATAATTTTTTAAAGTGTATTAATAGTCTTTTGTAAAATATTAAAATCTACAAAAAGAATTTCCCATTTTTAAAACAACAGTTTTTAACATCTTACAGAACTTCAGAGTCCCCAGAAAAGCAGTTGAGGAAAAGCAAATTGAGCATTTGGAATTCTGCTTGCCCAATGTTACAAAAATACTTAATTTTAAAATACATATTAAAATTATACAACTATTTCATTGTTGCATCAGTCAGATCCCTGGAAGGAAAAAGATGGATAAAAACAAGGTACTTGAGGATGTTTGATACTATTAGAGTTAGAATACATACAAATGAGGCCAATGAGTGAACTTTTTTACAAAGACATGAGCAAGATTCAGAGAAATCAGTTAGAGATGAGTCAGTGCCCTGTGGCTAGCAATAGCAAAGATCTATTACCACATCCAGGCTTGAAAGTGCAAGGAGAGGAATTAGACTGTTATGAACAGAGCTAACCTATGATTACTGAAAGGGAGCCTTTGGTGGAGGAAAAAAAACAACCTACAGCAGTCTTAAAGGGAAAGAATGACAGCAATAAGTTCCTCAATTTTAATAACTCAAAACTGACAGTATCCTTCCATGTGTGTCGTTGGTTTAACCCAACTAGAAGCCAGGCAGTGAAAGCCTCCATCGATGTAACTCCTAAGAGTCAGTGTCTTAGGTAGTAAGCAAGGTGAAAAAAAATTGTAGAATGGATCTATAAAAGCATAAACAACATCACCTCTAATTGTAACATTTCTGTTTTATAGCATTTAAAATTTTGTTTGATAGCAGGGCACATCCCAAATGACACTTGAATAGATTAAAGGCAGAATTTTTTGCTATAGCCCTCAATGAGATAAGGCTGCCTGCCAAGGCCACATGGTAGTTTGCACCTGCAGAAAGATGACAGCAAGCTGGAGTTGTAGGGTGCAATTTATGTATGGTAAGTAGGATGGCATTGGCTAAGCTCCTTTTGGATTGCTTAATTTGAATAATTCCATGGGCTTCAGAGTAGAGGGGTTGTCCCTAGTCTTCTGATTATTTTCAAAAATATTTTGAATAATGTGTTATTTATATACTCATCTACTCTATAAAAATAGATACGGATGACTAAAATGCGATATAGTCAACCATGAATAAGAATCTATATTTTTCTGAGCATGTATGAATTTATATTTGAAGTTTTTAAAGAACTTAAATCATACTATAGAATTGATTTGTAGGCTTTTGGACTTAAAAATTATGAACATTTCTCTGTAGCATTAAAATGCTTTCAAAAATATTTAAGAGTTGTAGATATTATTTTATACGATTGCTAATTTATTTAATTAATCTCCTTATTAAAAACATTTAATTTATTTTATTTCTACTTTTTATTTTAAAAATATAATGCTGTGGTGATTTGTATGTGAATCTATTTGAATATCTTTGATTGTTTTTTACAACAAATATCTGTGAGTTACCGTTTCAGGTGCTCTTCATGCATTTCAGTAGATTTGGATTTCCACCTTCCAACATTTTCTTTTTGCCTTAAGAATTTTCATTGATATTTTTTATGGTGTAGGTCTGCTAGTGATGATGTCTTTTAACTTTTGTATGCCTGAAAAGGTCTTTATTTCACCTTTATTTTGATTGGGTATTGTATTCTAGGTTGACAGGATTTTTTTCTTTCAGTTCTTAGGAAACGTCTTCTCGCTGGTAGTGTTTCTGACAAGAAATCTGCTGAAACCCCTCTTTGTTTCTCTATACTAGCAAGTTAATTTTTGTCTGACTGTTTTTATGATTTTCTCTTTATCATTATTTTCTAGCAATTTAAAATGAGTCCTGATGAGATTTTCTTTGTAATTCTTGTAAACAGTTTTCATTGTTCTTGAATTTGTAGGTTCACAGTTTTTATTAGATTTAGAAAAATTTTGGCCATTACTTTTTCCGTTTTCTTTCCATCTCTTGCTCCTACTCTTTCTTCTCTCCTTCAGGCACTTTGATTGCATGTATATTAGGTTGCTTGTTTTCCATAACAATGTACTTTTTCTCTAGATCATATTATATTGAGGCCAAATTATTCATTTTTAACTTGACACTGTCATATGGAATCATTCTGCTTCAGTTATAAATTCTGCTTGGGAGTGCTTGTATGAGTTAATAACAATACAGCAAGCTAGGAACACAGGAAAGTTGGTAGAATCAAAGCACATTTCCTCCTAGTCACTCAAATTTGATTCTGCTGATGGAACCCTTCCTGTCAGTTTTCCAGTCATCTTCTTGCTAATCTAGCCAATAAACTGGAGTCAAGAGTATGTCAGTCTTACCATTTGCAAGAAGCTGGAGAACCAGTATCAAAGAGGAAAATATAAAATCACTTCATATATATATATATATATATATACATATAAATTGAGTGATTTTATATATGTGTGTATATATATACACACACACATATATATATATATATACACACACACACACACACACACATATATATATATATATATATATATATATATATATGGCACTTTAGGTTCTGAGGTACATGTGCAGAATATACAGGATCGTTGCATAGGTACATACATGGCAATGTGGTTTGCTGCCTCCATCTCCCCGTCATGTATATCTGGCATTTCTCCCCATGTTATCCCTCCCCAACCTCCCTAACCCCTGCTGTCCCTCCCCTATTCCCCCCAACAGACCCCAGTGTGTGATGCTCCCCTCCCTGGGTCCATGAGGACTCACCGTTCAACACCCACCTATAAGTGAGAACATGTGGTGTTTGATTTTCTGTTCTTGTGTTAATTTGCTGAGAATGATGGTTTCCAGATTCATCCATGTCCCTACAAAGGACATGAACTCATCATTTTTTATGCTGCATAATATTCCATGTTGTATATGTGCCACCTTTAAATCACTTCTTTAATGCTCTGAAAATAGAATTCTTACTGTGAAATTTTCTCCAACTTAAGGCACAGTCTGAAGGTGAGGCTGAGGAGTAATGTACCTAAATATTTTTGGTGGGGGTAAGGGGGGTAAGCAGTGATTATCAATAAATATGTGTAAATTACATTTTCAAAGAGAAAATTTCCTACTCAAAAAATGTTAATTCTATTTTGCAGCAACCAGAAAACTGGATTTGGAAAGTGTTAGTGGTTGATATTTAAGTTAATTTTAAAGCATACCTTTAAGTTTCAAGCTATTTTACCTAACCTTCAAGCTTTCTGAATCTCAACTCTAAGCAGCTGATGGTTATTTATAGTTAATGATTAGTTTGCAAAACTGAGAACAAATTTTTTGACACTATTTCTTTATTTACAATTGCCTTCTTCAGAATCATTAAGAAATAACTATTTTAAAATAATACTTTCCTGGGTCTCAATCCATATCATGGCAGATGGAAGGGGAGATGAAGGAGGACTAAGGCCTTTATATTTTTTAAAAGATCAAAAGTTATTTTTATTCACCTTAAATTTTGAGAATTTATCCCTGAGTTTTTGAGACTGCACATATATTAATTATCTTAGAGAAGCATACATTTTAAACCATTTTAAAAACCAGGATATAAGAATTATTTCTTATAATAAAGTAAATAATAATAAATTCAACACTGTTTACTCAATTCAAATAAAGATATAACTGTTTCCAATTCTGAAATCTTTTCTCAGAAATTAAATTACTGAGTCTCCAAAG
Source organism: Cebus imitator (assembly GCF_001604975.1). NCBI lineage: Eukaryota > Metazoa > Chordata > Mammalia > Primates > Cebidae > Cebus > Cebus imitator. Next base: position 1,767,260 of record NW_016107355.1, on the reverse strand, counting down.
TTCAACAATCAACATTGGATATATTCACTAATAAGAATTTGTTTCTCCAGTCTATCCCTAATTTACTACACTAACTTAGCCATTCTCTAAATTTGTTAATTTGTTTATCTCTGTTATTTCTTTCTTTTAGAAATCATCACTGTCAGCCTGAGGCTCTCTCAGTAACCTTCATCATACTCATCTACTTTGGCTAATAAAATAGGCTTAAATAAAGATCCTCTCAAAAGGCGATGAATACATATTTTTTCAATTACACAGCTTAATAATTATCAGTAGCACAGATTTTCATTTAAAAAATAAAATAAATTCATTCTGTCAAGCATGAATCATTTTCTTAGGAGTGAAAAACGTGATTTTAAAGTTAACTTGATGAATTTTCATTATACTAATTTGAAAGCTTCTCTTAACTTAAAATAAGTTTCTTCTTACCAAAACCTTTAAAGATGAGCTCCACTCACATCTCTATAACAAGTAAGATTTGTGTCTCTAGGCAACCTGCTCAAGCTGTCTGGCTCACTTTGTTCACTTTCATTTGAGGACAAAATAATTTGACATTTTAGTGGACTCTGTGTTATACATTCCCACTTTCCTTCAAGATGTCCCCTCTTTAGGTCCAAGGCTTTCAATCCTGAGCCACAGGGGACATTGATTGCTGAGGGCTCATAGTTCAGTCTTTCTTTTGAAATCATTCTTACCCATCTTACATTACACTCCTTTCCAAGGTCAGCCCCCATTCCATTACTGGGTGATGTGAAGTACAAAGTCCCCACTCCTTTTTCTTGACTCAGGACAAAGCTGAAGGACCACCATTGTCTACGGAATTTGATGAGGTATTTATTGAGACTACATTGCAGCTTAATTTTTCTCTCATCTGCCCCACCATCTGTCATCACTCACACTCAGGTATTGCTTTTGAGAGCACATCCCAATAAACCTACTATACATTTTTTTTTTCTGTTTTCTGGTAAATCTAACCTAAAACAGTTATCTTGCAATATGCATCAAGCTTTTCAAAATAATTGTGTCATTTGACAGTTGATAATTTTAAACATTAAAATGACATATTTATAACTGAAAATGAATCATAGATTTAAATTTAAAAATCTAAAAGTTTTAAGTTTTAGAAGAAAATCTTTGTAATCATAGGTTTCACAAATATTTCTTAGCTACAATACCAAAAGTATATTGTGCAAAGAGCAAATTAATAAATTAGGCTTTGTCACATTTTAAAACTTCTGCTTTTCAAAAGAAACTGTTAAGAAAATGGAAAGATAAGCTCCAGACTGAAAAATAATCTTTTGCAAAGCACCCATCTGATAAAAGCCTTGTAACCAGAATACATGAAGAATTCTGAAAACTCAGTAATAAGAAAATAAAGAATGTAATTAAAAAGTGGACAGAAGATTTGGACAGACATTTCACCAAAGAAGATATACTACAAATGACAAATAAGCACCTAAGAGAATATTTAACATTTGTTACCATTAAGGAAATAAAAATTAAATAATGAGATATCGGTGCATGTTTATTAAAATGGCTACAATTAAAATGACTGACCATAGCAAGTGTTGGTGAGAATTTAGAGGAACTGGAACTCTCATACACACTACTGGTAGGAATATAAAATGGTACAAACACTTTGAATAACAATTAGGCGGTTTCTTGAAAAGTTAAACATACACCTACCATATAATCTAGCAATTCCATTCTAGGTACCCGCTTAAGAGGCAAAGGAAATATGACTGTATAAATACTTGTACATGTGTATTTATAGCATTTTTATTCGTAATAGCCAAAAGCTAGAAACAGCTCAACTGTTCATCAACAGATGGCTAAACATCTGTTTAGCCAAAAGCTAGAAACAGCTCAACTGTTCATCAACTGGCTAAACAAATTGTGATATATTCATAAAATAGAATATTACTCAGCAATAAAAGGAATCAGTTTTTGATACACACAGCATGGATGAATATCAAATTAAATAAGCTCAGTGAAAGAAAGCAGTCAAAAATATGCATATTTTAGGATTCTATTTATATAAAATTCTATAAAATTTAAACAAATTTATAGTGATAGGAAATAAATCAGTTTTTCACTGGCAGTTGGGGGACAGCTGCAGGAGAGGATTGCAAAGGGAAACAAATTTTGTCTAATCAATACATTTATTCTTTGCGTTATGCTGATAGTTTCATGGGTATATACATATGTCAAAACATCAAATTATACAATTTAAATATGTACAGTTTATTCTATGTGAATACCTCAGTAAAATTGTTTTTTTAAAGGCCATATTTAGCCCTTCAGTCTGCTTCATGAAGTGTATCATTATACACTTCATGTATATATGAAGTGCTGAAAAATATGAAGGAAGAATTCTGTAGCTCGGTGTATTGTTATACTGGAAGAAGTAGAGAGATGCAATTTGGGGTGACAGATTCACAAAATATAGGAATAGCATGAAATGAGAAATTATGCGGTGAGCAAAAAAATGTGTTTAATAACTTACTGGATTAAGAATGCTAAAAATTCTTTAGCCTAGAAAAATATTGGCAGATAAAATAAGCTATGGAATCAAAATGTTCCTTCAAAATGTGATCTCAACCCTTTGATAAAGGATTACTGAATGTTGTAACATATCAATTTAGAGTCTGTTATGCAAAAGAAATAAAATACTCACATACTCTATTAAAAACCTTGGAAGTAATAAATGATACATATAATCTATAATTTCTTTTCTAGAACATTATGGCTTTAAGTGAATATAGTGGACTTGGCCTCAAAACTTGATTCTGGCCATTGCTAAATGTATAAATATGAGTCATTCAGACCCACTATAAACCACAGTTTTCTTATCTGTATAGAAAATGAGATTAATAATACCTAACTCAACATTGTTGTAAATATATGTCTTTCTGTATATCGATGTTTTGTTTCATAGAAGGCGTAAAACAAATGAAATAATCCCAGTGCACACTTTTACCTTGGAAAGTCAATATGTGGTGTGATTTTATACAGTGTTGATTTTTTCCTGAATATCTGTGTTAGTCAACATAATTAATTTTAAGCTGTGCTACACTCAGCCAATAAGTCTTGAATCTCAGTAACTTAAAGGAAGCAACATTTATTTTACAAAGTTTTATGCAAACACTTTAAGGGATCCAGACTACTTCCATCTAGTGAAGACTAATGTATTTACATTTTTTCTTTCAATTTTTAAAATTGGTCTCATGGAGGTAGTGAATAGAATGATATCTTAACACTTGTCCTCTGAAGTCTCTCCAGCTGAGAAAGAAGGAAGGTAAAGGTGGACAGTACATTAAAATGTTTAGCTTGAAAGTAACTTGCATTAATTTATCTCACATTTTACTATTCAGAATTAGTCATTAGTCACATGTCCTGACTCATGTGCTCAGGAAGGAAAAAACTGGGTTAGCTGAGTACTAATGTGCTCAAGAAGGAAAAAACTGGGTTAGCTGAGTACTAATAGTCTTGATCACAGTATATCATTGTATATCATTTTTGTATTTAAATGCCTGGAATGCCATTCTAAGAATCATGCTTATTGTTGTAAGGGTAATACATACATGTCCTGATGCATGCAGCAATATGCCAAGACATCAAGTTGCAGCAGAGAAAGAGGTACAATTACAGGACCACCTAACAAGGAGATGGGAGGTGATATGGTTTGGTTCTGTGTCCCCACCCAAATCTCATCTTGAATTATGCTCCCATAATTACCAGGTGTTGTGGGAGGGAACCAGTGGGAGATAATTTGAATCATGGAGGTAGTTTACCCTGTGTTGTTCTTGTGGTAGTGCATAAGTCTCATGAGATCTGATGGTTTTATCAGGAGTTTCCACTTCTGCCTCTTTCTCATTTTCTCTTGCTGCCACCATGTAAGAAATGCCTTTCGCTTCCTGCCATGATTTTGAGGCCTTTCCAGCCATGTGGAACTTTAAGTCCAATTAAAACTCTTTTTCTTCCCAGTATCAGGTATGTCTTTAATAGCAGCATGAAAATGGACTAATACAGTAAATTGGTACCAGTAGAGTGAGGCATTGCTGAAAAGATACCTGAAAATGTGGAAGCAGCTTTGGAACTGGGTAACAGGCAGAGGTTGGAACACTTTGGAGGGCTCAGAAGAAGACAAGAACATGTGGGACAGTTTGAAACCTCCTAGAGACTTGTTGAATGGCTTTGACAAAACTGTTGCTAGTTATATGAACAATAAAGTCCGGGCTGAGATGGTTTCAGTGGAGATGAGGAAGTGAAACAAAGGTGACTTTTGTTACGTTTAGCAAACAGACTGGCAGCATTTTGCCCCTGCCCTAGAGATCTGTGGAACTTTGAACTTGAGAGAAATGATTTAGGGTATCTCACAGAAGAAATTTCTAAGCATCAAAGCATTCAAAAGGTGACTTGGGTGCTGTTGAAAGCATTCCAATTTAAAAGGGAAACAGCATAAAAGTTCAGAATATTTGTAGCCCGACAATGCAGTAGAGAAGAAAAACCCATTTTTTGAGGAGAAATTCAAGCTGGCTGCAGAAATTTGCATAAGTAATGAGGAACTGAATGATAATTCCTATGATAATGGGGAAAATGTCTCCAGGGCCTGTCAGAGGTCTTCAAGGCAGCCCCACCCATCACAGACCTGGAGGTCCAGGAGAAAATGGTTTCATGAGCCGGGCCCAGGGTCCCTATTCCGTGTGCAGCTTAGGGACTTAGTGCATTGCGTCCCAGCCACTACAGTCACGGCTGAAAAAGGCCAATTCAGAGCTCATGCCATAGCTTCAGAGGATGCAAGTCCCAAGTCTTGGCAGTTTCCACATGGTGTTGAGCCGGTGAGTGCACAGAAGTCAAGAATTGGAGTTTGGGAACCTCTGCCTAGATTTCAGAGGATGTATGGAAACTCCTGGATGCCCAGGCAGAAGTTTCCTGCAGGGGCGGGGCACTCATGGAGAACCTCTATGAGGGCAGTGGAGAAAGGAAATGTGGGGTTGGAGCTCCCATACAGAATTCCTATTGGGTCACTGCCTATTGGAACCGTGAGAACAGGGCCACTGTCCTTCAGACCCCAGAATGGTAGATCCACTAACAGCTTGCACCATTTGCCTTGAAAAGCCACAGACATTCAATGCCAGCCCATGAAAGCAACCTGGAGGGAGCCTGTACCCTGCATAGCACAGGGTCGGAGCTGCCCAAGACTATAGGAACCCATCTCTTGCATCAGCGTGATCTGGATGTGGGACCTGGAGTCAAAGAAGATCATGTTGGAGCTTTAAAAGTTGACTGCCCTCCTGGAGTTTGGACTTGCATGAGCCTTGTAACCAGTTTGTTTTGGCCAATTTCTCCCATTTTGAATGGCTATATTTACCCAATGCCTGTACCCCCATTGTGTGTAGAAATTAACTAGGTTGCTTTCAATTTTACAGGCTCATAGGTGGAAGGGACTTGCCTTGTCTCAGGTGAGTCTTTGGACTGTGGACTTTTGGGTAAATGCTGAAATGAGTTAAGATTCTGGGGGACTGTTGGGAAGGCATGATTGCTTTTGAAATGTGAGAACATGAAATTTGGAGGGGCCAGGGGTGGAATGATGTAGTTTGGCTGGATCCCCACCCAAATCTCAACTTGAATTGTATCTCCCAGAATGTTGTGGGAGGGTCTCAGTGGGAGATAATTTGAATCATGGGGACAGTTTCCCCCATACTGCTCTTGTGATAATGAATAAGTCTCATGAGATCTAATGGTTTCATCAGGGGATTCTGCTTTTGCACCTTCCTCATTTTCTCTTGCAGATGCCATTTAGGAAGTGTCTTTTGCCTCCCACCATGATTCTGATGCTTCCCCAGCCATGTGGAACCGTAAATCCAATTAAACCTCTTTTTCTTCCCAGTCTCGTGTATATCTTTATCAGCTATGTGAAAACGGACGAATACAGGAGGAAACATCAAGTGTATCTCCCCAGGGAGTTTGGGGCTAGAGATTTTAAGGATTTTGTAGTGGATCAAAATGTGGAGATTGTTAATTGATCAAAGAATGCAGAGTGAAGTTATGGGACAGGAAGATGAAGAAGTTATATTTTCATGCTGATTCTGTTCCTCTGTAAGAGTTTTTAAACTGGTTGGCATCAGCTATTCTGCTGGAATTCAGGATCCACAAAAACACTTTCAGCAATCCATAAACAAAATCTTATGATTCTAATGTCAAAGATCCTGTCTATGAGAGCAATGTGAATGCAAATCAATTCTTAAATGGTCTTGTGGTCCTACTGTCAGCAAATCCTACTTACTGGAACCATGAGAATCAGTATCTAGTCCTACGTGACTTCAGCAAGAAGGAAGTGGGCCAAAGTACAGTCTGATTAATGCTTCATTATACCTATATTTCTGTTCAGAAGGTAGTGTGCAATTCTTGTCAACCCTGTGAGGATTAGTTGGCATGAACCAAAGTGTACATGGCTTATGTTCTCTAACTCCTAATGAATCATTGTTATTTTTTTATTGTTTCTTGTTTAAAATATGAATTTAATCTGTGTCTGGCAGAAAGAGATGCTGCTTTACTTTGCTATTCCTGTATTTGCTCGAATATATCTGGTTATCTTTCAGGGAACACATGGATTTAACTACTTTTTACTGCCTCCATTGCTAATACTTAAGTCCGTGGAATCTCCATCATGTCTCAATAGGAAGTCTGTAAATGTAACTGAGCTGATTATCCCACTTCCACTTTTGCCCCCCAAAGTGCATATGCACAGCAGCCATGGTGACCTTTTAAAAGCCTCTAAATTGGGTCATATCACTCTCTGTTCAAAACTCTCCAGTTCCATCATACTCAGATTAAAATTCAAATTATTTACTTCAGCTTATAGAATCCTGCATATATTTCAACCACATCATCGTGTAAACCTGCCCAGTCGTCTTGCAGCTTTCCACCTGATACATGTATGGATGTATATGCATGCATGAATGCATACATGCATACACACAAACACATACTCCTCAAAATCAGTTATTAGTCAGAGTTCAAGTTATGGAAACTAGAAAATTAAATAAATGATTATATATCTAAAATGTTTTTGGGGTCTTAGAAATTTTACCAACAGAGAAAAGGCTTATGTACATGTAATTTATTCATTTAGCTGAAATGTGTTGGTAAAGGACTGGTAATATAGATTTCCTGTTGTTACTTATTTAAAAAAAAAACAAATGTGACATCACTACATAGTTGTATTGCAGTGATGGTCATACGCCTTCCTGAGCATCTTTAGAACCTTATCACTAGAATGTCAATAGCTAGAATGTTATTTAATAGTTGATTTCTAAAGCGTTTCTTAGTGCTTGTCACTCATGTAAAGCTTCTTGGTAAAATACATCTGTTTTGTTTGGTTTGTTTGGTTTTATCTATTGTAGCCTGAAGCATATATTCTTGCTGGCAAATATACTGGGCATGGTTAGAAGAAATTCTGAAAAGGACTGTTTGATGCATTTGGAAATCTTTCCCAAAATTTTACGAATACTCCAAATTGTTTGCCTTGGTGTAATCAAGCATCTTTTAAATAAAATAATATATAAAGTGGAGTTTATCCTAATTAGATCTACTTCAATAGGAATGGGGCATAAATACATTTTAGATCTCAGCAATCTTACTTCCTCCATGAACCTTTTCCTCAGTCCTCCAAATTACATTCTGCAATTTTCAAATAGTAACATTTTATTGTAAATGTGTATTTTATTTGTCTCTCCCAATGGATTGAAAGCTTCCAGAGGCCAAGAACTAAGACTTATTAGTGGTTGTATAGGTCTTAGCTAAATTCTTAAACATGATGGATGATCAAGGTGAATACTTTAACAAATAACAGGGTATACATTTAAAAAATGGCATTCTACATGCCACTGGAAATGGTAACATAAAGACTATAAGGTCTAATCTTTTCTATCACAGATCTCAGCAACCTTTCCTTCCCTCAACATCTGATGAGCAACTTCTCTCTGTTCACTTAGTAATTTATTTTTAATTAACTCTTTATGGTCTAGACTCCTTAATAGACAGTAGATTTGGGGGAAGAGGAATCTTGTTTTTTCTTGTATTTGTTTATATCCTATAAAGCAACCTCCTCTAATGAACATTATATATAATTGCTTTTCAATGTCAATAAATACCAAGTGATTATTAGGTTGAATGGGCACTACCATGCAAACCTGATTCAGCACAAAGCATAGTCTCAGATAGAGTTTAGAGAATAGCAAGAAAGCAAATGGGCAGCTATTAGAGCTTTTATTTGAAACATCTCCTGAAAGTAGAGAACTACGGCCACTGTCAACAGCATTTAAGGTTCAAACCCCATGGCCAGTGAATTGGATAGAAAATCCTAGCCTTAATTCAGATTTTCCTTTCATGTATTGATTTATTCTGTTTGCAGGCCTAGATTTATTCAGGAAAAAAAGTGGATGTTTTATATAGGAATTTTCACTAAATAGGAGTGTAAACAGTGAAATAATTTGATCCGTTATTTACTGCATATAATTTCATATCATTCACTAAAAACACAATACCAACAGTGTGGTAAAAAGGTTAAAATCAGGAAAACATTTATTTTTTGAAAATGAACATGAAAACCAAAGAAAATTATTCCTGGTATGAATCACGTTTTTGAAGTACAGATTTTTGTCCATGAAAAGCTGATTCATTTCCATTACTAAAATGATCTAAAGGGAACATGAAATTGCCATGGGTTGATGGTTTCATTTAGCAGTCAATTTTCAAACTAATAGGCATGATGTTTCTTTGTCCTTACTCTTGTTAACATTTACCAATGATCTTACATCAAGTTTGGGGATATATTGTCTCATTTTTTATCAGGAAATGACATGTCCATGAAACTGAAACAGAATGAACTGTATGCCTTTACATATCTCCCAAATGTAACCAGTGAATACAGAGATCATTTCAACTAAACGTGCTTGTCTTCATATTGAAAATGTGGCAGAGGCTGCTGGAGGTTTATTAAAACCCATTGTCTTCTTTCTTGGTACCAAACAAGATTATTTCACTGCAGTCGGATTTGGCTGTGTGAGTTGGGTTCTACCCAATGAAATATGATCAGAGGTTAATGAGCCACATTCATTGAAGGCTCATAAAGTCTCCTACATATGTACCTGCATGTTCTCTTCTTCTTCCAGCTAATAGGATGGCGATGCCCTGGGTGACCTTGGATGAAACTTGCCAAAGATGGAAGAGAAGCTGCCAGCCTTGTCAGTGAATAATTTTATAAAGGAAAGCCACTTTGCTGACTTTGATACCTACCTTGTACTGTTATAGGAGAAAGAAATAATTTTCTTGTTCTTTAAAGCACTAAATTTTGGAGATCTATTTTTATTGCAGCTTAGCCTACCCTAACTAATATTAACCTTGAACCTGGTGTACAGTTAAATGTACACATGTGTGTGCACACAAGGGCATATCTTACATAAGTTAAAATTATGAATTGAGAAGAAATGTAATTACTGTATTAGGAGCTTGAGTTGTGAGATCCAAAAAAGAAAATGATGCATCTTCACAAATGACTTGAACTTCTCAAGGGATAACATCAAGGATAATTTTTAAAAATCATAAACGAATCTATGCCAACCAAAAGATATAAGCATAAAATACATTTTTTAATAACAATTTTTTTTTCAGATGGAGTCTCGTCCTGTCACCCAGGTTGCTGAAATGCAATGGTACGTGATCTCGGCTCACCACAACCTCCTACTACTCCTGGGTTCAAGGGATTCTCCTGCCTCAGCTTCCTGAGTAGCTGGGATTACAGGTGTGCTCCACCACACCTGGCTAATTTTTGAATCTTTAGTAGAGATGGGTTTTCACCTTGTTGGCCAGGCTAATCTTGAACTCCTGACCTCGTGATCCACCTGCATCAGCCTCCTGAAGTGCTGGGATTATAGGCGTGAGCCACCACGTCAGCCTAATCTAACTTATGTCTAAATGTAAGGACTTTAGAAATTTAATGATAAATGCTTTAGTAAACTGTATCCATAGATTTTCTTGAAATTTAGGGTTCTATTCTCATTATTTTAATTATCTATTTTGTTACTAAGGTGGATCCATTAAATTGTGGCAACCAATCAATATTTGATTGCCATACCTGTCAAAGCTCAAATAACACCATTTTTATATACCAACAATCCCAAAAGAATAACTTTGCCACCAGGTAATAATAACAATATTAGACGTAATGTGAAAAGTAGGTGTCATAGCACTTGCTACTTACACACGATATAAATTTACTTTAATCTTCATACCAAGTTGAAGCTTGATATTTTTTATTCGCATTTTTCAGATGAAAAACAAAGGCTCAGGCAGAGTTAAGTAACTTGCCCAAAGCCCTATAAAAAATAAGTGGTGGAGCGAGGATTTGGACACAGGCTTTGAAGTTTATGCTTTTAGTTCCCCACTACACCATCTCAGAGACTGAAATGCTCAGAACAATTACTTTGTCAATTTTCCTTGGATGTTATGTTTTATAGACAATTTCATATTCTATCATGGCAAGAAAACAACTTCGTATTGCTATGCCACAACTGGACCCATAAATCCCTAGCTTTATATAAAATCTCTCTTAAATCAAGAAGAGAATAGAATAGCCTAATTGCTTAATGATGGAAAAAAAATTGCCGTTAAAACTAAGATAATTACACCTTGCAAAATGTTAGAACTGTAAGTTAAAATTCTTGGTTCTTCTATATCTACCATGGAAACCCTATCCAATATCATATCTATTTATGTTTCTACAACAATAATCTAAATCTTTATCATCAACTCCTACTTTTAACCTTGGTTTTATAACATAATCTTCAGTGTTTTCAAGAGAGTTCCCTCTCGAATTTATATTAAAATATGTAACTCAACAGCTCTTTTATTATTTAACTATTGTTTTATACTCAAAGGTACATGTGCAGGCTTGTTATACAAGTAAACTTGTGTCATTGGGATTTTTTGTACGGATTATTTCATCACCCAGGTATTAAGCCTAGTACCCATTAGTTACTTTTCCGATCCTCTCCCTCCTCTGACCCTCTGCTAAGCCCCAGTATGTGTTTTTTTCTGCTCTGTGTTTGTGTGTTCTCATCATTTGGCTCCCGCTTATAGGTAAGAACATGTGGGTGTTTGGCTTTCTGATCCTGCATTACTTTGCTAAGGATAAAGGCCTCCAGCTTCATCCATGTTCCTGAAAAGGACATAATCTCATTCTTTTATGGCTGCATAGTGTTCCACGGAGTATATGTAGCACATTTTCTTTATCTAGTCTACCACTGATGGACATTTAGGTTGATTCCACGTCTTTGCTATTGCAAATATGCTGCAATAAACATACATGAACCCAACAGCTCTTAAAACACACAATTTCTCTAAGAAAATGATTACCCATCCTGACATTACAATTCATGTCTCCAATAAAGGAATTGATATATTTGTTTCTTTGTGTTACTTAGTTTGTACCTTATATATACTACTTATTAGAATTTATAAATTCTAAGTTATTTTTATGCATGATCCACCTTAGCTAACTGCCCATAAACTATTTTATGCATTACTCTTTGTTTAGAAGAAATTAATTTTAAAAATTCAAAGTTCAGTAATTTATTTATTTAACCACAAATATACTTTAAAATATAATGTTCTTTGAGCTAGGTAGGAACCATAGCACCATATTCATTTTTATGCTTCCAAAAAGATCTGATGTAATAACCCACATTTAACTGGGTCATGACAAATATCTGTCAAGTAATAAATCACACATAAATCCATTAATAAAGAACTCTAGTACTAATAGAAAATATAAATTCTGAAACAAGAAGGGGTAATTATGTGAAACTAAAGTGTGCATGAATCAAGCCCAGGGGCAAGAAGTAGGTAAAATCCATCTTAAATTATGATTTGGAGAAATTTTTACTTATAATGTTAAGGTGATGATAATCATCTACCAAAAATATAGCTAATGTGCAAAAAGATGCAATCTTGGGAACTCCGACATTTTGAAAACATGAGATGGTATAGTCACAGGAGTTTTGGAGACAAACAAGGAATAGTAAAAATGAAAACAATTGAATAAGTATTTGTCAGTATTTATCCAGAAGGATGCAGATGACAGACACTCTTTACTTATTTGACAGATAAGAGTGTTAAAGTCATTTTTAGAAAAATGTTCTCAGAGAGGAGCAAAGGCGGCTCTCTAGGCTTAATCAAGTAACATTATTCATACTCCCTTGCTCAACTTTCTGATATCTTCCTTAATTTATAAGGTACCTTAATGCTGACAATTAGGTATTGGATTTGAGTAGTAGGATCACTGGAAAAATTACAGTTCTCACCTTCTGTTGCAATAAATTTATTGATATGCAAACCAGTAGTTTAGTGCATTATGTGCTGTGGAGTCAATTCATATGAAATTCTGATATTATCATTAAAAAACTATGAAATCTTAAGCAACTTACTTAATCTCTCTGGTTTCCACTTTCTTCATCTATGAAATGAAGACACAGGATTAATGTCCTTTACAGGCTTCAAATAATTGTTTTTAGAAAAGACTGCATTATTAAGTAGGACTATTAACCTGACTAGTCAAGATCTTTTCTGACAGGCCACATCTTTATTGTGATGAGGTTATTCGAAGGGAAAACTAAACATTTTATAAGAGGAATATGTTTTTAAATGGTTTAAACTCATTTATTTCTTGTTTACATTATTTAATTTGATGCTGATAGTCAAGGAACACATTTCTTAAAATTAAGTTTTTATTTGAAATAGTAACCTATTTTGTGATTAGCAGATTGATACTTCTAATGATAGCAAATGTCCACCTGATTTTCAAGCACAAATGGTCATTGTAAGAAGCTGTGACAGCTGCCACAATTGTGCTGTTGTCTTACTTTCATAACTTCTTTTGAAAACAAATAAGAAAGACCTCATTTGTTTTGAATGGAGAAAAGAAATCTGATTCTGGATTTGTCTTAGCTGAAACTCAACTCTATTCTAGTATTTTCCTTTAGTTTAGGTGAATTGCAAGGTCAATATTACAAGGTTTGACTCTATCATGCTCTAGAATAAATGTAAATTTTTAGGCATTTTCAAACTAAGAACCAAATGAAATTGAGTATATTGTATAAATTTTCTCCTTCTCAACAAGATGTAGATGAAATAGATGTTATATTTGAATAGTTCATTTCACTAGGCTGTAAAATCAATTGTCAGGATAAGTAAGAAACAGAAGATAGGAAACTGAAATATAAACAAAGGGTAAGCTCAAGACATTTATAAACAATCTCTCAAAAGTTCTTTGAAGAGGAGAATTCCTAATCAAATGGTTTATTTTTATTTATTTATTTTGTTTTGAGATGGAGTCTCACTCTGTCACCCAGGCTGGAGTACAGTGCCACGATCTCAGCTAACTGCAATCTCTGCTCCCCGGCTTAAGCAATTTTCCTACCTCAGTCTCCTGAGTAACTGGGATTACAGGCTCCCACCACCACACCTGGCTAATTTTTGTATTTTTAGTAGAGACTGGGTTTCACCATATTGGCCAGACTGGTCTCGAACTCCTGACCTCAAGTGATCTGCCCACTTCGGCCTCCCAAAGTGCTGCAATTACTTGCATGTGCCACCATGCCCTGCCCAAATGGTTTATATTTGATGGGCAAAATCAATTGGCCACATTAACAATGATTATAACTAACAAGCAGACTCCTGCTTTGCCTATTTTTGGCTGAGAACCACATTTTTCATGCTAGTTTACCCCTCAAAATAGTAAGTTTCATCATTGCAGGCCAGGCGTGGTGGCTCACACCTGTTATTCCAGCACTTTGAGAGACAGAATAGTTTGAGCTCAGAAGCTTGAGAACAGCCTGGGCAATATAGTAAAACCCCATCTCTAGTTTTTTAATGAAAAAAAATTATTAAAGAAAAGTAAATTTAAAAATTTAAAAAACACCATTGTATAATTTTAAACAATGCTATTGTTTAAATAGTTTTAAACTTCCTCTTTAGTGGCAATAGAAACTTTTCCATTCTATAGCCTCTCATTAATTAGCTAGAGGGTTGCTTTTGTGACTTCTATACATTTTGCTTAAATTTTCTAAAGGTGTATGCCCATCCCTGTGATTGTATCCTTTATTTCTTTAAATATTTCACACAAAGTTATTCTGTATTCCTGTATTCTATACCAGGCTATCTCAAATCTGTATTCTATATCTGAAAATGTCTACATCACTAATTTCTATCCATTGTTTCGGCCTTGAACTTGCCTTATCTTCTGTCTATGATGATTTATTTTAACCTGAAGCAGTACAGCTGGCCATTTTTCCTTCAAGAGTGAACTTAATCCCTCTTTTGCCCCTGGGGAGACTGTAATATGACTTTTCTCAGTGACCAAAGTTTTGTCTCCGTATTGTAGAACTTTTTCAATAAATACACATACGTCTCAAATCAATCTCATTTATGCTGCCTTTCTCTCATTGTTGTCCCCCTTGCTTGTCTTAGACAATATCACCTCTCAAGTGTCATCTATATACACTTTCTGATTTCATGTCACAGTAACTCAGAAGCAGAGAATCAGAATCTGGTCCCTGAATGACTGGAGCCCCTCTGAACATGTTTGGTTCCTAATGAGATTGTAGCTTATATATTACTTTTCTTTTCCACTTTCACCCAGGATCTTCAGTTTCCCAAAATATTAAATTTCTACAATCTAAACATTTAACAAGTAATACAGATTATATAAATAAAATTTATAAAGAACTAATCCTATTAAGATCAACCTAGATGACTGCAGGGTAAGGAGGGAAGAGAGCAGACTGTGTTGTTCAGCTCCTCATTAAGATTAGCCTCTCAATCACGAGAAAATGTAGGCCTGAAAGACGTTTTTCAAATGTGCAATATTTCTGTATATCAAAGATTTGCAAACTTTATTGTTCCATTACCATCTGTAGCACAGTGGAGTTTCATTTAAAATTGCTTACATATGTCAAACCTGTGTTTAATGTCAAAAACGTTATGATCATATAATTCCAACCAATATAGAAATTGAGGTTATAATGGTCTTCAAGTTTATCCCCTACTATTAAACATGTTGTAGAAGTGTACCTTGATAATTCATTATTATTTTTTCTTAATGTGTTTTTGAATAGCATAAAGCCTACACTTAAAAAGAAATTTGGAAATTATAATAGCAGAGATGCCTTGGGATAAAGGGTCTGGATTATGCTGCTCAGTGAGTGGAATATAACTTGCTTTGACTCACAGTCCTTCAAAGAATCTGAAAACATGAACTTAATTTTTCTCTTTAGTAAGCATCACTTGCAAACATCCCACATATATTTTCAAACAAACTTTAACATGAAGGCTTTAAAAATTAGAGTGTACATGAAGTGCCAGGTAATCTCACACTGCACCATGGTCTTCAGAGGCTGAAGCAAGACTTCTTCCCACTCAGTCATGATTGCTAGCAAGAGAGCTGTGTGGCTGAGGAAGCACCTTTCAAAAATCTGGCCTGGGCTCCACCTCCAATTCCCATCTGTCTCTGGATACTGACTTTTCATTGCTTACAGAGAGACTTAGAAGTGTCTTCATTTAGTAGTGCCTTTTCTTCCTGAGTGTGGTTACATCAGTGTCTCTCAGCCTTCATTGTGCATAGAGATCACTCTAGGAAGATTCTCTCTAGTACATATTTTTTTAAAAAGGAGACAAACACTTAACAAAGGAAAGGTAAAATATTAGTGCACGTGAGCTCTCCACTCTTACATCTGTTTTCTTTCAAAAACAAAGCTACACACCATCCTTCCTTACTCTTGCTACCTGATTCCCACACATTCCTGATGACATTGATGGTGTCTTTAATGCTTACAAATTGCACACTTTTAGGACTCTTTTGTCAGTCTGTTTTTTGCATTGCTATAAGAAATATACAAGACTGGGCAATTTGCAAAGAGAAGAGGTTTAATTGACTCATGGTTCTGCAGGCTGTACAAGAAGCATGGCACCAGCATCTGCTCAGCTTCTGGGGAGGCCTCATGGAGCTTTTACTAATGGCAAAAGACAAAAGTGGGAGAAGGCACAGCACATAGAACAGAAGCAAGAGACAGAGAAGCAAGAGAGGGATGCTACGCACATTGAAAAATCAGATCTCTGGAGAACCCACACACTGTGAAAAATGACACTAAGCCGTTCATGAGTGATTCACCTCCATGAGCCAAACACCTCTCACCAGGCCCCACCCCCACACTGGAGATTATATTTCAACATGAGATTTGGTGGGGACACATATCCAACTTACATCAACTTTGCTTCATGTTCTGCTCATAAATGGACAGGATATAAAGATGCACATGAATTTTCCTTTAGAGTCAGACCATTTTCCATATCATACATGGCAAACACTCAAAACCCATTCTTTGTTACTCAGTTCTTTAATGTGGATCTAAGCACCGGTGTAAAAATGAAAGTAGGGCCTGCTTCAGATAGGACTGCTGTGGGTCAGCCCTGGTTCTCATGCTATCATTTTTCCAAAAAATTAATTTATCCCCTACTGTTTTCCAAGAAATGATACCATGAGGTCCCGACCTGACCCACAGTGGTCCTAAGTAATTACTTAAGTACTTGCTCACTCTAAGTTTTAATCACATTACTGAATAGGTATGCTGACCACAGCATGGTTTACCTGCATTCCAATTTATTTATTTTGAATGGAGAAGTTAATTAATATTATCTATCTTAGCATAATCATCGGAGCTAATTATCTGAAGAGGCTAACCCTTCCCTGATGATTCTGGAAAGCTTTTAGAAAAATGTTGCTTATTGAACTAAATGTTATAAGCCACAAAGTGAGATGTTCCAAAGGAGCATCTGTCAAGCTTTAATACTCTCATAAATTGATTTTCTTTACATTAGAGAGGTATCTATGCAAATGAGACCAATAGTTTAGAATTAGAACACCTCTCCATCACCACAGACCAATTTCCTCTCTTTACACTGCCTTTTTGATATTTCTTATCAGTTGATAAGTCAATACAATACTATCTCATAAACAGATTAGAGTTCCCAAGATTATATTTCATCTACCTTAGTTTTTAGGATCTGTATCTTCCTGATTTATAATTTAATCAATGAATTGGCTCACAAGCATGATCCAGGATGAATTACTTCTGAAGTTTCCCAAAAATAATCCTACCTATTTGTAGTTTGTTGGCTCTGGAACATTTTACTGAGAGTACAACTTATTTTTTAAACTTTTATTCATTTAATACTGCCTCCATCTATGTGTTTAGCCAATCCTTTGGGCTTTTTCAACAAAATACAAAAATAGATAAGTTCATAAATATGATTGTATAGAATGAAGTAACAACATGATTATCTACTATTTCAGGAATTTTTGACATTAGAATCTAAGAAAATATAAAGCTTTTTCTACAGTACTAGGGAATTATTATTTTTAGAAATAAAATAACTTTTGAAGGTCACTAGTATTTGAATGAAAGATAAAATGGTTTTCTTTTAAAGTTTCTATATTACATTATCTCTGACATAGCTCAGTTTTTCCCAGTTTAAAACATCGAAAGTCTAATAAATAGTATAGAAAATACAGGAAAAGAAGCAAATGTATTAACCTGAAGTACTAATGTCCTCGATGCTACATTGGGAAAAAGTACTTCTTGATTGCCTCATACTGTATAATATAGTTTAAAAAATTACAGAATATTAAGAATAAGGAACTCTGGTATCTAGAACTGATCAGAGGCTTTGAAATCAGAAAATACTGGCTTCCAATAATTTATTTATTGGATAGACTTCAGCAAATTACTAAATCTCTTTGATTCACTTCTGTATCTATTAGAAGTAGTTGTTTTGGTTTTGATAAGTTGTCTAGAGATTGTAGAATATGTTTGTAAAATGATAAATAATTCTCATGTCATTGAGTTTTATGAGATTTTTATGACATTTTTAATAATGTCTAGTGTATTATGGGTATTTAATTGGTATGTGGGTCATTATTACTGAGAGAAACTTACTCTGAAAGCATATAGACACATAGCCTCTTATTATAGGGCTGTAATTAACAATAGAGACTATAATTGTGGCACCAGCACTTTGGGAGGCCGAGACGGGCAGATCACGAGGTCAGGAGATTGAGACCATCTTGGCTAACACGGCAAAACCCTGTCTCTACTAAAAATACAAAAAATTAGCCTGGAGTGGTGGCACGTGCCTATAGTTCCAGCAGTGCCTATAGTGTCTCAGAGGCTGAGACAGTAGAATTGCTTGATCTGGGAGGCAGAGGTTGCAGTGAGCCAAGATCACATCACTGCACTCCAGCCTGGGCGACAGAGTGAGACTCCATCTCAAAAACAATAATAATAAAAATAAAATAAAATAAAACTGTAATTGTATGCTTTGGGAAAATAATTAAAAACTATAAAATAATTACAAAAAATCTCATTGGATAGAGACTGAATTTTGGAAATAATAATAACTTATTCTTGCGTCATGTTTCTAATTTTTCCAATAACTTTCAGATTAGTTTCAGAAGCAATTTAGTTAAGAATTAAACTTTTATTTCATATCTAGCATCAAAATAATAGATGGGGAGGCAAAAAGGCATTTGTGGTATATAATACATGCCATTAAATTACTTGCAGAAGCACTAGGAGATGATAGAGACATTTTGAACTCTAAGAGGATAACTTAATAAATAACCAAAATGACACAGGTAGTAGATATGGAAGAAAGTTAAAGAAACGGTGGAGAGTGCTGGGTCTTGAAGATGAAGGGGTTAGTGATGCGGTTGTGGATAAAGACGGTGAAGACAGAAAACATTATGAATAAAACCACTGCAGCAGGGAAGAGCACTATAGGTATAGGGAAGGCAAGAAGACTGAAGATAGGAGTGAGATGAGTGGAGACAACCAGGCATAGAGTCAGTGGTCATGGTGGGGCAAGATGGTGGAACATATTGGTGCTAAAATGACAGGTCTGATTTAGATCTGATAAGCAGTTAGAAACAACTATTTTGAAATGAGATCTGAGTTTAGATGCTTGCTCTGATGTTTCTCAGCTAGACGACCTTAGGAATATAGGCTTACCTCTCAGACTATGTCCTCATCTGTAATATGTGGAAAAGAGTTTTTCAATCAGAATGTTATTGTATATACAATGCAGTATAGTTCTCAGAAGACTGCAATTCGTGATAACAGTTCTTACAAGGAAGTTAAGGATCAAAAAAGTTCAATGGTAAGATGAAAGCAGACAAGCAAGGGAATTACTCTGAAGAAAATCATTAAAGCTGAGTGATTGCCACAGACTTTCTTGACTGTCAGCCCTGTGTTTCTTCCACTAAATCACATTTATTTGCCAAGTGTGCAAAATTCCAAATGCATGTGAAGCAATCTGGAAATCACTGAGCTAGCAGGAAATTTTAGAAAAAAATAACCTTTGTGTTATATATTATTCTTATACACTATGATTACATTGTATATTATTAATAACATATATAAAGAATCACAAACCAAAATAAAGATTTGAGCAGGAAAAAATATGAAATAATTTTGCCAATAACCTCGTCCAAATGATATAATAATAAGCAATGTACTTAGAAAAGGTGAGGCACTTTGTGTAAAATAATTGGATATTTGAGAAACAACTTTCAAGCCATTTGAGCTTTAATAAGATTTCAAGGTTAAGGGTTATGTTTATCATGTTAGAGGTCTGGCAAAGTCTAAGGAACTGAGGAACGTCGTAATGATAAATTCCAGGAACTTGAAAGATTTTTTCTTTGCAATGTTGAGACTTATACTGTCTAGGGAAAAAATACCTTTCAGGAGTAAAAGGCTTTTTATGTCTGTGTCATTCACAAATTAAAAAAATCAAAATATAGATAGATTCAGCAGCAGTCATGGTATGATTACTTGGTTTAAAGAACTGTACTAGGAGATATGCGGGGTAAATAAATACAAAACCAGCTTGATTTCCACCTTAAGAAACTTGAACCGTAGAAGACAGAAGTCATCAACAGAAATAACTGTGTTATGAGGTAGAACACTAAATGTCATAGAATAACATATAAAGTACTACTTAAGATGAAAAAGTGTTTTGGCCCAAGATCAGTGGATCAAGACAGCCGATTATGAGTAGAACTTGAAGTGTGGATAGAATTGCAACAGGTACATATCATTGGAAGAAGCCTAGCAAGAAGTTAATACCACACTGCAAAGTCAACATTAGAAAGATGAAGTTAACACAGGCTTCATGCATTGTCCAGATTGATGATCAACTCAACCAGTGCCTGGTTAGTCATGAAAACAAGGCAGAAAAGGTAAATTAGAGCCAGGTTTTGTCAGACACTGTTAGTGAGCTGAGTTAGAAATATTTCCCAAACACGATTGGTCGTTACTCTTACAGAATAGACAAAAACCATCCAGTCACTGGTTTTTGTGTGACTTAAATCAGAGAAATTAAATAACCTGGCCAAGATGGACAATGGCTAATTATTGAGGAGATAAGACTAAAACCCAGACATCTGTGCCTGTTTTAATTTCATCACTCACCACTCATCAGAGTAAAATAATGTACCCAGCATTTGAACCACCTCTTCCTTGGTGAATCCCCACAAAGAGATTAAATATACACTTTTACAAAAGCCAGGCATTTAAAAATGTTTGAAATATCTCTGAAAACCATGTAAGCAATGTGGAGCTGGTAACAGTGATTGCTTCTGAAGAAAAAAAACTGGTTGACTGGAGCAGGAAGGGATAGAAGGAAAATTTATTTTTGCTGTATACCATCAGCCTTCCATACCCATGGGTCCTGCACCCATGAATTCAACCAACCACAGATTAAAAATATTTGGAAAAAAAAACCCAACAATAAAAACTAGCAATACCAGTCAGGTGCAGTGGCTCATACCTTTAATCTCAGGGCTTTGCGAGGCCGAGGTGGGAGGATAACTTGAGACCATGAACTCAAGACCAGCCTGGACAACATAGTGAGACTCGGTCTCTACAAAAACGAAAACAGATAACACAACAATTAAAAAAAATAAAAAGATAACATAGAATAGCAATGATTTACACAGCATTTAGATTGTGTTAGGTACTATAAATAATCTAGAGATGATTTTAAGTATATGGGAGGATGCATGAAGGTTTTATGTCAATGCTACACAATTTTATATAAGGGACATAAACATCTTTGAATTTTGGTAATGGTGGGGGTGGATGTTTGGGTACCAATCCCCCAAGGATATTAAAGGACAACTGTACTCATTTTATAGTTTTTGAATTTTGTGAAGTAGTTCTTCACTACCATAGACAAGTTAAAACTGATACAGAACATGTCTGTATGTATGTGTGTGTGTGTGTGTGTGTGTGTGTACATACACACACACACACACACACATACATACACACATATATATATGGAGAAAAAGAAAGAGTAAAATTTGATCTTGTGTACCAATATGCCAGGCGCATTGTATGCATTACCTCCTTCGATACTCACAGTGACACTGGAAGCTTTGGATGTGTTGTGAGGTGGAAGAAGTTAGAGCATTGGTCTGTGTTCCTTGCTTCTTTTCCCCTAATTGACTGGGGGACATCCATGGGGACATGAAACAGGGCAGATGACCTGGGACAATCTCCTTGTCAACACAGTAACTGAAACTCTGAGTTAAAAAATTCTGACTTAATAATATTTGCCAAGAAGAGGATGTTTATCTGTGGAATGTTTTAAACAGGATGTTTCTGGTTAAGCATAATATGTTGGAAATAAACCCTGAATCTATAGTTTTATAAAGCCTGGTTCTTGGAAAATGTCACATAAACTGGAATATAAAAATAAAGATGTGCTGTTTATGGTAAGTCCACAATACCTTACTTTGAAATCGCATTTATTATTAGGGATCAGAGAATATGTGTCTCATCCACAAAGCAAAAACCTGGGGAGCCAGTGTGAATACTGCAGAATTCTCCCTGCGTTGACTTGAATCTTTCTGCCTCTAAGCCCCTTTTTGCCTCAGTGTCTCTCAGAGGAAACTTACCAACTTCTAGACAGCTCTCATATGATGATTTGCAAACAGATATTAGAGAGACCTATCCGGAAATGAGCACACCTCTAATTATTTGTGAAAGAGAACACCACCACAAAAGGTTGGACAAACGGATGAGAAATGGTTGGAAAAAACGATATAAATAAGTACCTAGTGAAAGCTAACCATTTACATCATATGACAAAGGATACTATTTGGTCTTTCAAAATATAAAAAGCAATATTTATTTGTGCATGGCTCGTGAAATCCAAATGTTGACTTAAGATGGATATATCATCATTATTATTGCTTCAGTTTATTAAATTCTCGCTTGAGAGGCTGTAGAACATAACAAATATGAGATTAGCTCCTGGAGCCTGCCTGCCTGGATTGTAATACCTACTCTGCTACTGGTTACTGCAAAATTGGTGAGGCTACTTAGCTTCTCTGTGCCTCATTTTTCTCATTAGAAAAGTGGAAACAGTATCAATAGGGTTTAGCTCATAGGGTTGCTGTAAGAATTAAATGAGATAATGTATGTGAAGGACTTTGAAACAATGCCTGGTACATAGCGCTTTGTAGGCATTAGCTATTACTATTCTCAGTGTTCCATCTGAGGTTCTTGTAAGAGCTTGGTTAGTGAGAATCAGAATTCCAATCCTGCTTTTTCCAAAACAGTATGCTGCAATAAAATATAATTCTATATTGAAAGATTATAGAAATATTTTACAATTAGAACTATGCTTTACTCTCTGATCCCAAAGGGTATTTATGCATTTATCTTTATTCCATTTTTGGAATATATTGTGGTTTGGTTTTGTTTTACTGTTTTTCAGTTTTCTCCACCCAGACTGTGATTTCAGAGAAGAATTGTAGTCCATTCATCTTTGTACTACCAGTGCCTAGCATAGTGAATATTAAGAAGTGGTTTTTAATAAGCATCTGCTAAATAAACACAAAATGTGGCAAATAATAAAAATGTAATGTTGAGTCTATTATAATTTTTCTAATGTTTCTAATCATAATACTTGAATTTTGGCATTTTATTACGTGCGTCACATTTTAGCATATCTTTGATAGAACATTGCCAAACATCTTAATGCTATTTAGGGGCAAATATAAAAGACATTTCTTGAGTTGTACTTCCTTCAATCTAGCCATATTATTCCGCTTAACAAATGTCACTTATGGCTCCCAAGACAGTCACTCAGATTTATCTCATTGGTTGATCAAAGGAACATGTTATCTAATGTCTAACAAGCATATCTTCCCAGCAATTGAGATTTTGAAATCCTCAGCTCTGTTACAGCAATTTAACCAAGGCCGTGACTCTCCTCAAAAATAAATGAAAATAAACATGGAGATTCTTTTCTTTACAGAAAATGTTCTCATGAAAAGAAAAAAATAGAATATTAATAGAAAAGTCGTAATAGTATTATTCAAATCTCAAATTAGTTTATGGCAACTTTCTGTTTTATGTTAATGGTATAGGCATATACACAACACAGATATCCCCCAAAATGTATAGAATTTCAAACTACTAAAAATGAGAGTGTACTGACTACTTGGTTAAAACGCGAAAACATGGAGGAATTAGATGAAAAATATGTCGGTAAGGATAAGCTAATATGAAATGTTTCAGCACCACTGTTCAGCATTCCTATTACTAATGCAGAACACTTTAGTTCCACAAATCACTTACCTTTCCCACAAATCCAGTAAAGCTCTAATAGTGCTTACAGGCCTTGACATGCAGAATCTTCTCTTATTTGACTCATGCCTATAAATCAACTTTCATGGCTAAACAATTTCATATAACCTCCAGTTTCCCATTAACCAGAAAGATGTACTTATTGGATAATCAAAATATAAGCAGAGCCTCTAATTAGAAAGTGTAAGCAGACTCCATGGCTAAGTGGAAGACACTGATTATTTTAAAGTGAGACAAAAAAGAACTTTTAAAAGCTCTACAAATCCAGTCCTCAAATCTCTTCAAATTAAGTCATAACCTGAGCATCAAAATAGAGTATTTTGGTCTTAATTTCCTAGTTTCCAGTTACTGGAAGTATTAAAACATAGTTCAATCTTTCTCCAGTTAATCATATATGTTTAGTGTATGCATCTAGTTATATAAAATTAATTATGTTATACCTGCTTATCAGGACTTATTGAAGATGAGCTATTCAATAACAAAGTCAAGTAAAAAATTAAAAACTTCTACTTTACTGGGTCAATACGTTGGGTATAAAAATATTTTTGAAAGGTAAACTTTCAGCCCCATATAAGCCTTTATAGCATATGACTTAATTATTTTGTTTTGGATTGCAAAGACATAAGCTTGCTTACTGTATATAAATATAAAGAAAATTTCAGCTAATAAAAATCATGGATGATTAATCCACAACTTCTCCAAAGTGCTTTTAGATGGTTTTTGTGCAATAGAAAATGTATATGTTATTACATTAAATCAAATGGAAGTTCCTAGACAAGTGTTATATTATGAATCCATAGAAAGCCTAATGTTTAATAAGTATTAAAATTAATCAGGCAAGACAATATATTTTAATTTAAAAACACACAGAAAGACTTGTCGCATGTCTAAGAACATCTTAGCATCTAATGTAGAGCAGAATGAGTATCTCATTCTGAATATAAAACAATGTTCACAATCTGGGTTATTTTACTTTTCAGTTAGCTGAGTAATAGGAAAATGTGAATGCAATTGAAGAGTTACAGAATAAGAGCAGGTTCCTTGGCTCATACTGATAATTTGAAATTACAAACACACATACACACATACACTTATAATTCGTAAATCTTTTCTTTCTGCTATGTGTGTACAAAAGGGTTTCTTACCTGCAGTTCAAGGTCATGAGTGGAAATAAAAATTATATTTTTACTTTACTGTAACTTCTAATTATTAATGAGTGAAAAGACAACAAAAGTATTGAAACTAAACACCACACCATTAGCAGTACAATCAAAAGCAGATATTTTTATGTCACATAATAGGTGTGGCAAATACTATTTATGCCCTTAACTGCCTTGAAATTATTATGGCTACTATTAGCCATTGCAATGATGATTTAACGCAGTAATTTGAAAAGCACATATATTACTAGGGCATATATTTATTTTGAAATATTTTTATTTTAGAAATATTAAAAGATCACCTTTCACATCTCAACCTGAATGTATCTAATAGCTAGCATTTACACAAATGACATTATTTACTCAAAGGCAGTTTGTATTTCAATACTTTAGGCTTTGAAAACATGATTCTGAGAAGAAAACCACAGGCTTCACCAGACTGCAAAGGGTTTCATGTGTGAAAGATAGAAAACGGACCCCTCAAAAATATCCATGTCCGAATTCCCGGAACCTGTGGATCTGTTACCTTATATGGCAAGAGAGACTTTGCACATGTGATTAACTTAAGGATATTGAGATGGGAGGAGTATCCTGGATTAGTTGTCCCAGTGAGTCCAATGTAATCACAAGATCCTAAGAGGGGTAAAAGTGTAAAAGTCAGAAGTAGAGATGATAATGGAAGCCAAAGTTAGAGTGATGCACTTTGAAGATGAAAGAAAGAGCCATAAGCCAGGCAATTGAGGCAGCATTAAGAGCTGGAAAAGGCAAGGAAACACATACTTTCCTGGAGCCTGCAGAAGGAATGCAGCACCTTGATTTTGGCTCAACGAAACCCATTGTAAACTTTTGACCTCAAGAGCTGTAAGATAATATACTTGTGTTGTCTTGACGACTTAGTTTGTGGTAATTTGTACTAGCTGCGGTAGGAAACTAGTACATCATGTTGTCAAAAAGTCAAGAACACCCAAGTGATTTTACTCGATGCTGAAGGGTAACATCAATTCTCCTATAACTTAGAAGAAGCAATTCAATATTTTCATACAGGAAGATAGCCTTGGTTAAGTGGATTAATACTAATGCTTTGTTTTCTTGGAAATATTTCAGTACCAAAAAAATTTTTAAAGTTTTAATATTTTATATTGGCCTTACACCAAATATACAAGAGTAGATATATTTTTTGATATTTGACAAAAAAGATCACCTTTCAAATCTCAAACTGAATATATCTAATACCTAGCATTTACACAAATGACATTCTTTACGCAAAGGCAATTGCATAAAGAAATTTTACAGAAAACAATTTTAAAACATTGATAATCATTTGAATATAATTATAGCAACTTTGACGGCTGGAAAAATTCCTCAGTGATTTGATGCTTTATGCTCATTCAGAATTGGAATAATAACTTATTAAATGCAAAGTCTATGACCTGAAATGCCCTTGTCACTCTTTCAAGTACATTGGCTAATATGTATATGGCTACTTAACTAATACAAACCTTTAGACACCACTTTAGAATAACATATCACTTGCCCTCACTATGGTAATGTACATATTATAAACCTATATTGATTGATAAAATTGCCATATTGCTAAGAATATTATTTGTATTTTAGGTTACTTTGCATAAAAGTAGACTGTTGTTTTCTCTAGTTGGTAATGTAAAATAAAATCACCGACCTCTTACAAAAGCAGCTTGAAGAAATAGTGTAATTTTGATAATGGAAAAGTCCTTGTTTTATAAGCTAGTGTGGCACTTTAGGGAACGGTTCAAAAGCAACTCAATTATTTGTAAACGTCTTCATAATGCTAGAGCTACTGTTACCATTTAAATCACTTGAAATCACACTGTTCTGATAACTGTCTTCTGGCAGTCAAATATTTTTTTCAATTCAAAATCCAGAAAGGGAATTACTCTTTAATGACACAGGTTAACTGTATGTGTAAAAGCTTTGAAATCATTCCAATAAATCACAGGTTCCAATTGGCCTAGTCATGTAAGCCTTTTTGTATTCAAGGTGATTCAATAGACCTCAAGTGCACGGTATAAATTCTACTCAGATAAAAGCTTAATTAATTACATCCTTGCTTGTTTTTGCGTCAGTGTGAGAAATCTGGTAGCCTTGGGAAATGTTTGTATTCATAGCCCTTAATGCTTGAGCAAAGGCCTTATTATAAATTATTATAAGATTGTATTTGATCCTTGGTGCTTAGGAATGCATCAGTGCTCTTTATTCAAATTAGAAAAACTCAGCTAGCAAGGTCAAGCATGGGACACATCAGTCTGAATCATGAAGTACTGATATCAAAAGTAATGTTAGCGATTAACTGATATTTTCATTTTTACAGATTACGAAACAAATGCACACAGGTTAGGAAGCTTCTATAAATGAAAGTAGTTAACACAGGCAAAATGAGAAAGCAGAGTTTGGTCAGGGGTGGTGGCTCTCACCTACAATCCTAACACTCTGGGTGGGAGGCTGAGGTGGGGAGATCACTTGCATCTAAGGGTTTGAGAGCATCCTGGGAAACATGGTAAACCATGTCTCTACAAAAAATACAAAAATTAGTTTGGTGTGGTGGCATGGGCCTGTAGTCCTAGCTACTTGAGAGGGTGCGGTGGGAGTATCATCTAAACCCAGGGAGGTAGAGGCTGCAGTAAGCCATGATCGTGCCACTGAACTCCAGCCTGAGAGACAGAGGGAGAACTCATCTCGAAAAACAAACAAACAAACAAAAACCCAGAGTTTTCTGCCTGTGATCACATGTTCATTCCATTAGATAACACTAGCTTATCTATAAATCAACTCAGTACAATTTATTTGGTTCGGTGTAATCAAACACTGTTAATATTACTGTATTAATCATTACTCAAACACTGAGTGATGGAAACAAAAGAATAAAAGGTATTACATACCTTTAAGGAGAAATAGATATATAAATAAATGAATTGTATTTATTGAGATCAGTGCCATAATGAAAGTATTGGGGGCTCAAAGAGGAAGAAATCAGCTCAATTCAGGAGGGCCAGTGATAGCTTCACAGAAAAGTTAATTCTTGAGTGAAGTTTGAGGGGAGAACAATTATTTGTTAAACCCAATGGGAGAGTATTTCTATCAGAGAGAAAAAAGAAACAGCATCCTTGTCAGATGGTGTTTCCTTCCTTAACGAGAATATTTTATCAAGCCATCACTAAGTATAATGTTTGCTGTTATTTTTCTGAGATACCTTTAAGAAAATTTTTTCTATCTTAACAATAATTTTTCTTACAAATAGATATTATTTGTTTCAACCGGTCAATATGCCAGAGTTGAGAACTCCTGACCTAGCATAAGATGTGAAAGCAGATAGCATAAGGAGAAATACCTAATGTAGATGAGGGGGGGATGGATGCAGTAAACCACCATGGCATGTGTATACCTATGTAACAATCCTGCACAATCTGCACATGTACCCCAGAACTTAAAGCATAATAATTTTTTAAAAATGTAAAAGCAAAAAAGAACACATCCTTTGTGAACTTTCCCTGGCCCCGACACCTCCAACAGCAGAAGTTAAAGAGGAACGCCAAGAACTTCTTATACACCAAGTAAGCCATTTCTTCTCCTGGCCTCAATGACACAATTGGCAGGGATCAGGTGGGTGCCGCAGTGCCTCCCAAAGATGTAAGACTTTTGAGAAGATTGGCCTCTACCTCATTGATGGACGCTGTGGAGAGGGGGACCCAGGCTCAGTATGTTCCTAGTAAAAGGGACTCCATCCCCAAATGTCATAACTGCAGTGCCACATTCTACTTGAGACAGAGTTGATCATTTCATAAATGTTATGTGACTAAGTCACTACAAGAAGCCCAAGACTTCTAAAACAATCCTCATCCCTTAGTTTCTCACCCTGATGGAATTCTTTCCGTCTCCCTCTGGAGCTCATGATGACTTCACAGAATTTTTTTTTTTTTTTTGAGACAGAGTCCTGTTTTGTCACCAGGTGCCAGCAGGCTAGAGTGCAGTAGCGCGATCTCGGCTCACTGCAACCTCCACCTACAGGGTGCAAGCAATTCTCTTGCCTCAGCCTCCCAAGTTGCTGGGACTACAGGCGTGCGCCACCACGCCCAGCTAATTTGTGTATTTTTTTTAGTAGAAACGGGGTTTCACCATGTTGGCCACAATGGTCGCGATCTCTTGACCTCGTGATCCGCCCGCCTCGGCCTCCCAAAGTGCTGGGATTACAGGCGTGAGCCACCGCGCCCGGCTAGAAAAGCATTCTTTATCAAATGTACCATAGCTAAGTTCCACTATGCTGCTGTACAACTTTTGAAAGGTACTTCTGTCTCCCAGTGTGAGAGTGCCAAATCAAGACCCACAGGTTGAGTAGTGGGGTCCAGGCTGGATTTTAGCCTCCCAGTGCCCTCTGCATAATACCTTTTGGCAGAGCACAACCCCTCAACTGCATGTGAAGCTTGCATGGTCAGTCATTGTATTAGTCCATTGTCACACTGCTGTGAGGAAATACCCCAGAGTGGATAATTTATAAAGGAAAGAGGGTATTTTTTAAAATTTTTTGTTAATTTTTTGAGATACTCTTGCTCTGCCTCCCAGGCTGGAGTGCAGTGGCATGATCTTAGCTCACCACAACCTCGCCTCCTGGGTTCAAGCGATTTTTGTGCCTCAGCCTCTCAAGTAGCTGGGACTACAGGAGTTCACCACCAAATCTGGCTAATTTTTGTATTTTTAGTAGAGACGGGGTTTTGCCTTGTTGGCCAGGCTGGTCTCAAACTCCTGGCCTCAAGTGATCTGCCCACCTCAGCCTCCCAAAGTGCCAAGATTACAGGTGTGTGCCACCATGCCCAGCCAGGAAAGAAGTTTTATTGGCTCGAAGTTCTGCAGGGCTGGAGAGGCCTCAGAAAACTTACAATCATTGTGGAAGGGGAAGCAAACATGTCCTTCCTCACATGGCAGCAGGAAGAAAAAGAATTGGAGAAGTACAGAGCAAAGTGGGAAAAAGCTCCTCACAAAACCATCAGATCTCATGAGAACTCACTCACTATCAAGAGAACAGCCTGGGAACTGGCCCCATGATTCAGTCACCTCCCAGGAAGTCCCGTCCTTAACGTGTGGGGATTACAATTCAAGATGAGGCTTGGGTGAGGACACAAAGCCAGACCATATCAGTCATTTTTCTGAATCTTCCCTTCACCTTCTCACTTTAAGTTACACCTACTGAAAATATTGCTTTTCCTGC
This sequence comes from Cebus imitator, assembly GCF_001604975.1. Taxonomy (NCBI): domain Eukaryota; kingdom Metazoa; phylum Chordata; class Mammalia; order Primates; family Cebidae; genus Cebus; species Cebus imitator. Next base: position 1,737,084 of record NW_016107355.1, on the reverse strand, counting down.
ATTTTTTTTTTGAGTGCCTGGTTTCCTCTCCCTTACTTTTTGAATAATGTTTAACGTTGGCAACAAAGTAGTGTAGATGTCCACCAGCTGAAGACCACTAAATCTCAAGAATCAAACAAAGTTTTGTTTATGACTTGTTGCAACAGGAGAGATCATAAAATTTGGGGGAACAATGGGATGTGTCATTAAAAGGATATGAGGAGATTGTTACAAAATTTGGGCTAGAGTGGGACCAAGCAAGTTTACCTCTGGAATGGGTGTTGTAAGAAAGTGGAAGTGATTGTACAATTGCGTATCTTAATATTTATCTAGGAAGGAGGTGAAGTGGAATTAGGCTAAGGCTGTAATATTTTTTTTTTAAATTGGCAGTTGCTTGTTTAGCATGCAGTGGGGAATGCTTGGTTATTTTTGTGGTTTGCTCAGTGTTCTTACTTTTTCTATGCTCAGACATGATTAAGAAATAGTCTTGTTTTTCTCACTCAATCACAGTCATTCACAGTGACCTTGTCTGATGTGAGTATTCCATGAAATTGTTTTTCTAAAGAAGAAACACCATAGCCTTGCTGTGAGTGTCAGGTCATCAACCTGATAGTTGTCAGAATTGCTTCTTCTCTTTCTCAGTAGGCATCCTTGTCAGATTTTTTTTCTGCCTTAATGAGAGTATTTTACCAATTCATCACGAAGTAAAATGTTATTCATCACTAAGTAATGTTATTCATTACTAAGTAAAATATAATGTTATTTTATAACATTATATTTTATAACATCACTAAGTAAAGTGTTATTCATCACTAAGTAAAACATATTATATATATATTTTGTATACAATATATATTATATATATACAATATATAAAATATATTATATATATAATATATATATTTTGTATACAATATATACTATATATTGTATATAGTATATATATATTTTGTATACAATATATACTATATATTGTATATATATAGTATATATTGTATACAAAATATATATATAATATATATAATACATATACAAAATATGTATATATTTTACATATATTATGTATATATTTTACATAAGATGTAACATATTTGTATATATATTTTATGTATTATATGTATATATATTATACATATTATATATATTTTATATATAATATATGTATGATATATATATATCATACATATATTATATACAAAATATATATATAATATATATACATAATATATTATGTATATATTTTACATAAGATGTAATATATCTCTATACAGAAGTACCTGTAAGGCTGAACTGAGAAAAACTTGAACAGACCTAAATATGTGGAAAGCTCTACTAGCTCATGGATTGTTGTGATGCATATTCTTTCTAAACTGACTTATAGATTCAACAAAATTCCTATTAAAACTATGTCATTAAGAACACTTTAAAGAAATAGACAAGTTCACTGTAAAAATATTATGGAATCATTAAGGATCTACAGTAGCTAAAGCAACCTTGAAAAAGGAGGAACAAATTTAGTGCTCTCATAGTACCAGATATCCAGATTCAAGACTTACCATAAGGCTGTAGGATAGGGTAGTGCCAGGCAAATAAATATTCTATCATTTGAGCAGAATAGAGAGGTCAATTAACAAAGAAAACCCTTTTTAGGATTTGCTACTTGATTACATCTGGATATCTGTATGGGGAAAATAAAGTGAAGCAAAACAAACAAAACAAAGCAAAGAAAAGAAAAGACCCCACTCATCTACTCTTTCATATTAAACATAAAAATTACTTTCATATGGATAATATACCTAAACATTCAACCCAGAACTATACATCTTCTAGAAGAAAATAGGAGATTATCTTTGAATCTTGGATTTGGCAAAAATTTCTTGGGCAGGACACAATTAGCATTAAACAAGTAATTTGAAATTAATTAATTAAATTCCATAGAAAACTAAAACATCTGCTCTGCAAAACACATTACAAAAATAAATGGACAAGCCACAGACTAAGGAAAAATATTTGCAACATATATGACAAAGGACTTGCACATAAAGAACACCTACAAGTTAACAGTAAAAGAATGACCATCCCAGTTTTTAAAAGGAGTCAAAGATTTGCATACTTTACCATAGAAGATGTACTAATGCTCTATAAACACTTGAAAGTTTTGTTATGCAATATATTAAGGTCCTGTATTTTGTTGTAGCATGTCCTCAACCTCATCTGGTACTTAAAATCTTTAGTCATAGGAATCTGTAAATTAAAACCTCAATAAGGTACCATTTAATACTCAATAGATTGGCTAAAATCAAAAGGGGTAACTCCATTCCATGGTGGTAGGGTATGGAACAATTAGCAATGGCACCTCAAATTTCCATGGAAACCTATTCCCCTGTACTCTCAGGCCATCTGTATCTAGTGGAGTGGAATCTACCTGAAGATGTCAGCAATAGACTTGAAGACTTGGACCTGGCCTATTAGAATAATAGCAATGGATAAAGAAATATAACCTAATGCAAGCTGGCTTGATTAAAGTCAATACAGTCAGCTCCGAGCCTTTGTAATTCTTAGGAAAGAAATGTGGGTTTTTTGTTTTTGTTTTTGTTTTGTATTGGCACCTAAACTGGTGAATGTAAACCTATTGCAATTGGTAGTTATTGTGATCACATCCCAGGAAAAGTACTTATAAAAAGAAACCTGGCCAGGTACAGTAGCTCATGCCTATAATCCCAATTATTTTGTGAGGCTGAGGTGGGAAGATCACTTGAGCCTGGGAGTTGGAGATCAGCCTGGGCAACATAGGAAGACCCCTTCATCTACAAATAGTCAAAAAAAAAAAAAAATAGCTGGACTTGGTGTTATGCACCTGCAGTCTCAGTAACTTGGGAGGCTGAGGCGGGAAGATCACTTGAGCCCAGGAGGTAGTGGCTACAGTGAGCCATGATTGAGCCACTGCACTCCAGCCTGGGTGACAGTGAAATCTTGTCTCAAATAGAGGAAGGAGGGAAGGTAGGAAGGGAGGGAGGGACGGAGGGAGGGAGGAAGGAGGAGGGAGGGAGGGAAAGAAGGAAAGGAAGGAAAAGGAAAGCTATCTCGAAGTTACATGGCACCAAAGCATGGAAAGACAAGGATGATTTTGGCCCTGAACCCAGCAGTACGTTAGCTTGCTTTACCCATGCACTGGATGTACTCTTCAGTTAGGAAAGCCAAAAATCCCCCATTTTTTCAAGCCAGTCTGAATTTTATTTTTATTTAGAACTAAAAGAATCTTAGTTAAAACAGAAGTAACCAGATTCTATTTTTACTTTGCCAGCAAATGATAACAAAAAAATCTAGGATTTATGTTGGAACCATTCTGTATACTATATTCTTTTTTGATTGCAAGACTTGAGTGAGGGCAGGCATTGTTTTCTGCTTTATAACTTAAATATTTCAAAAATTTCTGCCAAGAAGATATGAACTAAACAATTATATTTAACATTCAGCATATCAAATTAAAGTAGTCAGTCAGATACAGCTTACAAAAAATAAAGTATAATAATCAGTGATGTTATCTTGGAGTAAATTAAAAGAACACATTGGGCTGAAATTTTAGTGTAGAACACAATAGTCTTTAGTTCATTATATACATTCTTTAATAATCTGATATTTCTTTTAAGTTCTAAATTAGGCATACAGGCCCATCTCAGATAATAAGAAAATATCTTTTAATAGATCATAATAATAACAGCTGCATTTGTTGAAAGCTTATTATTTATTAAGCATTTATTCTCTTTAAATGAATTATTATATTTAATCCTTACAATAACCCCATATTATAGATTTATTTCATTGAGGTCATTATAAAGATGAGGAAACTAAGAATTAGAAAAGTGTATGAATACCTTGTCACAAGCTAAATACCATACATGGAATTTGGCCTATCTGACTTTAGACTTTGAGCTCCTGATCATTTCCCATTTATAAGTCCAAATTGTAAAAATCGAAAAGGAAAAAATATTGAAATAAATCTAGACCCTAAGAGCGAAGTAAAAGATTGCTAAATTTAGGAACTACAGAAATAAAGATATACTGGATTAAAGAAAGCCCAGTCCTCAATTTCTGTAGCTGACTTTTGTTCAGCTTTAACAGATATCTCTCTTAGAAAACATCATATACAAACATAAAATCTTTTAAAATATCAAGTTATGATTTTCTTTTGCAAATTCATTGGAAGAAACAAAGTTCAAGTTTTGCTTTAAACAATAATTTAAAAAATCTAAATAAAGTTTGTTACAAAAAACATCAAATTATTGGAGAGGGTCTTGGAAAATTTTGTACAGTCAGATTTAGCAAAACATGTAGGGAAAGGTAGACCTTCTAAAACAAAACAGCCCACCCAAAAGTCATACAGTACAAAATAGACATACTTGATTGTATTAAAATGTTCAACAACATTTATTATTTCTATGTACCCATTGTTGCTAATGCTTTTACTACCATCTGTACTATAAATATTCACCAACTCTATTGTTTGTGTTTTAAATTTGTTTCAATACTTGCAATATACAGAGAGCCTATAAATTAATAATACAAAGACAAATAGCTAGAAAAAAAAAAGAGGCAAAGGATTCACAAAATACTTCAACAGACAAGTCAAGGAAGATAAAATCCAAACATCCACAAACATATAAAATGCTCTTCAATGTCTCTGGTAGTAAGAAGAACACAAAATAAAACCATAATGACCCGACATTTTTAACTTATCAGATTGGCAAAAATTAGAAAACGGAAAACATTTCCTTCTGGCAATGGTTCAGAAAACAAGCACTGGGAGAGGGATTTGCTAAAATCATTTTGGAGAGTAATCTGCCAATAACTGTTAATATATTAAAAGACAAGTAGCTTTTGATTCAGTGCCCCCATTTTTTCTAATTTCAGTTACAGAAATATAAAACAACCTTATATGAATATATATTATATATATGTATACACAAATATTTTTTTTTTTGTAGCATGAAAGCACTTGAAGGTTTACCAGTTGGAAAATGCTAAATAAATTACGTTATACCCATGCCTTGGAATAGCTTGAAACTATAGTAAAAAAGCACAAGTTATACTGTATTCATAGCCACTGACTTGAAGAGATGTTTATAGCATATTATTTTAAAACAAAACCAAATAAAAAATTTCATGTGTCATACACCAAATAAGAATATCTTGGCCAGGCATGGTGACTCATGTCTGTAATCCCAGCATTTTGGGAGGCCCAGGCGGGTGGATCATGAGGTCAAGAGATTGAGACCATCCTGGCCAACATGGTGAAACCCCATCTCTATTAAAAATAAAAAGATTAGTCGGGTGCGGTGCGGCATGCCTGTAATCCCAGCTACTCAGGAGGCTGAGGTAGGATAATCGCTTGAATCCAGGAGGTGAAGTTTGCAGTGAGCCAAGATGGCACTACTACACTTTTAGCCTGGAGACAGAGCGAGACTGTATCTCAAAATAATAATAATAATAATAACTTGTGAAAAGGCTATTTGTGTGAGTTTGGAGAAAAGCTGAAAGAAGTAAAAGGCAGTTAACATTGGCTATTGCAGAGGAATGAGCTAAAGAAAGGTGGTATCGTGTAAGATCGTGAATTTTTTACTAATAATATTCTGTATTATTTTTGTCATTTTAAAATCTAGTATAGAAAAGCAAAAGCATTGAAGCTGTAATAGTGATGCAAGGTAGATTTTAATGTTGAAAAAATCTCAACCTGACATGTAGCTACTGTGCAGTGAGTAAAGTGTTGTATGTGATTGCAGAATGAGTCATACAACTGGCTCCAGGGGCCTTGCAGATTTTGAGAGTGGGCCTGTGCAAATGCAAAGCATTCAGATTCGAAAATTGTGGAACACTGTGTCATCCCAACTCCAGCTTTCACTGTGAGGCCTCCTCAGTAAGGAAACGAGTGTTGATATCTTTAGGGAGAGAGAATGAACTGGGAAGAGGAAAAATGTATAAAGCAAAGACGTGGAGAGTAAGTCAGGAGATGACTTGATCAGATCACGCAGTTCCTAACGGGAGACTCTTTAAAAGGGGGAGGACTAACTCTTCTTCAGCCACACAAGTTAGGATGAGACCTCTTCAGTCTACTTTTCAACAATAATAACTGACACATACTGCTTAGTTTTTGGCAGACACAGTTCTGAGAGCTTTATACATTTATCTCATTCAATCCTCCAACAAGCATATCAAATTGGTCTTATCTTTGTTTCACAGATGAAGTAACAGTTGACAGGTGAGATGGAGAACATAACAGGTTTATAGTCTCATAGCTGAGTATTCTTAATATAGTCTTAATTGCATACAAGCATACCTCAAATATACTGCTGGTTGAGTTCCACACCACCGCAATAAAGTGAGTCTCACAATAAAGCAAGTCACACAAATGTTTGGTTTCCCAACACATATAAAAATTATGTTTACACTATATTGCAGTCTCTAAGTGTGAAATAGCATTATGTTTAAAAACACTATGTAAATACCCTAATTTAAAAATACTGTATTGCTAAAATATACTAATCATCATCTGAGCCTTCAGCAAGTCATTATCTTTTTTCCTGGTGGAATGGTCTTGCCTCAGTGTTGATTGCTGCTGATTGATCAGGGAGGTGGTTGCTGTAGGTTGAGGTGGCTGTGGCGATTTTTTTAAACAAGACAACAATGAAGTTTGCCACATTAATTCTTCCTTCTATGAAAGATTCCTCAGTAGCGTGTGATGCTGTTGATAGCATTGTACCCACAGTAGAAATTTCAAAATTGGAGTCAATCTTCTTAATTACAGCTTCCGCTTTATTACTAAGTTCATGGCATATTTTAAACTCTTTGTTGTCATTTCAACAATGTTCACAGCATCTTACACAGGAACAGATTTCCTCTCAGTAAACCACTTTCTCTGCTCATTCATATGAAACAACTTCTTATTCATCCAAGTTTTATTATGAGTTTGCAACAACTCAGTTACATCTTCAGGCTCCACTTCTAATTCTGATTTTCTTAATTTCACCACATCTGCAGTTACTTCCTCCCCTAAAGCCTTAAACCTCTCAAAGTCATCCAGGAAGGCTGGAATCAACTTCCTTCAACTTCTGTTGATGTTGATATTTTGTCCTCTTCTCACAAATCGCTAACATTGTCAATGGCATCTAGAATGGTGAATCCTTTCCAGAAGGTTTTCAATTTATATTACCGAGATCCAAAAGAGGATTCACTATCTATGCCAACTATAGCTTTACAAAATGCATTTCTTAAATAATTTGACTTGAAAGTCAAAATAACCCCTTGATTCATGGGCTGCAGAATGGATGTTGTGTCAGTACACATGAACATAACATGAATCTTACTGTGCATCTCCATCAGAGCTCTCCAGTGACCAGGTATGTTGTCGTGAGGAGTAATATTTTGAAATAATTTTTTTTTTCTGAACAATTGGTCTTAAGAATAGGCTTAAATTATTCGGTAAACCGTGGCATCAATACATGCGCTGTCATGCAGGCTTTGTTCTTCCATTTCTAGAGCACAGGCAGAGTAGATTTAGCATAATTATTAAGGGCCCTAGGATTTTTGGATGATAAATGAGCATTGGCTTCAACTTAAAGACACCAGCTGTATTAGCCCGTAACAAGATAGTCAGCCTGTCCTTTGAAGCTTTGAGGCCAGGCATTGACTTCTCCTCTCGACCTGTGGAAGTTCTAGATGACTTCAATAGAAGGCTGTTTCATTTACCTTGAAAAACTATTGCTTAGTGTAGCCACCTTCATCAATGAGATCACAACCCTAAATATATAAGCACCTAACACTAGAGCTCCCAAATTTACTAAACAATTACTACTAGACCTAAGAAATTAGATAGACAGCAGCACAATAATAGTGGGGGACTTCAAAACTCCACTGACAGCACTAGACAAGTTATCAAGATAGCAAGTCAACAAAGAAACAATGGACTTAAACTATACCCTAGAACAAATGGACTTAACAGATATTTACAGAACATTCTACCCAACAACTGCAGAATAGACATTGTATTCATCAGCACACAGAACATTCTCCAAGACAGACCATATGATGGGCCAAAAACAAGTCTCAATAAATTTAAGAAAATCAAAATTATATCAAGCACTCTCTCAAACCACAGTGGAATAAAACTGGAAATCCTCCAAAAGGAACTCTCAAAAACATGCAAATACATGGAAATTAAATAATCTGCTCTTGAATGCTCTTTGAGTCAACAATGAAATAAAGATGAAAATTAAAAAATTGTTTGAATGGAACAATAATAACAATATAATCTCTCAAAAGCTCTGGGATATAGCAAAGGCAGTGCTATGAGAAAATTTCACAGCATTAAATGCCTACATCAAAAAATGTGAAAGAGCAGACACAGACAATCTAAGGTCACACCTTGAGCGACTAGAAAAACAAGAACAAACCAAACCCAAATCCCGCAGAAGATAAGAAATAATCAAGATCAGAGCAGAACTAAATGAAATTGAAACAAACAAACAAAAAAGGAGATAAGTGAAACAAAAAGTTGGTTCTTTGAAAAGATAAACAAAATTGATAGACTTTTAGCCAGATTAACCAGGAAGAGAGAAGATCCAAATTAGCTCAATTAGAAATGAAACAGGAAATATTACAACTGATACCACAGAAATACAAAAGGTTACTCAAGACTGTTATGAACACCTTTATGTGTACCAACTAGGAAACCTAGAGGAGATGGATAAATTCCTGGAAATATACAATACTCCTAGATTAAATCAGGAAAAAATAGAAACTCTGAACAGGCCAATAACAAGCAGAGAGATTGAAATGGTTACTAAAAAGTTACCAACAAAAATAAGTCCAGGACCAGATGGATTCACAGCTGAATTCTATGAGACATTCGGAGAAGAATTAGTACTAATCCTATTGAAATTATTCCAAAAGATAGGGAAAGAGGGAATTCTCCCTAAATCATTTTATGAAGCCAGTGTCACCCTAATACCAAACCAGGAAAGGACATAATAGAAAAAGAAAACTACAAACCAATATCCCTGATGAACATAGATGCAAAAATCCTCAGCAAAATACTAGCTAACTGAATACAACAGCATATCAAAAAAATAACCCACCGTAATCAAATGGGTTTCAAACCAGGTATTCAGGGATGGTTTAACATATGCAAGTCAATAAATGTGACCCACCAGAGAAACAATTTAAAACAAAAATCATATGGGTCATCTCAATAGATGCAGGAAGAGCAATTGGCAAAATCCAGCATCACTTTAAGTGTAAAACCATCAGCAAAATTGGCATTGAACAGACGTAACTTAAGGTAATAAATGCTACCTATAACAAACACACAGCCAACATTATACTGAACTGGGAAATGTTGAAAGCTTTCCCCTGAGAACTGAAACAAGAGAAAAATGCCCATTGTCACCACTTCTATTCAACATAGTACTGGAAGTCCTAGCCAGAGCAATCAGACAAGCTAAAGAAATAAAGGACATTCAAATTGGTAAAGAGGAAGTCAAACTGTCACTGTTCACCGATTATATGATCATATACCAAGAAAACCCTAAAGACTCCTTCAAAAAGCTCCTAGATCTAAAAAATGAATTCAGTAAAAGTTTCAGGATAAAAATTCAATGTACGCAAATCAGTAGCACTGCTATGCACCAACAGCAGCCAAGCTGAGAATGAAATAAAAAACTCAATCCCTTTTCTAATAGCTGCAAAATATTAAAATAAAACAAAATACTTAGAAATATAACTAAGTTCTGCGAAGAAGGTCATTGGTAGCTTGATGGGGATAGCATTGAACCTGTAAATTACTTTGGGCAGTATGGCCATTTTCACGACATTGATTCTTCCTAACCATGAACATGGAATGTTTTTCCATCTGTTTGTGTCCTCTCTTATTTCGTTGAGCAGTGGCTTGTAGTTCTCCTTGAAGAGGTCCTTTACATTCCTTGTTAGTTGTATTCCTAGGTATTTTATTC
>NW_016107355.1:1719337-1725261 GCF_001604975.1 Cebus imitator | reverse complement strand
AACTACAAAATGCTGCTGGAAGAAATCATAGACAATATTAGCTAGATTTTCTGAATGATCTGCTGCAGCTTCTATATTAGCACTTGCTGTTTCACCTTGCCCTTTTACATCATAGAGATGGCTTCCTTCCTTGAACCTCATGAATCAATCTCTGCTAGCTTCAAACATTTTTCTGCAGCTTCCTCAACTCTTTCAGCCATCATAGAATTGGAAAGAGTTGGGGCCTTGCTCTGGATTAGATTTTGGCTTACAGAATTGTTGTGTTTGGTTTGATCTTCTATCTAAACCACTCATATCAGCAATAAGGCTGTTTCACTTTTATATGAATCCTATGTCCACCGGAGTAGCACTTGGAATTTCCTTCAAGAACTTTTCCTTTGCATTCCCAACTTGACTGTTTGGTGTAAGAAGTCTAGCTTTCGGGATATTTTGGCTTTTCAAGTGCCTTCCTCACTAAGCTTAATTATTTCTAATGTTTTACTTAAAGTGAGAGATTCGAAATTCTTCCTTTTACTTGAACACTTGGAGGCCTTTGTAGGGTTATTAATTGGCCTAATTTCAATATTTTTGTGTCTCAGGGGATATCGGCCCAAGGAGAGTGAGAGAGACAGGGAAATGGTTGGTATGTGGAGCAGTCTGAATCCTTAAAACTCTAGTTTATTAAGTTCATCATCTTATATGGGCACGGTTTGTGGTGCTCCCAAACAATTACCATAGTAACATCAAAGATCACTAATCACAGATCACTATAATAACAATACAGTTTGCAATATTGTGATAATTACCAAAATGAGACACAGAGGCACAAAGTGGGCACATGTTGTTGGAAAAATTGCACCAATAGACTTGATCAGGCTGGGCGTGGTGGCTCAAGCCTGTGGTCCCAGCACTTTGGGAGGCCAAGGCAGGAGGATCACAAGGTCAAGAGTTTGAGACCAGCCTGGCCAATATGGTGAAACCCCATCTCTAATAAAAATACCAAAATTAGCCAAGCGTGGTGTTGGGCCTCTATGGTCCCAGCTACTTGGGAGGCTGAAGCACTCCAGCTTGGGCAACACAGCAAGACTCCATCTCAAAAAAAAAAAAAAAAAAAGGCTTGGTCAATACAGTTGCCACAAACCTTCAATTTGAAAAAACAACAACAACAACAAAATATCTGTGAAGTGCAGTGAAACAAAATGCAATAAAATAAGGTATGCCTGTATATATATATATATAATATGGCATAATATAACATATTATATAGAGTCTTAATTCTAGTCTTAGTCTTATAGCTAGTAAGTGGTAGAGAAAATTTTACATACAGATTGTATGGCTAGCTCTCTCAACATCCACATGCTTCTTGTGCTTTCTAGAATGTTACTTTTTTTCTCAAATCTAAAAGATATTTACTTTGTATAGAATATACTTTTCCCCTCATCTAAAATTACCATTTTCTTTCCTAATCTCTTTATTGCCTGATTAACATCCAATTCCTGACATTTTTCACAATACCTTAAGCAAAACTTCCGATATACTGCAGCAAGTTATAGTCTTAGGTTAAAACATAAGAATATGCAATATTTGACTAATTTTGACCAACAAAAATGGAAATTTTATGTTTTAACATCTGTTTGTGTTTTGTGGATATTACCATAAATATATGGCTTTCACTGAAGGGAGATCTAACTCAGTGCCCAAATCTTTTTTTTTTTTTTTCAATCTCTGTATCTCTAAAGCCAAAACATCTCTCTATTTCAAAACATACAGTCATGCTGAAGGACACAGGTCCAGAAGGAAGAGCAATTCTAAATGGTTAGGAAATACATTATACAACCTAATTCAAGTCATTCTTTGAAAATGGAAAATGATATGAGTCTTAGCCTTATGAATGCTCAGAAAGTGCACTTAAGATCAAAGAGAGAAGACAGTGAAAGGAAAGCTTTTAGGAGAAGGCTTTAAGATTGAAGACAATACTGTAGGATTGTGTTCCATCTTCCATTGAATACATGCGTGGCTGAGAAATCATCTTTAAAAATATTGGATGTGGCTTACCTAAGATGAAGTGTTTTTTGTTTGTTTGCTTTCTCATTGTACTTAGATTCTGGGGTACATGTGCAGATCATGCAGTATTGTTGCATAGGTACATACATGGCAATGTGGTTTGTTGCCTCCCTCCCCCCGTCACCGATATCTGGCATTTCTCCCCATATTATCCCTCCCCAGCCTCCCCAGCCTCCCTCTGTGCCTCCCCTTGCCCCCCACCAACAGACCCCAGTGTGTGATGCTCCCCTCCTGAGTCCATGTGTTCTCATTTTTCAACACCCACCTATGAGTGAGAACATGCAGTGTTTGATTTTCTGTTCTTGTGTCAGTTTGCTGAGAATGATGGCTTCCAGGTTCACCCATGTCCCTACAAAGGACACAAACTAATGGTTTTTTATGGCTGCATAGTGTTCCATGGTATATATGTGCCATATTTTCCCTGTCCAGTCTATCATCGATGGGCATTTGGGTTGGTTCCAGATCTTTGCTATTGTAAACAGTGCTGCAGTGAACATACGTGTGCATGTGTCTTTATAATAGAATGATTTATAATCCTTTGGGTATATAACCAGTAATGGGATTGCTGGGTGAAATGAAATTCCATTTCTGGGTCCTTGAGGAAGTGCCACACTTTCTTCCACAATGGTTGAACTAATTTACACTCCCACCAACAGTGCAAAAGTGTTCCTATTTCTCCACATCCTCTCTAGCAGCCGTTGTCTCCAGATTTCTTAATGATCACCATTCTAACTGGAGTGAGATGTTATCTCAATGTGGTTTTGATTTGCATTTCTCTAATAACCAGTGATGATGAGCATTTTTTTATATGTTTGTTGGGCTCATGTATGTCTTCTTTTGAAGTGTCTATTCATATCCTTTGCCCACTTTTGGATGTGTTTGTTTATTTGTTTTCTTGTAAATCTATTTAGCACTTTGTTGATTCTGGATATATATTAGCCCTTTGTCAGATGGGTAGATTGCAAAAATTTTTTCCCATTCTGTTGGTTGTCAGTTCACTCTAATGATTGTTTCTTTTGCTGTACAGAGGCTCTGGAGTTTAATTAGGTCCCATTTGTTTATTTTGGCTTTTGTTGCCAATGCTTTTGGTATTTTAGTCATGAAGTCCTTGCCTATGCCTACATCCTAATGGTTTTGCCTAGGTTTTCTTTTAGGGTTTTTATGGTGTTAGGTCTTATGTTTAAGTCTTTAATCCATCTGGAGTAATTTTAGTGTAAGGTGTCAGGAAGGGGTCAAGTTTCTGTTTTCTGCACACGGCTAGTCAGTTTTCTCAACACAATTTATTAAACAGGGACTCCTTTCCCCTTGCTTGTTTTTGTCAGGTTTATCAAAGATCAGATGGTTGCAGATGGTAGCATTGCCTCCAAGGCCTCTGTTCTGTTCCATTGGTCTATATCTCTGTTTTGGTACCAGTACCATGCTGTTTTAATTACTGTAGCCTTGTAGTATAGTTTGAAGTCAGATAGCGTGATGCCTCTGGCTTTGTTCTTTTTGCTTAGGATTGTCATGGCTATGCAGACTCTTTTTTGGTTCCATATGAAATTTTAGGTGATTTTTTCCAGTTCTGTGAAGAAGGTCATTGGTAGCTTGATGAGGATACCTTTGAATCTATAAATTACTTTGGGCAGTATGGCCATTTTCAAGATATTGATTCTTCCTAACCATGAGCATGGAATGTTTCCCCATCTGTTTGTGTCCTCTCTTATTTCCTTGAGCAGCCGTTTGTAGTTGTCCTTGAAGAAGTCCTTTACATCCTTTGTTAGTTGTATTTCTCGGTATTTTATTCTCTTTGTAGTAATTGTGAATGGGAGTTCACTCATGATTTGGGTCTCTATTAGTCTGTTATTGATGTATAGGAATGCTTCTGATTTCTGCACATTGATTCCTGTATCCTGAGACTTTGCTGAAGTTGCTTATCAGTTTAAGGAGATTTGGGGCTGAGATGATAGGGTCTTCTAAATATACAATCATGTCGTCTGCAAATAGAGACAAACTGACTTCCTCCTTTCCTAATTAAATACCCTTTATTTTTTTCTTTTTCTTGCCTGATTTCTCTGGCTAGAACTTCCAATACTATATAGAATAGGAGTGGTGAGGGAGGGCATCCTTGCCTAGTGCCAGATTTCAAAGGGAATGCTTCTAGTTTTTGCCCATTCAGTATGATATTGGCTGTCAGTTTGTTGTAAAAGCTTTTATTATTTTGAGATATGTTCCTTCCATACCTAATTTATTGAGAGTTATTAGCATAAAGGGCTGCTGAATTTTGTCATAGGCCTTCTCTGCGTTTATTGAGATAATCATGTGGTTTTTGTCTTTGGTTCTGTTTATGTGGTGGATTATGTTTATAGACTTGCGTATGTTGAACCAGCCTTGCATCCCTAGGATGAAGCCTACTTAATCATGATGGATAAGTTTTTGATGTCCTGTTGTAATCAGTTTGCCAGTATTTTACTGAAGATTTTTGCATCTAGGTTCATCATGGATATTGGCCTGAAGTTTTCTTTTTTGTTGAATCTCTGCTGGGTTTTGGTATCAGGATAATGTTGGCCTCATAAAATGATTTGGGAAGGATTCTCTCTTTTCATATTGTTTGGAATCGTTTCAGAAGGAATGGTACCAGCTCCTCTTTGTGTGTCTGGTAGAATTCGTCTGTGAACCCATCTGGACCTGGACTTTTTTTGGTGGGTAAGCTATTAATTGCTGCCTCAATTTCATACCTTGTTATGGGTCTGTTCAAGGTTTCAACATCTTCCTGGTTTAGGCTTGGGAGGCTGCAAGTGTCGAGGAATTTATCCATTTCTTCCAGGTTTACTGGTTTATGTGCATAGAGTTGTTTGTAGTAATCTCTGATGATAGTTTGAATTTCTGTGGAATAGGTGGTGATGTCCCCTTTATCATTTATTATTGCATCTGTTTGATTCTTCTCCCTTTTGTTTTTTATTAATCTGCCTAGTGGTCTGTCTATTTTGTTGATCTTTTCAAAAAACCAGCTCCTGGATTTATTGATTTTTTTGAAGGGTTTTTTGTGTCTCTGTCTCCTTCAGTTCTGCTCTGATCTTAGTTATTTCTTGTCTTCTGCTGGGTTTTGAGTTTTTTTGATCTTGCTCCTCTAGCTCTTTCAATTTTGATGATAGGGTGTCAAATTTGGATCTTTCCTCGCTTCTCTGGTGGGCATTTATTGCTATAAATTTCCCTCTAGACACTGCTTTAAATATGTCCCAGAGATTCTTGTATGTTGGTCTTCTTTCTCATTGGTTTCAAAGAACATCTTTATTTCTGCCTTCATTTCATTGTTTATCCAGTTGACGTTCAGGAGCCACTTGTTCAGTTTCCATGAAGTTGTGCAGTTCTGCGTTAGTTTCTTAACTCTGAGCTCTAATTTGACTTCCCTGTGGTCTCAGAGACTGTTTGTTATAATTTCTTTACTTTTGCATTTGCTGAGGAGCGATTTACTTGCAATTATGTGGTCAGTTTTGGAATAGCAATGTGGTGCTGAGAAGAATATATATTCTGTGGATTTGGATTTAGGGTGGAGATTTCTGTAGACGTCTAATAGGTCTGCTTGGTCCAGATCTGAATTCAAGTCCTGGATATCCTTGTTAATTTTTAGTCTCATCGATCTGGCTAATATTGACAATGGAGTGTTAAAGTCTCCCACTATTATTATGTGGGAGTCTATGTCTCTTTGTAGGCCATTAAGAACTTGCTTTATGAAACTGCATCCTCCTGTATTGGGTGCATTTATATTTAGGATCATTAGCTCTTCTTGTTGCATTGGTCCTTTACCACTATGTAATGCCCTTCTTGTCTCTTTTGATCTTTGTTGGTTTAAAGTCCATTTTATCAGAGACTAGAATTGCAATTCCTGCTTTTTTTTTTTT
>NW_016107355.1:1715464-1719302 GCF_001604975.1 Cebus imitator | reverse complement strand
TGCTCTCCATTTGCTTGATAAATCTTCCTCCATTCCTTTATTTTTAGCCTATGTGTGTCCTTGCACATAAGATGGGTTTTCTGAATACAGCACACTGATGGGTCTTGACTTTTTATCCAATTTGACAGTCTGTGTCTTTTGATTGGGGCATTTAGCCCATTTACATTTAGGGTTAATATCGTTATGTGCCAATTTGATCCTGCCATTTTGATGCTAGCTGTATGATTTGCCTGTTAGTTGATGCATTTTCTTCATTGTTTCAATGGTCTTTACCATTGGTACGTTTTTGGAGTGGCTGGTACTGGGTGTTCCTTTCCTTGTTTAGTGCCTCTTTCAGGAGCTCTTGTAAGGCAGGCATGGTGGTGACAAAATCTCTCAGCAATTGCTTGTCCATAAAGAATTTTATTTCTCCTTCACTTGTGAAGCTTAGTTTGGCTGGATATGAAATTGTAGGTTGAAAGTTCATTTCTTTAAGGATGTTGAATATTGGCCCCCACTCTCTTCTGGCTTGCAGGGTTTCTGCTGAGAGATCTGCTGTAAGTCTGATGGGCTTCCCTTTGTGGGTAACCTGACCTTTCTCTCTGGCTGCCCTTAGCATTTTTCCTTCATTTGAACCCTGGTGAATCTGACAATTATGTGCCTTAGGGTTGCTCTTCTTGAGAAGTATCTTTGTGGCATTCTCTGTATTTCCTGGACTTGAATGGTTGGCCTCGCTTGCTAGGAAGTTCTCCTGGATAATATCCTGAAGAGTGTTTTCCAGCTTGGAATCATTCTCTCCATCACATTCAGGTACACCTATCAAACGTAGATTGAGTCTTTTCACATAGTCCCATGTTCCTTGGAGGCTTTGTTCATTTCTTTTACTCTTTTTTTTCCCTCTATTCTTGCCTTCTTGTTTTATTTCATTGAGTTGATCTTCAATCTCTGATATCCTTTCTTCTGCTTGGTTGATTTGGCTATTGAAACTTGTGTATGCTTCATGAAGTTCTCATGCTGTGTTTTTCAGCTCCATCAAGTCATTTACATTCTTCTCTAAGCTTGTTATTCTAGATAGCATTTCATCCAACCTTTTTTCTAGGTTCTTACTTTCTTTGCATTGTGTTAGCATGTGTTCTTTCAGCTCTGAGAAGTTTATTACCCACCTTCTGAAGCTTGTTTCTGTTAATTCATCAGATGCATTCTCCATCCAGCTTTGTTCCCTAGCTGGTGAGGAGTTGCGATCCCTTGGAGAAGGAGAGGCATTCTGGTTTTTGGAGTTTTCATCCTTTTTGTGCTGGTTTCTTCCCATCTTCATGGCTTTATCTACCTGTAGTCTTTGTAGTTGGTGCCTTTCAGATAGGGTCTCTGAGTGGATGTCCTTTTGGTTCATGTGGAAACTATTTCTTTCTGTTTCTTCATTTTCTTTCTAACAGGCCTCTCTGGTGCATGAATGCTGTAGGTCCTCTCCAGACAATGCTTGCCTGGGGATCACCTGCAGCAGCTGCAGAACTGTAAGGGTTGCTGCCAGTTTCTTCTTCTGTTATCTGCATTCCAGAAGGGTACCCGCCAGATGTCAGCCTTAGCTCTCCTTTTTGAGGTGTATCTTTGGGTATATGGGTGTCAGGGAGCAGTTTGAGGAGACAATCTGTCCCTTGTAGGAGCTCAAGTGCTGTGCTGGGTGCTCGGTTGCTCTGTGCAGAGCTGCTGGGCAGGTACACTTAAGACCGCTACAGTAGAACTCATAACTGCCTCTTTTCCCAGGTGTTCTATCCTAGGAAGGTCGGGCTTTATTTATAATTTCCTGATGTGCTGCTGCTTTTTTTCATAGATTCCCTGCCCTGCATGGAGATATTCTGGTCACAGTCTGCCAGCAGAGGTGTTGCTGAGCTGCTGCAGGCTCTGCCCAGCTGCTGTGTGAACTTCCTTGAGGCCGTTAGAAGTGCCTTAGTATTGGCAGACTGCCTTGGTAATGGCTTATGCCCTTCCTCACCAAGCTGAACCATCCTGGGTCCAGCTGTACTTGCTGCAAAACTCTCAATCCAGAGCATTTCAGACTGCTTGTTTTGTGAGGGTGTTACCCACCTAGCCAGATGACCCGGCTCCCTGTCTCAGCCCCCTCCCTTTCAGTTGAATGGGTGACTCTGTCTCCCAGGCATTCCAGATGTCAGTTGAAACAGCTACCCAGAAATGTGTGTTTCTGTGCGCCAACCCATGGCATCGGCTGAAGCAGCCGTGATGGAAACATGTGGCGCTTTTCAGCCTGGGAATCACCTGGTCTGTGGGCAGTGAAAACTCACTTGGAAATGTGGTTAACACTCACCTTCTGTGTTGTTCTTTCAGGGAACTGCACTCCAGAGCTGTTCCTATTTGGCCATCATGGATCCTCCCCCAAGAAGGAGTTTTAATGATAAATATAAGCGAGCACTGGCAGCTGTATTCCATTCATTTTAAGAGGGAAGAAATAGATTTTTAAGATGTAAGTACAAAGCTTGCGAGGGTCAAGAAGGAATATGTCTGATATTATGGGCACTGGTGACATATGGAGTTCTCAGACTTGTGACTTTTAAACTCTACAGTTTATGAACAAATGTATACAGTATGTCACTGACTCCTCTTGGATAACCTGGAATCTTACACTCTTCCTTATCAATGCTTCCTCAGTATACTTCCTTATACCTTCCTCTTCAACTTTCCTCTATAAATTTAAATATCATTTTTATTTCTCTTGTCACTACCTCAAAGCTTCCATGATGTTAATCATTTACTTTTTTCTTAACTCAAAGCCACTCCTTTCAATGCCTTCATCTCTAAAAGTTTTATAGCATTCTCTTTCCATTGATTTCTAAGCCTGTACCATGCCTCTGCTTCCACTAATCTTAAAAAGCCATTTGCATAAACCTATTGCCTTTTACAGAATATTTTTAGTAGAAAAAAAATCTCAAAAGTCTTGTCATATATTCTTGGCTTAATTTTCTTATCACTTCCTTCATTCTTACCTATTAAAATCTTTATGCTACCTTCCTCTTGCTATGACATCTGTTCTCTGGAAGGTTCTAGAAAAAGGAAGGGGTAGTTAATGGAGTAAGTTCCCAAAGCATATAAAAAGTAATAGAAGCAAAAACAACAACAACAACAAAAACTAGATACAAGTAAGCCTTGAAAAGGGGAAAGTACTGCTGAAATTATGGGATATCCCTCAGAGAACAAATAAAGATTAGATGTTGTCAGGTTTTTAGCTGGAGAGAGATCCAAGATGGCTGATCACTAGCAGCTCGGGATTGTACCTCCCACTGAAAGAGCAGACAACAAGAGGACGCCACACTTTCAGATCAATTTTTGCTGCTCACGCACCAGGTGATTCCCAGCGGAGGAGCCCCACGGGTCGCTGGCGCGACTCTTGTGGCCGGCGAGGCGGTTTTGCCACTGCCTTGGTGCGGCAGTTCTTGGTGCAGAGTAAAAGCACCATCAATCTTAACGCCCCTGTTTTAGCTGGCGCAGTGGGTTGCTCAGATTTTAGCGCCAGGAATCAACAAGTTGGACGTCCATTCAGAAACCCACCTATGAAGACGGTAATTATAAAGACCGCAGATGGATAAATTTATAATGAAGGGAAGAAACCAGCCTAAAAAGGCTAAGAATACCCAAAATCAGAACGCCTCTCCCTCTGCAGGGGATCACAGTTCCTCATCAGCAACAGAACAAGGCCTGATGGAGAACGAGTGTGTTCCATTAACAGAAGCAGGCTTTAAAAAGTGGATGATAAGAAACTTCTGGGAATTAAAAGAACTTGTTCTAACCCAATGCAAAGAAACTAAGAACTTCGAAGAAAGACTTGATGAAATGTTAACAACAATACACA
>NW_016107355.1:1688384-1713909 GCF_001604975.1 Cebus imitator | reverse complement strand
GATGTTGGCCATGCTGTGCCAGGTCAGAATATTATCAGTCAATGTGTAATGCTGCTATATTGGGCAGTAGTACCACAGTATCTGATCTTTGTGGACCCAGCAAAAAGAAGTTCAATGAGACAATGTCTTGACTGGAAATTCATGAACTGTATATCATACAACAAAGAGAAGCTATTATCACCGTAACTGAAGGAGTGTTTTTTTCTTTCTTTTTTTTTTTTTTTGAGATGGAGTCTCGATCTGTCGCCAGGCTGGAGTGCAGTGGTGCAATCTTGGCTCACTGCAACCTCTGTCTCCCGGGTTCAAGCAATTCCCTTGCCTCAGCCTTTTGAGTAGCTGCGACTACAGGTGTGTGCCACCATGCCTGGCTAATTTTTTTATTTTATTTTATTTTTAGAAGAGACGGGGTGTTCACCATGTTAATCAGGATGGTCTCGATCTCCTGAGTTTCTAATATGCCCACCTCAGCTTCCGAAAGTGCTGGGATTATAGGCATGAGCCACCACTCCCAGCCAGGAGTGGTATTTTGTATACACATGATAGAGGACGTGCTTTTACTATATTAACTTCAGGTATTCTGGTTGTGTAGAGTGTGGAAGAATAAAATAAAGGATAAGAAATGCATGCAGTATTTACATAGTGGATGAGAGATATTAGACTGAAGGCTCCCAGTGGGTAGAAGCTTCCATTATTTGCTGTTCTGAAGCTAGGAATCCAAGTCCAAAATCTCTTTTTATCAGTTTTCATCATAGTAGTTAAGAACAGGGATGCTTTTTTCTTAAGGGCTCTAAATTTATTAAGGCTTCTTGCCTTTCTTTCCACCTGTACCAAGCCAGTTTTCCTGGGAGGAGTTCATAGGCATTGGGGTCCCACAAGTACATTGATCTTTGTGCCTTAAAATATCTGTTGTTTAAAATACCAGACTTGATAATCACCATTCTCAGATATGATACTCGATATCGGAATGGTTGCATAATCCATTTGTCTAATTATTACTTGGTAAGAAAGAGGACTGTTTCTTACCAAATATATGAAAACAATTACAATAAGTTAACTTGCCACAAAAAAAAAATAAGATTTAGTTAAAGTTTTTCACTTCTAGCAGGAGAGGGTGTCGTGAGAATCAGATATTATTTTTAAAATGTTTCACTGGAATTTGTAAAATCAGTGTTGATTAGATAGATTAAGATGAAAAAGAAGTAGCTTCCTTATATGTCTAAAAAATATATTGTGACAACAAAATCAACAATACTCCAAATATTAACCATAATACATTTTCCCTCATTATTTCATTCAGTCAGTAATTGTTTTCCTGTGGGATCATGAGTCAGTAGTCACATTATGCCAGCTACTTCTTGTCTGGAATTGAGTTCTGGTATCCTGATTAAGTCCATTGATATGTTTGAAAGTTGTCTAAACAATGTCTGCTCAGAATCCTGTCTTTAAGAGTCTGTTATCTGAACTGTCAGTTGTTTACCTAGTAGAGTCCCTTACATAAGTCTCTAAAATTGTTTTTCTTGTTGAAGAAAATATCTCTGACTTGTAGGTTTTGACAGAGATTTCAGGCAAACATCAGATTCCAATGAAAACTGTTTGTGGGTGATGGATATTTAAAATGACTGTAGTTAATTTGTTCCTAATAACAGTTAAATTAGAGAGGTCGAATGAGGGTTCAAAGAAAAGTATTTCTGTGGCATACAAAGCAAACAATAGCACTCTTCCAAAAAATTTAGACAAATTATTCCTAAGATAAATAATTAAGCCTATTTTCAAGCCATCAAATATCACATCTGCTTTACACAAATGTTTGAATATGATTTTTATTAAGAGAAAATCTCAAGATAGGTGATAGAGTGATTCTGAGACTTAATTTTTTAGATCAAGGATGTAAAGAAAAAAGATGCAGTAAGTCCAGAGTAGGGCCTAGACAGCTGTATTTCTCTCAAACTCCAAAGGCAAGTGTGATGTGTATGCCCAATAGAGAATTACTATCTAGAAGATGTTGTCTCTGAATTAAAAAAAGAATTATTATGCTCAATAGACATTTTAAATAATAAATGATATGACTATTTACTATCAAATATTAGGCAAAGCAGGAAGCTTAAGTTATACAAAGACAGGACAAATATTTCAGAGAGTTTTTACAACTGTTTCTCTTGAGGTTGAAACATATTATGGACAGTGAGGACATTGACAACTCTCTCTAAATTTCCATAAAGCATACAATTTCTTAAATATTGATATTAATAATATTTTACCTATACAAAGTTAGGTCAATGAAGGCTGAGAATCAGTAACTATTCCCATGGAACTCTTACCGTAGTAACTTATTAAACAAACCAAATGCTTTCTAGCACTTCTAAGTGAAAGAAAAAAGTTTTATTTTCCAGGTTCTCTTTGGGCTATCTCAAAAGATTTTCAGGTTTAAAAGACATCCTGACAATTGCATTTATTTTTTATGCATTTAGAATCTGATTTGGGAATGCAAGAAAGAAAATACTTAGGAGATTTAGACACTTGATTAAGATATCATCATATACAATACTTGGTCACCTATTTTTAAAAAGTTATAATATATATATATTTTTTTAATAGGGGCTGGGCATGGTGGCTTACGCCTGTAATCTCAGCATTTTGGGAGGCTGAGGTGGGTGGATCACCTGTGGTCAGGAATTTTAGATCAGCCTGGCCAACATGGTGAAACGTTGTCTCTACTAAACATACAAAAATTAGCCAAGTGTGTGGTGGCACATGCCTGTAGTTCCAGCTACTCAGGAGGCTGAGGCAGGAGAATTGCTTGAATCTGGGAGGCAGAGGTTGCAGTGAGAGGAGATTGTACCAATGCACTCCAGCCTGGGTGACAAAGCGAGACTCCATCTAAAAATAAAATAAAACAAAAAAAAAAGCTCCACAATTAAAAAGAACATTAGCTCTTTTATGATTGAAAACGTTTTTATACTGTGGACGAAGGTATTAATCTATAACCCAAGGAAGTAGCAAGACCGTAAAAGATGAACAAACTCGGTAAGATTTTAACACATTTTACAGACCTTTTTTCAGTCTCAGGTATAATAAATCAAGGTGAATAAAATTTACTTTCCAAGTTTTCTTCTTTATTATGTTTTGCTATTGTTGTCTTAATTTGAGTGTCTATATATCTAATTATGATGTATTAATTAACACAACTTTATATCAGTCAGGTTTTATGTTACCTAAAGGTCTTAGAAATTATCATTAAGCTGACATACAACAAAATCTTAGTCTTGAAATAATGTTTATCAGAATAATAATACAATTAAGGTGCATAAAAATTTACATTTTTATAATCATACACTTTATGTTAGAGTTAGCTTCTTTTATCAGTAAGCCTATTTAAGTTTAGGAAAAACAAAATAAAATAGAATAAAATATAGATTGGTATTAAACTTCACATGGATTAATCAGAAGATACAGTTTTTTTTTTTTTTTTTCCCATTTATTTATTTTATTGTATTTTAGGTTTTGGGGTACATGTGAAGAACATGCAAAATTGTTGCATAGGAACACACATGGCAGCGGGATACAGTTTTTTTCATTAAATCAAAATTGTTAGACTGGTCTTATTTGCTTACAGATTTATCTTAAGTTAACTTAGCTTGAAGCCTTAAAACATTTCTAAGTTAGTTTTTGTAAGAAAATACATTGGAGATCTAAAATACTTTTTCACTGTAAGTTTAATGTCTTTGTTTTCTTGAAACATTAGGAATATTTGATTTATATAAGCATTGATTTATCTCTATAAGCCCACTAAATACAATTCCTTCAGTTTAAGTTACTTATAATCTAATTTATTAATGTTCTCCTACATAGAAGAATATTTTATACTCAGTGAGAAATAAAAGCTTTTTTAAACAAGAGATATACAGACATATATACACATGGATAGTTTATAGCTTTAGCTGTGTAATTTGGAGCACAGGTCAAGAGACACAAGAGACAGAGAAACAAAGGGGTTTACTGGTTTAGATACCACAAACTGTTTTTTTCCTATTGAAGCCCAACTTCTTAATTTATTTGAGATTCAACTAGGGAAATAAAAAGCACACAAAAGAATCATTAACCAGTCATTACAGTCTCTGACAAAACAGAGATCATATCTCTATATCCATTAATCCATTTGTAGATCTCACTGAATGGTCGTATCTGTGATCAGCCTCATTTGCATGCAACCTGTGCAGTGCTGCAGACTTCTTCTATACTTGGTGTAATTCTCTGCTCTTGCTGACTTGAAATTCTTAATAATTTTTTAACAAAGTGTTTTGTATTTTTATTTTGGATTAGGCTCCTCAAATTATGTAGTCAGTACTCATTATTTTTCTTTTTCAAAATGTCTCGGTGATGTTCAGACATGTAATTTAATTACATGTATTATCTAATTAATAATTTAGAACGAATCTATTTGCTCCTCGCCCTAACCACCCTAATACACCTTACCCACTCCCTACACATCCTTTTGATATTTTATCTAAATCATTCATTTCAGAAGAATTGGTATTTTTATTATTTTGAGACTTTCCATCCTAGACATAATTTATTTTGACATCTACTCAGATCTTGTTTTCTGTGCTTCAGTAAAATTTTATATTTTCTTACAAATAGAGCTTGTACTTTGTTAAAGAAGCTATTTACTCTTTATTTGTACAATCTGCTTAAGAATTGCCACTTGACTAGCAAATCAAATGCTTGATTCAAAAGCCTGGCACAAAAGTGTGTGAAACAGGTTTAAGAAAGCAGGGAGGGAGGGTGGAAAGGAAGCAGAGGAAATCCATTGTCTATAGGTGTTTCAGTACAAATTCAATGTTAGAAAAAAATAAAGACAAACCTTGTTGCTGAAATAGAATGACTTTTATGGGTTGGATACATTTCTTAAGCCAGCAATTTGTCATCTCTACCTGGTACAAATGAGCCCCAATAAACTAAACCTGTGGACTTAACATTTTTCTTCTAACATATTTGCAGAAACTTTAAGGTTATATCTAAGTTTTAATTATTATTTTAATGATGTAGCTTTGGTTATATTACTAATGTTTTCTTTTATGATACAGTTGTTAAACATATTTTTAATATATCCAATAGGATTAAAATGACATATCACATCTGACAGGGATAAATTAATTCTGACTAAAAGAAGCAGGCTTTCTAAAGTTCAGGGCATTCTGCCCTAGAGTGTCCTAGATTGCAATGATGGTATATTTTGCCCAGCACATGCACTTAAGATTTCTGCTATTAAGAGAGCAGTTTACCTAATTTGTGGAAATTAACATATAAAATAAGGTATTGAGCCAAACATAAATATAAGTTTTAAAACAAGTATATTGATTATTATCTTTTACATGCTCTATTTATACAATATAATCCACAGCATACCGAAGTTAGGTTAATGTAAATCTAGTAAATTCATGGAAGAAATGCACACCATGAGAGATAACCAGGAATGTTAGTGATAAACAAACAGACCTGTGGGAATTAGTGACAGGTGGGACTCTTACACCCATATGAAAAAATGCACATAGCTGTACGTTATCCAGGAATTTTGTCACATGTCAAAAAACACATGTCTCCTGTGAATCTAAACAAATAGTAGGGAAAAAATAAGGTCCCAATAGTTTCTCCAAATAGATTACTGCCCACTCTCTGTTAAAGAACTTTGTGAACCTATGTAAAAACTCAGTAAGGTTTAGGGCCAACTGATCCTAACCGAAAAGTTTAATAGCAAGTAACGGTTGGTGGTCCTTTTCTGGGGAACACTTTGCTATTGTTCGCCAATTGCAGGCATCACACAGAATTTCTGAGGCATGTACCTCTCTACTCTTAGTGTAGTGATCTCTGACAAGCCTGCAACCTCCAATCTTATGAATGCTTTAGTCAAATATAGAGGTGGCCTTGAGGCCTGGACCTTAAAGGGTCAGCCCTTATCCCCTCCACATGTCTATACTATCACCCTCGTCTCTCCCCAGTGCTCTCCCCCAGGGTTTACCTTTACAATAAAAAGTCAGGTTGTAAATACTTTAGGCTTTGCAGACTATATGGTGACTATCATTACTACTCAACTCTGCCACTGTACCTCCAAAGCAGACACGGACAATACTCAATTGAATGAGCATGACTATGTTCCAGTAAAACTTTATTCATGGACACTGCAATTTAAATTTCATATGTCATGAAATAGTATTCTTCTAATTGTTTCAACCATTTAAAAAGGTAAAAACCATTATTATCTTACAGTTATGTAAAAACAGGTGGTGGCATATTTTGCCTACTGTGTTTGCAAACCTTTTCTACTCTAAATAAGTAGTTCTATGTGGTCAGAAAACAAAACCTATGTCTAAATCAACATCCAACCTTGCAAAGAAATACCTATCTTCCCTTCTTGGAGTTAACTCCCAACCTTGTGAGCAATTCTCTTATAGAAACTCTCCCGTACCAATGTCAATAAATGGAATTGGTTCAGTGCCTCCTCCCCTCTCTTACGAGAAGGATGGAGAAGAGAGTTCCTCTCTAAGAACAGTACTCCCTTCCATTCTATCTCAAAACTGTGTGAGGACCTTTCTTCCATATCATGATAGTAAAGGCCACCAAAACAGTTCAATATTTCTCAACTTCCCAAACCAACCCCTCTTTGATTGGACTCTAGAGAATTTAGTAACTCCTGTAAAGTTCAGCAAACTGAGATAACTAAAACTCAGCGAGTATTTTTCATTACTGTTACATAATTTTAAAGTCAGAAACATTAAGTCTTTTTAAAAAATTATTTTTTTCCCTAATGGGGCTCTCCACAGAATTTCCATGAAGCTTAAAAGCTACTGATATATTTAAATAAGGTACCATAAATGAAGTAACATAAAATAAGTTCAGTGCACTGATTCCTTCTTTCACTATCTGAGGATTACAGAAATCAGGAAGTGACTGGGGAGCCATTCACCATGTAAATGATCAGTGTCACTCTGAGATGTCTGCCAGTCTTTAGGACATAAGCAAGGCAGCTGCTGGTGTCAACACAAACATAAGCAAGGCAGCTGCTGGTGACAACAGCTGTCCCTGGAATATCATCAGGTTATCGATAATCTGATAGACCTCCACAGCAAAAACAATGAATAGAAGGCCAGAGTTAAACCAGTCATCATGTTGTTCATCAAAACTACAATTTCACAAGCTCTAGCAGTCAAGGGTTAGCATCCATCAGGATGGTTCTCTCCTAAGATTCCTATGAACACTTAAAAGATCTCAGGACAGATTCAAAGATAGAGAATGTTCAATATAACAAAATTGGATATGATTCTGTCTTACTTGAAGAATTGCAGACATAATTCTCACCTGCCATTTCTTCTTTCTGAAGCTCATAGCCTCTGGTTGATAACTCGTGGAACAGAGTCTTTACAGGAGAGATTCCTAAGGGCTTCCCCACCCTGCTACAAATATATATATATATAATTTCTGGTGGTGTCTGAGATTCCATTAGACATTAAAAAACGTGATCTATGGTCATTATTAAAGGTGTGCTTACACGTTTAGTTGGAAACAGACCATTTTGCATGTACACTTTCACAGCATGTGCGGAACACATGCTAATAATCGAATGGATTTTTTTGTGTGTGTAAAGGGGGGTAAACATATTTTGCTTATTTGCATTTCTAAATTTCTATAATGATTTTATATCAACTTATTTCTACAAAGTAATTTTTAAATCTTATGAAAAACAGAGCAATTTTCATAATCATTTTATAAAAATGGAAATCAGCTTAGAGAAAATGGATAATAGCAGATGAGGAGAGCCTGGTTTCTCTAATTTGCAGGTTAGTATTAACATTTTTTTGGCTCTATCACACCTCCTAAAACAATGATTTCTAAGGCAAATTGGTTATACCTCCAAAGAACTTAATGAGGGTAATAAAAACAAGGAAATAATTACCTGACATAGACAGAGTAATTTTCATTTAGTTTGGAACATTGGGTCCATCTGTGATTTGCCTGGCTGGAACTTTCTTGTACTCCAAGCATACATTTACACACTCACAGTGAAAAGTCAAGAATTTGCTTAAGGGATGGTGTTTTAGTCCATACAATCTTCTCTAGTAACTTATCTCCAGCTTCCACCTATTTCCAGGTTTGCTTTTGAGGGACATGGCTCTCTCTGCTTCTGACTTAGACACAAGTTCCTCTTTATTTAGGATTTCATCAAGAAGAAATCAAATCCCACATACATAGCACAGACTAAAGCAGCTGATTTTTAAGTGCTTTATTACATTGACTTTAGTATCATTAGCAGATGAATATAACCACATTAACAATCTGTTTTGGCCACAGGAAAAAAGAACCATTTCTGAAGGTTCACAAAACTGTGTGTAGTGTGCAAACTAGAACTAGTTATAGTTTCATCTCTTCACAAAACACCACAAGCAATGTGGTACTTTGTAAGAGCCTTCACTACTGCACCATCACCTCTAAACTGTAGAGGGGAGATGAAGGCAAACTTTGGAGGAATTTCCAAGGCAACTGCAGTCAAACATTATTTGTAAAACTGCAGGTATAGGATGGCATTATACGAAAGTTCAAACATCCTTCAAAACTTGGACTATTGACGTCTACAATTAAATTTCAATTTTTTAACTTACAAGGAAATCATATTCATTTAAGATACAGTTACCTCTATCTTAATCCCCAAACTTAGTCAGATATTTGTAGTCTTATCAGAAACATTTGTATTAGGTAGTGGTTTTATTGCCTGTTCTGTTACTTACAATTTTAAAGTCCACATTAATGAGTTAGAGTGACATTTATACATAGATTAACAGAAACATTAACTTTAATTTCCAAATCAGGAATGAAGAAAGGTGTTAAATGGCTTTGCTTTAAAAGAGTACAATGCGTAGGTATAAATAATGGCTTTGTAACAATAAGCATGAATTTAATATAAAGATACCAGTGCTTTTGGACCAAAGGCAATAGACTTGACTTTTTAGAAGTTTACTTCATTAAAGTAAGTGTCACAGCTGCTATAATGTGTCTGGTACTGATTCCAGAAATATCCAGGAATTCACTCGTTTTCCCACTTTGAGGCACTCCTGACACTGCCAGCTGATGAACAAGGATATCAGGCTCCCTGGAGACAGCTGCACAGACAGCTTCTCCAATGCCACCTTCCCTGTAGTGATCCTCCACTGTGATAACTCGGCCGCCTGTGGCTTTTGCATTGCAGATGATGGTGGTGGCATCCAGGGGTTTAATCGTAAATGGGTCGATGACACGGACAGAAATATCTTGTTGAGAAAGATGGTCAGCAGCTGCTAAAGCTTCATGGAGCGTAACTCCAGCTCCAATAACTGTGATTTTATCATCGCTGCTGTGGCGGACCACCTTGGCCTGGCCAATCTCAAAATTTTCTTGTGGGGTATAAATAACTGCAGTTTCTGGTTGGCTGGTTCGAATGAAGCACATTCCCTTGGTATTGGCAGCCAGATAAACAGCATGCTCTGTCGAGATGGCATCACTTGGATAGAAAACAGTGCAATTGGGAATGCTTCGGAACATGGCTAGATCCTCCAGGGCCATCTGGGAGGGTCCCTCTTCTCCAGTGGATATCCCACAGTGGGAACCAATAAGGTTGATATTGGCTTGAGAAATGGCTCCCATTCGGAGCTGATCAAATGCCCTAGTAAAAAAGGCAGCAAACGCACTAGCAAAAGCAATGGTTCGACCACGTGTGGCACAGCCTAGTGCCACACTTACCATGTTTTGTTCTGCAATAACACACTCTATGAAACGCTCAGGGTGTTGTTTCTTGAATATCTCAGAAAAGGTGGAGTTCACTGTGTCACCACTCAGAACAATAACTCTTTCATTTGCATGGCCCAGTTTAGCCAGAGCTAAACCATATGTTCCCTGAGTAGCTATCTTGTCACCAACTTTGTAAGCAGGTGGGGTGGTCATTTTTATATCTGTGATGCTGATTTGAGGTGAGTCTTCCACAGGGGATTTTGGTATGAGATTCTCATTGGTCTGTATCTGACTCTCAATTAATTTGACAATTGCATCTGCTCTTTCTTTTGGCACTGGCTTTCTATGCCAATTTTCTGCATCCTCCATATTTGGAATACCCCGACCTTTGAAGGTCTTGGCAACTATAGCAGTAGGCTTGTTCTTCACTTGACTTGCTTGCCAAAATGCTTGGCATAAGGCCTCCACATCATGGCCATCCACTAAGTAAGTATTCCATCCAAAGGCTTCACAGCGATTCTGATAGATGTCTGTGCAGTTCTCAAGGGGTACAGGGCCACTTTGTCCCAAGCGGTTCACGTCGAAGACCACCACGAGATTGTCCAAGTTGTAGTGGGAGGCAAAGGCAAAGGCCTCCCACACAGAGCCTTCTGAGGCTTCGCCATCTCCCATAAGGCAGAATACGCGGTAGCTGGCCTTGTCAAGGTACTTGCCAGTATAAGCCATTCCGCATGCAGCACCGACTCCCTGCCCTAGGGACCCTGTTGTCACATCAACAAACGGCAGTCGGGGGGTAGGGTGTCCCTCCAAGTCGCTGTGAACTTTCCTCAGGCACAGCAAGTCAGATTCACTGATGTCACCCACCTCCACCCAAGCAGCATGGAGGATGCGAGCAGCGTGTCCCTTGGACAGGATGAACCGGTCGTTGTCCGGGTGTTCTGGGTCGGTCTGTTTATACCTCATCGTGTGGAAGAGGAGGACAGACACGATCTCCGCCGCACTGCAGCACGACGTGGGGTGGCCAGAACCAGAGGCACACGTGGCCCTGATGGAATGGATCCGCAGGCGGTTGGCGGTGTCCCGCAGCACCTGCAGGGTCTTCACATCGGGCTTGGCGTCATTGGCCATGATCTCTCTTTTGTCTGTTTGGCAGAGCAAACGGCTCCGCGGCGCACCCACAACCTCCCGTGGCGGTGCTGTCACGTGACGGCCGCGCAGGTGCTTCGCCTGAGCTCTGTCACCAGGGGGCGAGCAACGGAACTTCCCGCGAGACCGAGGGAACGGAAACGTTGCAGTCCGCCTGCTTCCGTGGATGCGCACCACTCTCTCTCTCTGTCCACGCCCAACTGAGTGGATTTTTAATGTTTGTCACTTGCATGTTCAACAGTAATACGCTTAATTAAATTTCTTTTTACCTTACCCTGTGTTATAAATTCAAAACTGGTCCATTTTTTTCTGTGTATTACTGGAAGCTATTTTGTGAGGTTTTATGCATTAGCACTATATCTGAGCCATCACTCTTTTATATCAGAACATTAATAGAAAGGCTTCAAAGTCACTTTCAATCTGACCAACATGGCCAATGCTATCTCAACACTTTCTCAAAGCAACTAAATATCTGAATCTCAGACTTATAGAAATACAGTGACTACTTTGACCAAATTTACAGGAAGAACAAATCTGAAACCACTCAATGGCAAAATAGAACTGCAACTCCAGTGTGTCCTAAAGTACTATTTCTGTGTTGAAATACTTAGAAGGCCGGCAGGCAGAGGTAGCTTCAACACCCTGAGTTTCTACCTAAAGAAAAGGAAACCCAAATCAGTGTAAATAAAAAAAAAAAAAAAAAAAGACAAAAACAAACAAACAAACAAAAAAGCTTAACCAATCAGAAACTGCCAGCCAACTTCTAATTAGGGAATTTCCACTGGAGTTACCCAAATAACGCTACTATTCCACTGTAACCAATCAAGTATCTTTCTTTTGTTTCCAAATTCACCCTCTAAAAGCCTTCTCTGGCTCCTTCATCAGGAGCCGCCAGATTCACGAATCACTGATCAAATAAATTCTTTAATGTTTTAATGTGTCTCTACTAATGACTATTACTACAAATCATTTTTAAAACAGTGTTACTTACTTTAAAAAATTAAATTTGTGCCATTGAACTCTTCTAGCAGGCCAAGGTTATGGTTTGTCATCAATAAAACAACAGTTAAAAAAACACACACACAGTGACAATATATCATACCTTCCCATGCTGTGATGTTAAACCTCTTGGTTCTTGAGCAATATAATTCTTACCTTAACTTCACATTAAAATCAGGACACACAAGAAAATAAATGCCTGATTCTATCCCAGAAAAATAGAATTTGAATTTCTGGATCTGGAGTCTGGGAAGACACGTTTCTAAAATACACCCATTGATTCTAATCTGTAGTCAAGGTTGATAATATAGTCAGGAGATAGTCTGAGACCAGTGAGTCTCAACATTAATTATAGTTTAGAATTATCTGGGGAGTTTTAAAAACATCACTTGTCCACACTGCACTCCAAACCAGTTATATCAGAATTTCTAGGCAATAGATCTAGGCATCAGTAATTAAAAAATGTTCCAAGTTCAATGTGCAGTCAGGTTTGTAAACAATTAATTCAGTGGGTGTTGTTACTCTTTATACTTATTATGTCTTGCATTATCTATCAGAAAAAGATATTTCAAATATTATTTGCTATTTCAACTATTTCTATCATTTTGACTTTTAAGGGCACATATTAGAATAAATGGTAATAATATGACACTAACAAGATTTTAAGACTTGATGCAGGAATGTTGGCATTGGACAAGTTCTTAAGAGGTCATCTTGTATTCATAACTCCCACGCTCTTTGCAGATTAAAGCTTGTTTATCTTTTCAGAAAAAAAAGGAGGAGAAAATACAAGCAGACTAGGCTAGAACTGGTAGTAAAGAAGAGGGGAATTAGAGAAAAAATAATAATCACAATAACATAATAGCAAACTACTACAGGCTGACAGGAAAGTACTTAATATAAACACAGGTAGCTCACCATTATTTTGGCCAAAAAGAACTCTAATAAATCCACACAATTAGTAAACATGATAGCATAAAAATGATTTATGAGGCAATGTTCACATGAATAAAAACGTGGAACTACTTGACATTTCGTTCCTAGTTCCCACATTCTTTCATTCATTTAAAACATTGCACAGCTATTTCCTAAAGTATTAAATAAAAAATTTTTAACATTAGCAAAGGTCAATTTTATTAAGAGAAGAATGTGGTTTTGGAAATGTAATACCCTAGATAGTAAATGTGAATTTCCCTCTATCATTCTGTGAGACTGTGTGGATTTTTTATACAGAAAATAATATTTTATAAAGTACGTGTAAAAGACGTATAAAGTGTTCTGAGATTTTGTAAAAGGAACTCTGAAAAGTTATATACATATATAACTTTTATATCAATATATTTATATATTAATTTTATATAAAATTAATTTTATATTTATGTTATATATTAATAATGTATATTAGTGATTATTTTCTTTATGCATTTTAGTCTTTTAAATTTAAAATATATTTTAAGATATGCAATTGAAAATAACTATATAAATACAGTTTGAGCATCCCAAATTTGAAATTTTGATATTTGAAATGCTCCAAAATCTGAAACATTTTGAGCACTGACATGTTACTCAGGGGAACTGCTCAAAGGAAATTTTGGATCTGGGATTTTCTGATTTGGAATGCTCAGTTGCTAAGTATAATGCAGATATTCCACAATCAAAAAAAAAATGAAATCCAAAACACTTCTGGTCCCAAGAACATAATTTCAAATAAAGAATACTCAACTTGTTTAAAGTATGCACAATTTCGTAATGCAAAATTACTCAATATGACTGGGAACACAACTTCATCAAATAAATTGAAGATGTGATACCACCTTCTCCCCTATTTAGAAGAGGCTTCACTGACAAAAAGTCAGCCAAAAACTTTTAAACCAGCATGCCAAAAAATGTAGTTGTCTTGGAAAAAAGTTCATTTTAGAGATCATTTTGGAAGCCAGTCAAGAGTGTTCTGCAAATAAGAAAAAGATTATTCATTTATTATTAATCTTGGCTTATCCACACAAAGTAGAGATTGGCAAATTCAAGTGACTACTGGGGTAGGGAGTTACCCTGAGTCCTTCAATGTCAGCTATAAGAGAGTTGGAGGGGCCTGTGTTAAACTGGAGAATACAAAATCACCTAAAGGCATTCAAAATTGAAAAACTTGTAAACATTTTGTTGGAAAAATAAAATATACCATCAGGCTGCAACTTTTGACCCCAGTTTAGAGTCTGTTAAAAAGCAACAATAATTTTTTGTTTTATTTTTGCTTAAATTTTTCACTGATTTTTTTTCTCATTGTATCTACAAGTATTCATCATAGTGTGTACTTCATATGAAAACAAAACCTAACAGGATTACCAGTACAAGTAGCTATGAAGGAAAAACATAAGTAACAGCAATTAATAAGTATAATGTCTACTGGGCTGCAGCAGAGAAAACAGAGAACACAATTACTGATTACTGAGTAGGTCGATACCAATTTGTGAAATATATTTCACCATGTGAGGATGAGTAATATTTAGGAGTTGGGAATGCTGAAATTTTACTTACATCTTATTTAAACTGTTAAGTTTTGTTAAAATGGAATTATATCAAATACATAAATCCTGAATTCATCTTTTGCATCCATTGTTTAAATTTGGTTGGCTATGGAAGCTGCAGTATGGAGCAAATGAGAATAAGATTCTTATGCAAGGCAATAACCTTCCTGGAAAGAAAGTGCTTGATCTTCCTGGATTATTGCTTTGAAAATTTTAACAGATGCTATTATGATGCATCTGTAAGATGCTATTTCACTTTTTCCATAGTTAAAAGTCCTTATTTTGCGGTGAGGAGAGAAGGGGAAGAAGAGAGAGGTGGCAACAAATTTCAGAAACTTGGCCCATCTCTGTCCCAAGAGAAAATCATAATTAATCTAGGACCAGCATCACAATGCCATTCCCTTTGTCTAGTAATGGGGGTCAGCATGTGTCCCTGTTCTGGTCAACAAGATGTAAGTAGAAGTCTGCTTTGGGTGTGATAAGTTTTCTTTCTTTCTTTCAGAAATAGTGTCTTGCTATGTTGCTCAGTTTGGTTTCAAACTCCTGGCTTCAAGTGATCCTCCTGCCTTGGCCTCCCAGTTGGGAATAATTGCTATCAAAGATTTTTTCTTCCTGGCAAACAGGAGAGAGTACAAGAACAACTGTGATCTCTTCTTTTATTTATTTACTTTGAGATGGAGTTTTGCTCTTGTCACTGTGCCATTTAGTAGAGACAAGGTTTCACCATGTTGGTTAGGCTGATCTTGAACTCCTGACATCAGGTGATTCACCCGTCTCTGCATCCCAGAGTGCTTGGATTACAGGCATAAGCCACCACACCCAGCCATTCTTTTCAACCCCTTTACCACCACCACCGACCCCTCTCCTACCACAGAGGATGTGTTGGAGCTACAGCAGCCAAAAGCCTAAGAATAAGGCCGGGCATTGTAGCTCATGGCTGCAGATCGGTTATTAGCCACTTTCCCTGTAAACCTAAAAGAAATTGAAATAAATAGTGTAGGCCAGGTGCTACTTTGGCAGGCTGAGGCTAGAGGATCACCTGGGGGTAGGAAATTGAGGCCAGCCTGGCCAACATGGTGAAATCTATCTCTACTAAAAATAGAAAAATTAGCTGGGCAATAGGCGCACAGCAGTAATCGCAGCTATTTGGGAGGTTGAGGCATGACAATCGCCTAACTCAGGCGGCAGAGGTTGCAGAGAGCTAAGATCACTCCACCACACTCTAGCCTGGGCATTAGAGCAAGGATCCATTTAAAAAAAAAAAAAGAAAGAAAAAGCCTATGGATAAAAGTTAACATGCTTAGTACAGTAGACTGAAAAAGTAGAAAGTATGAGTCCTTCATAAGTTTGTGGACCCATAAGCCTTGGGACCAGCTTCTTCCAGACTCCTTGTTAAGAAAAAAATTAAATGTTCCCACTTTATGGATGAGTTTCCATTATCGTCAACTGAAAGCATTTCTGAGAGATACAGAAAGAGATCTCTTAAGCTCGTATAAGTCTAGTAATCAGGAGAAAAAAGAAACAAGAAGACTCAGAGTAGAAGAGAAGGGGCTCTAGGAATTGTAGTTTATTCAATATTTTTGTTCTCAGTGCCTGGTCCTACCCACACACCTACAACTTTGGTCTTTTTTGTATAATTATTATTGTTATGTTGTTGTTGTTACATTGATGATCTCCTCAAAAACTAGGATTTTTAGACTTGGTACATTGACTTTATGTATAGAAAACACTCAAATACTTTACCATATTCATCTGCTATCTGGCCTAGATTCATTGCAAATGTGAAAAAGATACAGCTGTATTTATTCTCATATGGACTAGTTATATTTTACAGAGAAAATGCTTCTCTTTGTATCCACATAATAACCTTGAAGTACATTGCAACAAAATCTCTTACTTTTGAAAACTAAAATATAATAACAAAATGATAGCAATAGTAATTTTTTAAAATCCAAGGTATTAGACTTATATTACTGATTGTATTATTACTGATTGTATTAGACTTGATTACTGGTTGTAAATCAGTATGATCAACTTTAAATATATGAGAGGAGTTTAATTCATTTTATAAACCATTTTTATTAGATATTACTGTTGCATGCATGAAATATTTGATTAGTATTTGTGCCATGTCCCACCTAACTCCTTCCTACCCTCGGGTCAAATTTAGCCCTTTGTTGAGATTTTATTTTGGCTAGAAGATTTTATCACATTTATTGAGTTAGAAGAAACAAATGATAACATTAATAACATTAACCCATTTAACCAACAAATTAATGAATTTTGGCAAACGTTTATTTCTATTTAGCTATCACAGCAATCAAAATATAATTTCAATATTTCGCTCATCCCCAAACATTCCTGTATGCTTTTGCATTCAGTTATTCCTCACCTTGGGCCTCACCAATTTGTTTTCTGTCTCTGAGGTTCTACTGCTTTTTGTTTTTTAGTCTTTCCCTTCCTGAACTTCACTTTGGATAATGTCTATTGTTGTGTCTTAAAGTTCACTGAAATTTTCTTCTGCAGTGTCTAATCTACTCTGAATCCCATCTCATCCATTGAATTCTTTATTTCAAATATTATACTTTGCATCATTAGAAGCTCTATTTAGTTATTCCTTATATCTTGCTTTCCTAATAATATTACTTTCCTTTTAATTCTTCTAGCATATATATATATATACTATTTTTTTTTTGAGATAGAGTCTTGCTCTGTTGCCCAGACTGGAGTTCAGTGGTATGATTTCAGCTCAATTCAACCTCCATCTGCCTGGTTCAAGCAATTCTTTGGCCTCAGCCTCCTGAGCAGCTGGGGCTACAGGAACGCACCACCACGCCCGGCTAATGTTTTATATTTTTAGTAGAGACTGGGTTTCACCATGCTTGCCAGGCTGGTGTCAAACTCCTGACCTTGTGATCCGCCTGCCTTGGCATCCCAAAGTATTGGGATTACAAGCATGAGCCACCATGCCCACTCACCCCACATTTTTTTTTTTTCGAGACATAGTTTTACTCTCGTCACCCAGGCTGGAATGCAATGGAGGGATGGAGGGATATCAGCTTACTGCAACCTCCATCTCCCAGGTTCAAGCAATTCTCTTGCCTCAATCTCCTCCGTAGCTGGGACTATAGGCATGCACCACTACCCCCGGCTAATTTTTTGTGTTTTCAGTAGAGATAAGGTTTTGCCATGTTTGACAGGCTGGTCTTGAACTCCTGATCTCAGGTGATCCACCCGCCTAGGTCTCCCAAAGTTGCTGGAATTACAGGTGTGAGCCACAGTGCCTGGCCCTTCTGGCATATTTTTAAAAGACTTTTTTAAAAAGTACTTGTATTAAGTCTGTTATTCTGTCTCTCTGTTCCCATTATCTACTTTTCTCCTGATAATGTGTTACACTCTCCAGCTTTATGAAATATCTAGTTTTTTAAAAATATAATGCTTGACTATATTTTGGGGGGCTGGATTTTATTTTATTGTATATTTTTAAAGAGTATTGGATTTTGTTCTGACAAGTCGCTTTTTCCTTTTAAGTATTTTAAGTTTGTTATGGCAAATGTAGGGTATGTTTTACTCTAGTGTTAGTTTAGCTTCCCTACAAAAGCATAATCTCTCCAGGGCTTCCACCGAATGCCGCCAGTGTGTTCAATCAGGCCCCTCCACCCTGGCTGGCTGAGACTCAAATGTGTCTCAGCCCTGTAAGAGTTCTGGAAACTGTTTGGGTATCACGTTCCCCAAGTTGTCATTTTCCTGGCCGTGTAAGATGTGTGCAAAGGTTCTTCTAAAGATTTCTGGAGATCTTTGGACAGTTTTCTCCTTATAATCATTCTGCCTTCAAGATGCTAGCCAGCATAGGCTTCCTGAGCTCCAGTCTCTTTTCTCTTATTTGCCATGCTGTATGTCAGATGCCCTTCCCTGTAGCACTGTCTGGAAGGGTCCTCTAGGAAGAAAGCCAGATAGATAATGATCTTTCTTAGATAATGATCTAATATGTGCTGCCTGTTTTCCAATATATGAAAACTGTTACCATATACACTAATACGCTTTGTCTGGTTTTCCAGTTGTTTATGGCTACAGAAAAAATCTTATTCCAGTTACTGCATAGCCTCAGAACAGCATTTAAAATGTTTTGAATGTGAATACATTATACTGGGCATATATTCTCCAGATAATGATATCCCAACTTGCATTACTCCTTATGGCTAGCACTCCTCTGATTCACACATTTATATTACTTCTTGACCTCAGAAGACTTTGAAATTTCCACTTACACCAACTATTACTAACATTTTTGGTGTCATTTTAAAAAGATGTTCCTCTAAGTATGGTATAAAATGAAATTTTAATTGTTAAAAACTATCAAAAAATGTCATTGTTGTGGTTGAATTTCCCAGAAAGATTTAGTACTGCTCTGATAAACCCTTTGCATTTGAATGATTTAAAATTAAACTCTCTAAAACATATCAAGTAACTGCCTTTCTTCTTATAAAGGGGATATGGAGCATTAACCTTTTCTTTGTTGACTAATGGTCATCATTATGAACACTGGCTATTAGGCTTTATTGAAATTCAATCAAATAAATCAAAATTACCATTGGGGATGGTGCTTAAGGAAGGTTATTCCAACATCTTTGTTCAGAATAAATGTTCAGTTTTTATTATTCTACTGTAGTATATTTTTCAGGGTATGTAGCTGTAGTAACAAAATGACCGAAAAAAAAAAAAAAAAAAAAGAAGAAAAGAAGAAAGGAATTGGCTCAAGCAAGGTTTAAGTTTATTTTTCCTTCACATAAATGCTGAAACTTAGAAGTCAGACAGCTCTGCTCAACTGGATTTTTCCTGGTCCCAGATTCTTTTCATTGTTGCCCAGTCATTGGCTCAGGGGTTGGCCTCATCTGCAAAATTGAAGCCAGAAACAACTTGGTCTACCACAGAAAAGAACAAAAAGAGAATGCAAGGGGGCAATCTATTTCTTTTTCAAGAAGCAACCCTGAATTTGTAAATTTCACTTCTCACTCTCTGTTGGTGAAAACTTTCTCACCTAGCCACATCCAACATTCAGGGAGCTTGGGAAATGAAACAATTTGGACACTGCTCTGCTGAAACTTAGGGTAGGAAGTTATAATACTAAAACAAAAGGAAGAACCAATACTGGTGGACAAGTTATAATCTCTACCACTTACTATTTTAACATTGAACTTTTGGTTGTGATTTGTAAACAATTCATCTTGTAGCGTTGTTTGTTTATAGCATTTACAAGTTAAAAGGGTGTATCTTCAAAGCAATGCTTTCCATGCTGTAGAACCAAAACAGATTTTTTCACTGGATAGTAAAAATTTATTCATTTCTTTATTGTGTCCTTGATAGATAATAACTTTATGTAGTGCTCTATGGAGGAGTTGAAGATGGTTCTTGCTCTCCAGATACTGGACTTTAATAGGGAAGACAAGGTAGACACAACACACAATTATAGTAGATGCCAATAGGTGAAATGTTATACCAGGGCAGAAAAGCAAGTGCTTACTCTGAGACAGTGACCAGGAAGACGTCATTGAAAAGGTAATACTTCCACTGAAGCTGAGTACAGTTTTAGAATGAGTACAATTTTTGTTAGAGTACATATGAGAGGAAGTCAATGCAAAGTTATGAGAATAAAAAGAGAATTTCTAGTCTGAAAGCAGGAAGATCAATTTTGAAAAGGCCTTGAAACAGAGCCAAGTAAGTTGTTTTGCTATGTTCTCTTGTTTTTGAGATGAGGGTGAAGTACAATGGAAATGTTTTCATCACCTGAGTGTCTTAATCATAGTAGCATTTCATAAAATTGTTTTGGTAGTATTAGGAAAGATAGGTCGAGTTGAGAGAAAAAGGAAGGGAAGAGAATTTTATTGCAAAAACACAGAAATCAGAGAATAAAGAACTAAAGTAGAGTTATTTGTTATGTTAGTTCCATAAAATGTTTTAAATGATAGTACTGAACATAAAATTTAGTGAAAGCAAGTGGAATTATGTGATAAAATTGAGAACAAGGAGTGAAGAAAGCAGTGGATATGCCTGGTTTGCTAGGTCTGTTATAAAAAGTGTGACAAGGTGGATGACTTAAACAACAGAAATGCATTGTCTCACAGGCCTGGAGGCTAGAAATCAAAATTCAATGTATCAGCAGGGTTGGTTCCTTCTGAGGGCTGAGGGGCAGATCTGTTCCTGATCTCTCTCCCTGCCTTTGAATGGCTGTCTCCTACCTGTGTCTTCACATCATCTTCCCTTTATACATATCTCTGTGTCTAAATTTCCCCTTTTCATAAGAACATCAGCCATATTGGATTAGGGTACACCCAAATACACTCATTTTACCTATATTACCTCTGTAAAGACCCTATACAGACTCCTGTAAAGACCTCCAAATAGGGTCACATTCTAAGGTACTAGTGGCTAGGATGTCAACATATCTTCTGAGGGGACACAGTTCAATCTGTAGCACTTGGCTAGTAGCAGCATAGCTGCAACCTTCACATGGTTGCATGTGTACATGTCTGGGTCCAAACGTTTTTTTGTAAGGAATATTGGATTAGTGGCCTATACTTCTGCAGTATGACCCCAACTAATTATATCTACAGTGACCCTGTAAGCCTCTTTGTGACCCAAATAAATCACATTCTGAGCTACTGGGGGTTAGGATTTCAAAATATTAATTTGATGGGAGAGGTGGGAGAGGCACAATTCAACCTACAACAATGAAGATTCATCTAAAGTATTCATTGCTCTAAAAAACTCAATACATTTTAGGAAAATATGTCACTTATAGTCATGAAAATACGTGGCTTATAACTCCTTTTAAATATGACAATGAGAGAACAAAAACATTATTGAACTCAATTTTTATTAATTCTGCTACTATGTATATGTGGTTAAGACAAGCTCTCCTAAAACAAAATTTAATAAGAAGGTCTTAATGAGAATAACCACAATTTCCTTCTTCTACTTCAAAGCTTCCTTTTATTAATGTCCTTCTTAAAAGAGAAATCACACTTGCAGCCTAATCTCAATGATCAACCGTGTATTTTGGCTTCCATTAACACATCTCTAATGTACCAATTTATTGGTGCATTATTGCCACTTTATTCACTAAATTCAGCTTTCCTTGGTCTTCTTTTTAGTTGGAAAAAAGCTATAAAATATATTGTTTTGAAAATTCAAACACTGTAGAAGAATACAGTGAAAGGTCGTTTCTCAAGCGCCCCACCTCAATCCTAATCTCATGAACTATAACCAGCATATTGTAACTCCGTCCAGGTATTTTCTATGCATGAATGAGTAAATATATGTCATCATTCCACATTTTATTGTAAATGGGATTTATAAGTCTTTTAACTCTTTTTTTTTGGAGACGGAGTCTTGCTGTGTTGCCCAGGTTATAGTGCAGTTGGCAATCTCAGCTTACTGTAACTTCCACCTCCCGGGTTCAAGCGATTCTCCTGCCTCAGTGTCCAAAGTAGCTGGGATGACAGACGTGCATCACCACGCCCAGCTAATTTTTGTATTGTACTGGGATTGCAGGCATGAGCTCCCACATCTGGCCAATTAATTTTTTTCTACTTAAAAATTCTAGAACATTTTTCCACATAGGTACATATCTATCTAACTCATTTCTTTAAAACAGCAGTGTTTTGTAACATATTTAGCTTGTGTAAGGAGTTAAATATGTTACAAAGGGGATTTGACAGCTGAGCAAGGAAAAAGATATGACCACGAGATGGCACTAGCACACAATTTATTTGGGCAGAGATTGACAGATTTTCCTGGGGATGAGTGTGGGGGTTGTGGTGAGGACAGGGGCGGTTTCTCAGTGATAGCGTGATACCTTCCAAAGGCGAGGGTGCAAAAGGCCACTTTCTAGAAGGGGGATAGAGGAAGGTCTTAGCGGGAGTGTGGAAAGGGAGTTATATGTCTAGGTGATGTCACTTAGTGGCATGGTGGGAGTCTCCGGGCAAAGAACTCTGAGAGAAGCAGTGGCCCCAGCGATTTATCTTATCTACGCGACCTATGGCTAGCAGAGGTTGGGGACAGTTTCTCAGGGTATGCAAAGCAGGTAGGCTCTAAATGGCTGACAATCTGCTTTTAGGGGCAATATTTTAAAACAACTGGATGTGTAGAAATGTAAGTTTGGTCCTTGCAGGGTTTTGAGTTAAAAAGTTTCAGACAGCTGTGAAGAAGTAAACAAAACGGTGCCATGTTCATCTTTAACTCATTATTTATAACAACTAGCTCCCTATTAAAAGGCACTTTACAATGTTTCCCCACCTAAAATAGAGTCACAAACAGGTCAAAACAATAATTACTAATTTATATATGACAAAAGTCTAATTTTATAAGTATAATCAGGACTCCTAGAAATAAGAAAAGTGATGTATTAGCACAGGTGTCTCCAAAATCAACCTTGAAAACTACAGAAACCGGAAGAAATTGGCTGTTGGAAGTAAAATTGAGATTGTGAGAAACCCCTGGTAAGACGGGAGCTAGTGAGTAGGAGGGTGGGAGGCAGGCGAACAGCGCAGCATCGCATGGGGAGGAGGATGTCCCTGGAAGCTTGGGAGGCTCTGGAGAGATTATATATAATTTTAGCTCGTCTCCCCACTTCACCTGAGAAATGGGAAGCTTTCCTGGCCTCCAAGTGTTGTGAAGTGCTACCAGAGGAGCACGAGGTCAGGATAATACGGAGTTGATAGATACAGGAGTAGGATGAGTTGTGCCCTGGAATATTCAGGCCTCCAACTCCTGTCAGCAGAGGTTCTTTTGTCCCTAGAGCTCTCTCCTCTGATACTTAACCCTTCTGCTTTCCTCAAATTCTCAAAAAAGGATGCAGTTGAGAATATGTCTTTGAGCACTTCTCTAATACACAACATAGAGATGTACAGCTGATTTCATCAATGAAATAAATGTCATGCTACAGGTCCAAAGAAACTAGGTACCTGTATTAGTCCATTTTCACACTCCTATAATGATACTATCTGGGACTGGGTAATTTATAAACAAAAGAAGTTTAACTGACTCACAGTTCTGCATGGCTGAAAAAGCCTCAGGAAATTTATAATCATGGCAGAAGGTGAAGGGAAGCAAGGCACATCTTACATGGTGACAGGAGAGAGAAAAAGAGCAAGCATGGGAAATGACAGACACTTATCAAACAACCATATCTTATGAGAACTTCTTCACTATCACAAGAATAGCATAGGGGAAACTACCCCCATGATTCAGTCACCTTCCACCAGGTGCTTCCCTTGACATGTGGAGATTACAGTTTGAGATTACATTTGTGTGGCAACATAGAGCCACAGAGTCCCTCCCAAATCTCGTATTCTTTTCACAATCATGTTTTCCAAACAGTTCCTTAAAGTCTTAACTCATTCCAGCATTAAGTCAAAAGTTCAAGTCCAAAGTCTCATCTGAGACTAGGCAAGTCCCTTTCGCCTGCGAGCCTGTAAAATCAAAAGCAAGTTAGTTACTTCCAACATAAAATGGGGGTACAGGCAGAATAAATTTTCTCATTCCAAATGGGAAAAATTGGCCAAAAAAAGAGACTACAGGTCCCTTGCAAGTCTGATACTCTGATACCCAGCTGGGCAGAACTAAATCTTAAAGCTCCAAAACCTCCTTTGAATCCATGTGTCACATCCAGGGCATGCAGAAATGAATGAAGAGATGGAAAATACAAAACATAAATACAGAATACAAAATATGATGCAAGGCAGTATACAGCTTCTGTGGCTGCTTTCACAGGCTGGTTTTGAGTGCCTATGGCTTTTCCAGGATCACAGTGCAAGCTGTCAGTGGATCTACCTTTCTGGGGTCTGGAGGATGGTGATCCTCTTCTCAGTGGGAACACTGTGTGGGGGCTCCAACTCCACATATCCCTCCTGATTGCTCTAGCAGAGATTCTCCTTGAGGGTTCCACCCCAGCAGCAGACTTCTGCCTGGACATCTAGGCATTTCCACACATCCTCTGAAATCTAGATGGAGATTCCTAAACCTCAACTCTTGTCTTCTGAGTATCCACAGACCCAACACCAGATAGAAGCTGCCAAGGCTTGAGGTTCGTACCCTCTAAAGCAATAGTCTGAGTTCTATCTTGGCCCCTTTTAGCCACAGCTAGAACTTTAGCAGCTGGGTTGCAGGGCACCATGTCCAGAAGCTGCACAGAGCTGTGGAGTCCTGGCCCCGGCCCACAAAGCCATTTTCCCCTTCCCTCTGGGCCTATGATCAGAGGGACCACAGTGAATTTTCTGACATGTTCTGGGGACATTTTCCCCATTGTCTTGGCTATTAACATTAAGCTTCTAGTTATTTATGCAAATTCCTGCAGCTGGCTTAAATTCCTCCTTAGAAAATGGATTTTTCTTTTCTACCACATGTAAGGCTGCAAATTTTTTTCAAACCTTTATGCTCTGTTTCCCTTTTAAACATAAATTCCAATTTTAAACCATCTCTTTGTGAATGCATATAACTGAATCCTTTTGGAATAAGCCAGGTCACCTCTT
Source organism: Cebus imitator (assembly GCF_001604975.1). Lineage (NCBI taxonomy): Eukaryota > Metazoa > Chordata > Mammalia > Primates > Cebidae > Cebus > Cebus imitator. The sequence continues at coordinate 1,688,960 of NW_016107355.1, read as the reverse complement.
GAATGCTTTGCTGTTTAGAAACTTTTTCCACCAGATACCCTAAATCATCTCTCTCAAGTTCAATGTCCCACAGATCTCTAGGGTAGGGGCAAAATGACACCAGTATCTTTGCTAAAGTGTAGCAAGGGTGACCTTTGCTCCAGTTTCCAACAAGTTTCTCGTCTTCATCTGAGACCACCTTAGCCTGGACTTCATTGTCCATGTTGCTATCAGTATTTTAGTCAAAACTATTCAACAAGCTTCTAGGAAGTTCCAAAATTTCCCTCATCTTTCTGTCTTCTTCTGAGCCCTCCAAACTGTTCCAATCTCTGCTGGTTACTCAGTTCCAAAGTCATTCTCAGTTATCTAATAGAAATGTCCCACTACCTTGATATCAATTCTCTATATTAGTCTGTTCTCACATTGCTATAAAGATACTACCTGAGACTGGGTAATTTTTTTTTTTTTTTTTTTGAGACGGAGTTTCGCTCTTGTTACCCAGGCTGGAGTGCAATGGCGCGATCTCGGCTCACTGCAACCTCTGCCTCCCGGGTTCAGGCAATTCTCCTGCCCCAGCCTCCTGAGTCGCTGGGATTA
>NW_016107355.1:1657043-1688354 GCF_001604975.1 Cebus imitator | reverse complement strand
CAAGATGGTCTCGATCTCTTGACCTCGTGATCCACCCGCCTCGGCCTCCCACAGTGCTGGGATTACAGGCTTGAGCCACCGCGCCCGGCCGAGACTGGGTAATTTATAACAAAGGAGGTTTAACTGACTCACAGTTCCACAGGTTGTACAGGAGGCATAGCTAGGGAGGCCTCAGGAAACTTGGCAGAAGGCAAAGGGGAAGCAAGGCACTTCTTACACGGTGGCAAAAGAGAGAGAAGGGGAAATGCCAGACACTTATTAAACAACCAGTTCTCATGAGAACCCTCTCACTGTCATAAGAACAGGATGGGGAACCTGCCTCCATGATCCATTAACCTCCCATGAGGTCCCTCCCTTGACATATGAGAATTATAATTCAAGATGAGATTTGGGTGGGGACACAGAGCCAAACCATATCAATACCTGAGGAGAACAACTACAGTAAAAGAAACTTAGAGAAATTGAATAACATATGCCATATGAAGTAGATTTATTGAAAGAGATGGACCAATAAGTGAGCACAATAGATATCTGCAACAGTTAAGGAAGAATACTGATGATAAAACAAAGAAGTAAGACTTTACTTTAAAAAACTATAAATATTTATTTTTAAAATGAGATAGTTAAAATGAAGATTACAATAGTTGGAATATACAGCAAGATAATTACATCAGAAAATAGTAAATCAGAAGATCAAATGAGAAATTCTCCCTAGGGCAGCAGAAATAAATAAAGTGATGAAGAACACAAAACATAAAATGAACAGGGGGCAATAAAAGTTAGGGAGGACTGAATTATCAACACCCAGATAGTATAAATTCCAAAAGCAAATTGAAAGAGGCCACAGATTACCAAAGATATATTTAACAAAATACCAATACTAGAATTATAAAGTAAATTTGAGGAAGAGCAAAAACAGCAAAAATTATTCAACAATTCTGCAAAGCTGAATCACTCACAAAGGAATGAAATTTAAGATGCGACTTCACAATAGCAGTATTGGACTCAAGAGAATATGAACTAATATATTTGTGATTAAAAACATTTGCCATATTGTATTGTGAAATATGACATATGAACATAAAGTGCACAAAATGGAAACGTGAAACAGAAAGAGTGATTATAAAGCAAACACCAAGGTAACTACCACAGAGATGAAGATATTGCTGGCCACCTATAAAAGTACATGCAAAAAATGTAGTGTAATTCATTTTGCCTCATTATAAATTTTATATAAATGGAATTATACTGTACATATTTTTTCTGCACTATTTCCTTTCCATTATGATAAAAACACTCCAACTTGTTTACTATACTTGTATTTTGCTCATTTCATTGATATACAAAATTTACCACACAATACTGTTATTATAAATGACACTGCTATTCTTGTATATGTACCCTGAGAGAAACGTGCTGGAGTTAGTCTAGCCCAGACATGACACTGCTGCCTTAGAAGATGTACACATTTTAACTTTTAGATAATGCCAAACTCTTTTCCAAAATTGTTAAACCAAAGTTTGCTCTTTGAAGTCAGAAATAAGACAGTGTTGGCCGGGCGCGGTGGCTCACGCCTGTAATCCCAGCACTGTGGGAGGCCGAGGCGGGTGGATCACGAGGTCAAGAAATCGAAACCATCCTGGTCAACATGGTGAAACCCCGTCTCTACTAAAAACTACAAAAAATTAGCTGGGCATGGTAGCTCATGCCTGTAATCCCAGCTACTCAGGAAGCTGAGGCAGGAGAATTGCCTGAACCCAGGAGGCGGAGGTTGCGGTGAGCCGAGATCGCGCCATTGCACTCCAGCCTGGGTAACAAGAGCGAAACTTAAAAATAAATAAATAAATAAGACAGTGTTGCCCTCTCTTTCTTTCTTTCTCACTTTCTCTCTTTCTTTCTTTTTCCCTCCTTCTTTCCTTCCTTCCTTTGTTCTTTTCTCCTTCCTTCCATTTCCTTTTTCTTCTTTCTTCTCTTGCTCCTCTCCTCTCTCTCTCTCTCTCTCTCTCTCTCTCTGTCTCTGTCTCTCTCTTTTGAGATGGAGTCACTCCCTCACCCAGGCTGGAGTGCAGTGGCAGGATCTCAGCTCACTGCAATCTCTGCTTCCCAGGTACAGGCAACCCTCCCACCTCAGCCTTACAAGTAGCTGGAATTACAAGCATGCATGCACTACCACGCTTGGCTGCTTTTTGTATTTTTAGTACAGATGGGGTCTCACCGTGATGGCCAGGCTGGTCTCAAATTCAGAACTCCTGACTTCAGGTGATCCATCTATCTCAGCTTCTCAAAGATTACAGGCATGAGCCACCATGCCCGGCCGTAGTTTACAAATCTAAAAATATCTAGGCCTGTAATTTTAACACAGGAAAATATTTTATTATCCTTAAAAATTAAAAGAAAAAACAACTGGCTCTCCTGGTACTCAATTATGTAGGTTGTTTTTCTTGTTTCAATAGTTTATGCTCTTTATTCTATTCTGCCTTATTTTTTGACCTTATTTTGTTGTTTCTTTTTTCCCTAACCTCTTGACATATGGACAGTTAGTTCATTAATTTTCATTCTTTTTTTCTAATATTTATACCAAAGGCTTTATTATTTACACGACTGGAGTTAATTATTACTTCAGGTGCATCTTACTAGTTTGGGTATTTATTATTTTTGTTATTGTTCAGCCCAAACTATTTTCTAATTCCCATTATGATTTCTTCTTTAGTCCTGGCTTATTTCGAAGTACAATTCTTAATTTCTCAATATATGACAATTCTCTATAGCGTTCTCTTTGTTACTGGTTTCTAGTTTAATTATGAGGTGGTCAGAGAACATATTCTATAGATTTTAATTCTTTCAGATTTGTTTAGACTTGCTTTCTGATCCAATGTATGATCAATGTTGTGAACTATACCATACAGATATAAACACGTGTTCCTGTAAGAACCGGAGGCATTATTCTGTGTAGACTTTTTGGGTCAAATTGTGTTGTGGTCATCTCTTCTCAGTCATTGGTGATTGTTTATCTGTTTGTTCTATTATTTACTGAAAAAAGACATGCTACAATTTCCACCAAGGCTGTTGGTTTTTCTACTTGAAACTGCGTTGGCCTTTCCATTATATATTTTGGGGCTATATTACTAGATGTACACGAGTTTAAAATGAAAACCTTTTATCATTATGAAGTGATCTTTTATATTTACCATATTACTGTTTGACCTAAAGTCGATTTCATATAACATTGATATATGTATACCAGCATTCTTTCAGTTAGTATTCACCTAGCATAGCTCTTCGCATTTGTCTATTTTCACGTATGTTAGATGTGTCTTATAAACACGACACAGTTGGATGTTTTCAATACAATCTGAGTTTTTTGTGGATAGTTGATTCATAATTACTGTTTTATGGATGTAAATCTACTGCCATTTTTTTATTTCCTTACTGTCCCATTTTTCTTTTTTTCTCTTTTATTTTCTTAGCTTGAATTACATGAGTATAGTTTAATCATCCCATTTATTTTATTTTCTCTACTTGTGTGTGGCCTGTACAAAGTTAGGTACCCTATTTCTGTTCTTTAAGTGGTTACCCTAGAATTATGCATTTGTAATTATTGTATCAATATCTAATGTTAATCAATACTTAATCCTTATACATACATACAACACACACATACACACACATCTGAGTGTATTTGTTAAAGTACAGGAAAATATCTCTAAAGACGTCTCCAAATCATTTACAGTGGTTGTTGCATGGGGCAAGGAAGAGGTTGAATTGCAGGGGAAAAGTGGGGGGATTTATTTTGCTTATCACAGTGGTGCACATATACATTACATTATGACAAAACATTAACCATCATTATTGTTATGTTTATTCTTACTCTGTATAATTCATGTTTGCATTTGCCACAGTGTATTTTGAACGCATCAGTATATATTTTTTTCTTCCCTTCCTACAACCAAGAAAGAACATATACAGTATATTTTTAACATGTTTATAATCACTGTTATTATTTAGGGGTTGAATCTGAATTAGGAAAATATGAAGATTTATTTTCAAAATCCAACCAAAAATATAAAAGTTTCAAAATATATGGCTTTTGAGTTGTTGGCAGTTTGTGGTTTAGGAATGGGTTAGCAGTGGGTAAGAATTTTATGATCAATAAAACAATCAGTAACAACTAAAATATCCTGAAGAAATATTTAATATTGAAAAGATTTGCAGTAACATAGAACTTAGAAGGGTGATTTCCACAGGGCCAGACTTAGGGAATGGGGTAGGGTGGGTGAAAGATGGCTTTTCAGGAAGTGGTTAAAGTATGGAGCTAGAGTGTAAATATTCTAGATTAATTGGAGTCTTTCACAGAGTACAGTCATGTGCATGTCACAATGTTTTGGTCATGGACTACATTACGATGGTGAGCACATGAGATTATAATATCATATTTTTACTGTACATTTCTTAAGATACACAAGTACTTACCATTGTGTTACAATTGCCTACAGTATTCAGTACAGTACCTGCTGTACAGGCTTGTAGTCCAGGAGCAATAGGCCATGCCATATAGCTTAGGTGTGTAGTAAGTGATACCATGAAGGCTTGTGTAAGTGCACTCTACGGTATTCACATGACAAAAAACAAACAGCAAAACCCCCACTGGAAGCATTTCTCAGAAAGTATCCCTGTCCTTAAGTGGTACATGAATGTGCTGCCTCCACAGTATATATTCAAGGGTGATCTTCATTATGTAGATTCACACGAATGGACTTTAACCCACTTAAAAGCCGTGTGAAAATATCTTGCCCCTAGATTCAGGACTCTTCTGGACACACTCTTGTTTACAATTTAAATTATTTCAAAAAATTGATATACCTGTTGATTAAATATAAGTATTTGTGTGGCAGGAGAATAGGGTCTGGAAGCAGGGAACCTAGGGCTAATTCATGCTGACGGGATATCAGAGGCTACTCTCTTTTCAACTCCTTCTTTTTCTGTGTGGCAGTTGCTGCCTGGCAGTTGCAATCCCTTCTTTTCCTGTGTGGCAGTTGAAAAAAGAAGGTACCTTAGATTGGTCCCCTCCCTCAACCAATCAGACTTGTGGCAGGCTAATGGGAAACCTCTAGAAGGTATTTAAACTCCAGAAAATTCTGTAACCCACGCTTTTGAGCAGCTTGCTACAGCTCACTCCCCGGGTAGAGTGTACTTTCATTTAAAATGAATCTCTGCTTTCTCTGCCTTGCTTCATTTTTGCGTTTTGTCCAATTCTTTGTTCAAAATGCCAAGAACCTGGACAACTACCCTCAACCAGTAACATGTGCCCGCAGGTATCCAGACACACCAGATTCCCCATGCCTGGAACTTCTTCCCATGCTTAGTTTTCTCTTACAATTCCAGTCTCCACTCAATGATCTCTTCTAAAGGAGGATTTTAGAGAGCAACATGTGTAAAACAGCTTTTCTAGTGCCCCAGCAGCTAATTTTTATTAGGGTACTTATATTATTTGAAATATTATTTTTACATGCTCCCTCCCGCCCCGAAAATGAGCTGAGGGATATTGTCTGAGTATCCCCAATACCAGGCACACAGTAGGCATTCAGTAAGTCACTGTTGAATGATTAGATTGTCTACGGAATTCTAACATGTATAGATGAAACGAAGACTCTCACATGTTGTGAGAAGAAAACAAAAACTGGGTTGATAGAGGCTTTGATTATGAGGAAATGGCCTTTCCAGATAAAGAAACTCAGACTCAGCGGACGAAAGGACTTGTTCAAGATAAGCTAGTACCAGGAAAAGCGGAAGGCAGGAGCCTGTGCCGCACGAGGGCGCTACGGGAGGGCCAATACCTAGCAGCCCTTTTGGGAGGGTCCCAGCCACGGAGACGCGGGAGCCCGCGAGAGGGAACCTCTTGTCTGCAGAGGCTGCTGCGCTCCGGAGTCGTGCTCTGAGACAGATGGCCAAGATCCGCTCTTGGGGCCGGAACGCGAAGGCCCCGGGAGCGACTAGCGTCTGCCACCCGGACTCCAATCCCCAGCCCCGAACTCCTGCGCCAGGCTGGGTTCAGCCTCCCGCAGCAAGCTCGCTCTCTCTCGCAGCAAGCTCCTTCCCGCCGCGCCTGGCGAGCACGCAGGTCCTGCAGTCTATTGGGCTAGGGCTTAAAAGCCCGACACGGGCGAAAAAGACGCGATCTCAGTTTCCGGGGACGCTTTAGAGAAACGCACTCGCCCCTCCCGTTCCGGTTGGGTAGGCGCCGGCTCCTAGGGCCCCACGTGGGATTCTGCCCGGGTAGTTTTCTGAGGCTCTGCTCCTGCGGTTGGTGAGAGTGCTTGTGTCTGGAGTGCGGAGCTCCTTCGTGGCCGCGAGGACGTCACCATGGTGGGCCCCCTCCTGCTTCCCCGAACCACCCGGTTGGTTCCCCAGAAGGCTCTTGTTGAGCATGCAGAGGAGGAGGATGCGGTTTCGGGAACCTAGTAGAGGGGAGGATGCAAAGTGTTTGCGAGGGTGTGTGGAGTGCGGGGGGTAGCCTCTGGGAGGCGAGGCCCAGGCCCAGCGCCTGGACTTTAGAGTTCCGCGTCCGAGTGCTGAAGTGCTCAGATGCGCTGTTTGCCTCGTGCCTGACTTCTCACTAGTCACTGCCTCCTTGGGGGAAACCCTGCACCTTTCCGTTGTACCTACTCGGGTAAACGCATCGGGGAGTTCGCAAAACTCCTAAGAGCGCTGGCCCCACACACCTCTGCCCCTCTGACCTCGGTAGACTCTTATGGGCTTAGTCTAAGCCTCTTCCTCGGCATCCATTCACCTCCCTTTAGTGATCCATTCCTGCCCTAAATCCTGTCTTTACGCCCCATTACACCCAGGGCACCGAAGCAGTTTTGTTGTTTTTATTAAAAATTGAGTTGATACAAAAAAGTGTTTCTAGAACACATTTCAAGTGTAAAGATTAGTAGTTTCAGGAACTCTGCTTTACATATTCTGTAGTTTTAAGAAATAAAACATAGCTTTGAAGGCCCTGTGTTACCTTTAAACATACAACTTACAGGAAACCTTAAGAAGCAAACGTTATCTAAGTTTTGTATTTATAATTTCACTATTTTTCTTCATAGTTATATTTGTATTCTGAAACAGTATGTTGTTTCTTCGTGCCTTTTCTACTTAATTGTGTTCTTGAGGATAATTCTTGAATAGAAACATGCCGTATAAATATTCATATTTTCAATTGGTTTTTAATAGAAACAAAATTTTAGAAGTTTATAATCTGGTCACAAGTTATGATACTGTGGCCACAATGTGGCCTCTTTGTTTCTTTTCGTTTTTTCTCTTTTCATTGTATGCCAATCATTTTTGTTTTACAATCTAGGTCTTTTGTTGGTTTTGGCGAGGTTTTGTGCTTCATTTATTAATTTATTTAGATCCACCGCTGAGGCGTATTTTGTGCTTTTTTATGTAAATTCAGTGTTTGCTTGTCACTTTGCTGGTGGGATTTCCAGCTTTTTATAGGGTATTTTTTTTTTCCTTTTCAGAGTGGAATATTAANCTCTCTCTCTCTCTCTCTCTCTCTCTCTCTGTCTCTGTCTCTCTCTTTTGAGATGGAGTCACTCCCTCACCCAGGCTGGAGTGCAGTGGCAGGATCTCAGCTCACTGCAATCTCTGCTTCCCAGGTACAGGCAACCCTCCCACCTCAGCCTTACAAGTAGCTGGAATTACAAGCATGCATGCACTACCACGCTTGGCTGCTTTTTGTATTTTTAGTACAGATGGGGTCTCACCGTGATGGCCAGGCTGGTCTCAAATTCAGAACTCCTGACTTCAGGTGATCCATCTATCTCAGCTTCTCAAAGATTACAGGCATGAGCCACCATGCCCGGCCGTAGTTTACAAATCTAAAAATATCTAGGCCTGTAATTTTAACACAGGAAAATATTTTATTATCCTTAAAAATTAAAAGAAAAAACAACTGGCTCTCCTGGTACTCAATTATGTAGGTTGTTTTTCTTGTTTCAATAGTTTATGCTCTTTATTCTATTCTGCCTTATTTTTTGACCTTATTTTGTTGTTTCTTTTTTCCCTAACCTCTTGACATATGGACAGTTAGTTCATTAATTTTCATTCTTTTTTTCTAATATTTATACCAAAGGCTTTATTATTTACACGACTGGAGTTAATTATTACTTCAGGTGCATCTTACTAGTTTGGGTATTTATTATTTTTGTTATTGTTCAGCCCAAACTATTTTCTAATTCCCATTATGATTTCTTCTTTAGTCCTGGCTTATTTCGAAGTACAATTCTTAATTTCTCAATATATGACAATTCTCTATAGCGTTCTCTTTGTTACTGGTTTCTAGTTTAATTATGAGGTGGTCAGAGAACATATTCTATAGATTTTAATTCTTTCAGATTTGTTTAGACTTGCTTTCTGATCCAATGTATGATCAATGTTGTGAACTATACCATACAGATATAAACACGTGTTCCTGTAAGAACCGGAGGCATTATTCTGTGTAGACTTTTTGGGTCAAATTGTGTTGTGGTCATCTCTTCTCAGTCATTGGTGATTGTTTATCTGTTTGTTCTATTATTTACTGAAAAAAGACATGCTACAATTTCCACCAAGGCTGTTGGTTTTTCTACTTGAAACTGCGTTGGCCTTTCCATTATATATTTTGGGGCTATATTACTAGATGTACACGAGTTTAAAATGAAAACCTTTTATCATTATGAAGTGATCTTTTATATTTACCATATTACTGTTTGACCTAAAGTCGATTTCATATAACATTGATATATGTATACCAGCATTCTTTCAGTTAGTATTCACCTAGCATAGCTCTTCGCATTTGTCTATTTTCACGTATGTTAGATGTGTCTTATAAACACGACACAGTTGGATGTTTTCAATACAATCTGAGTTTTTTGTGGATAGTTGATTCATAATTACTGTTTTATGGATGTAAATCTACTGCCATTTTTTTATTTCCTTACTGTCCCATTTTTCTTTTTTTCTCTTTTATTTTCTTAGCTTGAATTACATGAGTATAGTTTAATCATCCCATTTATTTTATTTTCTCTACTTGTGTGTGGCCTGTACAAAGTTAGGTACCCTATTTCTGTTCTTTAAGTGGTTACCCTAGAATTATGCATTTGTAATTATTGTATCAATATCTAATGTTAATCAATACTTAATCCTTATACATACATACAACACACACATACACACACATCTGAGTGTATTTGTTAAAGTACAGGAAAATATCTCTAAAGACGTCTCCAAATCATTTACAGTGGTTGTTGCATGGGGCAAGGAAGAGGTTGAATTGCAGGGGAAAAGTGGGGGGATTTATTTTGCTTATCACAGTGGTGCACATATACATTACATTATGACAAAACATTAACCATCATTATTGTTATGTTTATTCTTACTCTGTATAATTCATGTTTGCATTTGCCACAGTGTATTTTGAACGCATCAGTATATATTTTTTTCTTCCCTTCCTACAACCAAGAAAGAACATATACAGTATATTTTTAACATGTTTATAATCACTGTTATTATTTAGGGGTTGAATCTGAATTAGGAAAATATGAAGATTTATTTTCAAAATCCAACCAAAAATATAAAAGTTTCAAAATATATGGCTTTTGAGTTGTTGGCAGTTTGTGGTTTAGGAATGGGTTAGCAGTGGGTAAGAATTTTATGATCAATAAAACAATCAGTAACAACTAAAATATCCTGAAGAAATATTTAATATTGAAAAGATTTGCAGTAACATAGAACTTAGAAGGGTGATTTCCACAGGGCCAGACTTAGGGAATGGGGTAGGGTGGGTGAAAGATGGCTTTTCAGGAAGTGGTTAAAGTATGGAGCTAGAGTGTAAATATTCTAGATTAATTGGAGTCTTTCACAGAGTACAGTCATGTGCATGTCACAATGTTTTGGTCATGGACTACATTACGATGGTGAGCACATGAGATTATAATATCATATTTTTACTGTACATTTCTTAAGATACACAAGTACTTACCATTGTGTTACAATTGCCTACAGTATTCAGTACAGTACCTGCTGTACAGGCTTGTAGTCCAGGAGCAATAGGCCATGCCATATAGCTTAGGTGTGTAGTAAGTGATACCATGAAGGCTTGTGTAAGTGCACTCTACGGTATTCACATGACAAAAAACAAACAGCAAAACCCCCACTGGAAGCATTTCTCAAAAAGTATCCCTGTCCTTAAGTGGTACATGAATGTGCTGCCTCCACAGTATATATTCAAGGGTGATCTTCATTATGTAGATTCACACGAATGGACTTTAACCCACTTAAAAGCCGTGTGAAAATATCTTGCCCCTAGATTCAGGACTCTTCTGGACACACTCTTGTTTACAATTTAAATTATTTCAAAAAATTGATATACCTGTTGATTAAATATAAGTATTTGTGTGGCAGGAGAATAGGGTCTGGAAGCAGGGAACCTAGGGCTAATTCATGCTGACGGGATATCAGAGGCTACTCTCTTTTCAACTCCTTCTTTTTCTGTGTGGCAGTTGCTGCCTGGCAGTTGCAATCCCTTCTTTTCCTGTGTGGCAGTTGAAAAAAGAAGGTACCTTAGATTGGTCCCCTCCCTCAACCAATCAGACTTGTGGCAGGCTAATGGGAAACCTCTAGAAGGTATTTAAACTCCAGAAAATTCTGTAACCCACGCTTTTGAGCAGCTTGCTACAGCTCACTCCCCGGGTAGAGTGTACTTTCATTTAAAATGAATCTCTGCTTTCTCTGCCTTGCTTCATTTTTGCGTTTTGTCCAATTCTTTGTTCAAAATGCCAAGAACCTGGACAACTACCCTCAACCAGTAACATGTGCCCGCAGGTATCCAGACACACCAGATTCCCCATGCCTGGAACTTCTTCCCATGCTTAGTTTTCTCTTACAATTCCAGTCTCCACTCAATGATCTCTTCTAAAGGAGGATTTTAGAGAGCAACATGTGTAAAACAGCTTTTCTAGTGCCCCAGCAGCTAATTTTTATTAGGGTACTTATATTATTTGAAATATTATTTTTACATGCTCCCTCCCGCCCCGAAAATGAGCTGAGGGATATTGTCTGAGTATCCCCAATACCAGGCACACAGTAGGCATTCAGTAAGTCACTGTTGAATGATTAGATTGTCTACGGAATTCTAACATGTATAGATGAAACGAAGACTCTCACATGTTGTGAGAAGAAAACAAAAACTGGGTTGATAGAGGCTTTGATTATGAGGAAATGGCCTTTCCAGATAAAGAAACTCAGACTCAGCGGACGAAAGGACTTGTTCAAGATAAGCTAGTACCAGGAAAAGCGGAAGGCAGGAGCCTGTGCCGCACGAGGGCGCTACGGGAGGGCCAATACCTAGCAGCCCTTTTGGGAGGGTCCCAGCCACGGAGACGCGGGAGCCCGCGAGAGGGAACCTCTTGTCTGCAGAGGCTGCTGCGCTCCGGAGTCGTGCTCTGAGACAGATGGCCAAGATCCGCTCTTGGGGCCGGAACGCGAAGGCCCCGGGAGCGACTAGCGTCTGCCACCCGGACTCCAATCCCCAGCCCCGAACTCCTGCGCCAGGCTGGGTTCAGCCTCCCGCAGCAAGCTCGCTCTCTCTCGCAGCAAGCTCCTTCCCGCCGCGCCTGGCGAGCACGCAGGTCCTGCAGTCTATTGGGCTAGGGCTTAAAAGCCCGACACGGGCGAAAAAGACGCGATCTCAGTTTCCGGGGACGCTTTAGAGAAACGCACTCGCCCCTCCCGTTCCGGTTGGGTAGGCGCCGGCTCCTAGGGCCCCACGTGGGATTCTGCCCGGGTAGTTTTCTGAGGCTCTGCTCCTGCGGTTGGTGAGAGTGCTTGTGTCTGGAGTGCGGAGCTCCTTCGTGGCCGCGAGGACGTCACCATGGTGGGCCCCCTCCTGCTTCCCCGAACCACCCGGTTGGTTCCCCAGAAGGCTCTTGTTGAGCATGCAGAGGAGGAGGATGCGGTTTCGGGAACCTAGTAGAGGGGAGGATGCAAAGTGTTTGCGAGGGTGTGTGGAGTGCGGGGGGTAGCCTCTGGGAGGCGAGGCCCAGGCCCAGCGCCTGGACTTTAGAGTTCCGCGTCCGAGTGCTGAAGTGCTCAGATGCGCTGTTTGCCTCGTGCCTGACTTCTCACTAGTCACTGCCTCCTTGGGGGAAACCCTGCACCTTTCCGTTGTACCTACTCGGGTAAACGCATCGGGGAGTTCGCAAAACTCCTAAGAGCGCTGGCCCCACACACCTCTGCCCCTCTGACCTCGGTAGACTCTTATGGGCTTAGTCTAAGCCTCTTCCTCGGCATCCATTCACCTCCCTTTAGTGATCCATTCCTGCCCTAAATCCTGTCTTTACGCCCCATTACACCCAGGGCACCGAAGCAGTTTTGTTGTTTTTATTAAAAATTGAGTTGATACAAAAAAGTGTTTCTAGAACACATTTCAAGTGTAAAGATTAGTAGTTTCAGGAACTCTGCTTTACATATTCTGTAGTTTTAAGAAATAAAACATAGCTTTGAAGGCCCTGTGTTACCTTTAAACATACAACTTACAGGAAACCTTAAGAAGCAAACGTTATCTAAGTTTTGTATTTATAATTTCACTATTTTTCTTCATAGTTATATTTGTATTCTGAAACAGTATGTTGTTTCTTCGTGCCTTTTCTACTTAATTGTGTTCTTGAGGATAATTCTTGAATAGAAACATGCCGTATAAATATTCATATTTTCAATTGGTTTTTAATAGAAACAAAATTTTAGAAGTTTATAATCTGGTCACAAGTTATGATACTGTGGCCACAATGTGGCCTCTTTGTTTCTTTTCGTTTTTTCTCTTTTCATTGTATGCCAATCATTTTTGTTTTACAATCTAGGTCTTTTGTTGGTTTTGGCGAGGTTTTGTGCTTCATTTATTAATTTATTTAGATCCACCGCTGAGGCGTATTTTGTGCTTTATATTGTACACATTTATGTAAATTCAGTGTTTGCTTGTCACTTTGCTGGTGGGATTTCCAGCTTTTTATAGGGTATTTTTTTTTTCCTTTTCAGAGTGGAATATTAAAGCAATTACATCTAATTGTGTTTGAGTGATTGGGGAGATAGATTGGTAACTTGACTGTAGTTGTCCTTGACTATCAGATATCAGTTTGTATAGTATAAGTATGTTGCTTTGGCATAGAAGTCAAAAGAATGGCATTTAAATCTGTTTTCATTGGCTCATTTCTGCCTCTGTCATTTTTTTGATTCAATCTCATCAGTGGTTCTGCTGCATCCTTCTTCAGTGCAGCTCAGAATATGGTCCCGGAGGACAGAGTTGGGCACCTGTCTTTCCCTCAGTTTGCCATCTTGGCAAAATTACTTAACCTCGCATCTGTCTAACTGGGATAACAATAGTACCTACTTCATAGAATTGTGGAAATTAAATGTAATGTGCTTAGTGTAGTGCCTGGCACTTAGTAAATGTTAATGTAATTAACTTTAGTTATGTAAATAAATAGTAACAGTACAGCTTATAGTTGTCTACCTTTGTTACTTTGCTCATTTATGTTCTCTTATTGTAAATCTTTGCTGGAGCTCAGCAAGTTCATGTCTTTTTTATATAAAAATTTAGTTTATTATACATAAAGAATCTTTTCAAATTAATCCATCCCACTCAACACTTTTTTTATGGTGTATTAAAAAGGTTTTTAGTATTTATTTATTTATTTTTATTTTTTTTGAGACAGAGTTTTGCTCTTGTCACCCAGGCTGGAGTGCAGTGGTGTTATCTTGGCTTACGGCAATCTCTGCCTCCCGGGTTCAAGTGATTCTCCTGCCTCAGCCTCCCAAGTAGCCGGGATTACAGACTTAATGCCACCACACCCAGCTAATTTTTGTGTGTTTAGTAGAGACAGGTTTCACCATGTTGGCCAGGCTGGTCTGGAACTCCTGACTGGCCTCCCAAAGTGCTGGGATTACAGGCATGAGCCACTGTGCCCAGCCAGGTTTTTAGTATTTTTAAGTATGGTTCATGCTATACTACTAGGCACCCATGGTGCCTTTTTATATAAACATGTCAATAGAGCTTGTATGTGCTTGTTTTCCTCCAGCTAGACTACAAACCATTGAAAAGTGCATCATCCTCCCTGCATTTATCTTTGCACATTACTGTGGGCATTAACTGTTACTGACTACCTTAACGGTAGGGATTGTGTGTTTTTGAGCCAAATCTATAAATGTGAGCTACAACAACAAATCAGCTTAGTAAATCTCATAGAGATTATTTGCTAGTGAAAACTTGCTCCTGAAAGTTACTAAAACTAAAGAAAAACATTAATAGAAGCCTCCCTAGTATATCAACCTTTTTCAGACAATATTGCATGTACATCTTTTAAAACAATAAAAAATGGTTGCTCATAAAGATTGTATTAGTTTCGTATTAACTGCTATAATAAAGTGATACATTTAATGGCTTAAAGCAACACATTCATTTTCTGAAATCACTGGAGTTCAGAAGTCCAAAAATGAGTCTTTACTGAGATAAAATGAAGGTGTTGTCAGGGCTGTCGGTCTTCAACGGGCTCTAATGAATTTTTTCGGTTTCTAGAGGTCATCTACATTCTTTGGATTCTTCCCTCTTCAAATCCAGAAGCATAGCATCTTTAAATTTTCCTCCAGAGAAGGTTAGATTGTCTCTGACAGTGATCCTCCTGCCTTCCTTTTACATGGACCTTTAGGATTATATTGGGCTCATGTGGATGATTTTCCCTATCTCAAGGTCTTAATCACATCTGCAAAGTCCTTTTTGTTATAAATGGTAATATATTCCCAGGTCCTGGGGCAATCAGGGCATGGATCTCTTTTGGTGGGGGGAGGGCAGAGCATTATTTTGCCTGCCACCAAAAGACTTTCTCCAACTTTGGAGAAAGGCCTAATGCCCTGGTTCACTTGAGAAACAGCCACTGTTTAGAATTTCTTAGCTATTGATTCATATATATGTATGTACCAGCATATATGTAAATTCCCTAACCTCTCTTTTTACATAACTGTAATACTAGACACCTTTGCCCCATACATTTTTGTCTTACTTGATCTTATAGATCCAGGCAAGTACGTATAGATCTATGTCTTGCTTTTTAAACAGCAAATATCCCATTGTTTGTTTCTGTAATTTATTTAACCTGATCCTTAATGGACCTTTAAATTGTTTACATTCGTTTACCACCACAGACATTGTAATTCTGCTGCATTGATTATTTATCCCCCCTTTTGATACCTGTATAAATATGTCTATAGAATAAATGAATTAAAGTAGAATTTCTTGGTCAAAAATCTTTTAACCAAGAAATTCTATTAATTTTTATCTTGATGGGTACTATCTTTATTTTTATTTTACTAAAAAAAATATTTTAGGGATGCGTTTCACTGTGTCATCCAGCCTGGTATGTAGTGGCACAGTCAGAGCTAGCTCACTGCAGCCTCAAGCTCTTGGGCTCAAGCCATCCTCCTGCCTCAGTCTCCCCAGTAGCCAGAATTACAGGTGTACACTGCCTTGCCTGGCTACTTTTTTGGATTTTTTTGTAGAGACGGGGGTCTTACTATGTTGTCCAGGCTGGTCTTGAACTTCTGGCTTCAAAAGATCCATCCACTTTGCCTTTGAGAAGTGTTGATATGATGGGCATGAGCCACTGTGATTAGCCCTGATGGGCACCATTAAATTGCCTTCCAGAAGACTGCACCCCTTTGCATAATGAGATTCCTAATACACCCCCACCCTCACTAATGCAATGTTAATAATTTTTTACCTTTGTTAGTCTTACACATTAGTAACTATTTCATTGACGTTTTCATTTTTAAAGTTTTTACAGCTTCTAAACAACACGTGTTTTTGCTCTTTCTGTGACTTGTATGTTTTATTTTTCCTGTTTTTGTTTTAGCTTGCTGACTTTTTTTATATTAATCTTAAAATAACTTATTAAGGAAATTAGCTCTTTTGTTTGTGTTGCAAGTTTTTTTGTAGTTTGTTTTTAGCTTGGTTTATGTTTTGCAATTCAGACGTTTAAGTTTTTATGTAGTTAGATTTGTTATTTGAAATCTTCTGAGTTTTATGTAATGTTTAGAAAGACCTTTCTCTGAGGCTCATCTACAAAAAAAATAAGGAAATCTTTTTTTCTAAGATCAGTGGGGTTTCATTTTTTATGTTTAAATGTGATCTATGAGGAATTTAAAGTACAAAATGATATACTAAAATTTTTAAAGGTTCCTATGCTTTTTATAGTTGTCTCTTGGTATCGAGAGGTCTTAGCTCCAGGATCCACTCGAATACCTAAATCCATGGATGCTCAGTTCCCTAAAATAAAATGGTGTAGTTTTTGCATGTAGCCTGTGAATATTCTCCTGTATACTTTAAGCCATACTTAAGCATACCTATTACAGTGTAAATGCTGTATAGATAATAGTTATATTGGTTTTTTAATTTGTATTGTTTTATTGTTGTTATTTTTAATATATTTTTCTGAATATTTTCTGTTTTCGGTTGAATACCCAGATGTTAAACTTGGAGGGCCGACTGTATTTATTTACATTTTTCGAGTGTTTGAAATAGTTAATGCTAATCTAAAACTTGAATACATAGCTTAGCTAAACTTTTGTGACCTAAAGGATGAACTATTACCAAATGCTATTTTTTGTCTTATTTTGTTACATAATATGTATACAGTTTATGAAATTTTCTTTGTGTGTGTGTGTGAGAGAGAGAGAGAGAAAGAGAGAGAGAGACCTGCTTTATGCTCACCACTTGAAACCTAGGTTTGCTAAGTAGTGACTATTTTCTAAATCACTACTAAATCTAATTCAGAAGTACATTTGGAGATCCCAAAACTGACTTATAAATGCATATAAATGAAATATCCCAATTTAAATACTTAAGAAATGTATAGTTTATTTACCCATTCTTTTTTTCTTTCTTTTTTTTTTTTTTTCTTTTGAGTCCCAGTCTCGCTGTCGCCCAGGCTAGAGTTCAGTGGTGCTGTCTCAGCTCACTGCAACCTCTGCCTCCCAGGTTCAAGCGATTGTCCTGCCTCAGCCTCTTGCGTAGGTAGTATTACAGGCGTGCGCCACCATACTTGGCTAATTTTTGTATTTTTAATAGAGACAAGGTTTCACCATGTTGGCCAGGCTGGTCTTGAACTCTTCACCTCAAGCGATCCACTTGACTCGGCCTCCCAAAGTTCTGGGATTACAGGTGTGAGCCACTGTGCCCAGCCCCATTATTTATTACTTGATGAAGGTTTTTGAAAGCTGTATGTGTGCTGGGGTGGTCATGGTGGTTGGTGAATTGACTCAAACAAGATAGTACCTTCTTTCACTAACTTTGTCAGTGAAAAAGAGTGCCTCTGACAGGGACTGCCACAGAGTTACTGTTCTTCTGAGTGTGTCTGAAGTCTATTAGCCTGCTTTTTTTTTTTTTTAGGGACAGGCCAACAAGAAAATCTGTTTCTCCTAGGAGCAATTAATTTAGTTAGAAATACGGTAAGCCTGTCAGACTGATTTGAGCTAGAATCTTATTTGTTTGTTTGTTTTTCACTTCTTACGATAGACCCGGAAATAGGAAGGATAAATATGAATATGTGCTAGAATTCCAGTGGCTGTATCCCTTTACCATGTTATAGAAAAGATAAAAGGCAAGTACTGTTGCATTTAAGTTAGAAACACTGATCTCTTTTGTGTGTGACCTGGCAAAAGTTTTCAAAGTGCTTTTGTTTCAAAATGTTCTTTAGTCAGAAGGAAATTTTAAATAAGGTAAACATTTTTATTTTTATCATAGAATTTTATCACTAAAATTGGTCAGGCAGATCACCTTTATTTTTTATTGCCTCCCACCTGAACATCCTTGGGAGACTACACTTACCTTTAAATATCCCTTGAAAGAACTAGTCCTTCTAGTCTTTCTAGTTCTTCCTTGATAATTATATCTTTGTTTCATTATGACCCCAAATGTGATATTCTGTTCTTTGATAGAAGTCTCACTTAATGACATATTAATTTCATATGTGATTATTCCAGGTAAACCTAAATGGGGTTGCATGTGAAACGAGTTTAAACCACACTACTTCCTGTTTCTTAACATTTAATTGTCTACTTTTACAGGAGTAAAAATAATTATAATGTGTGACCTCTTCTCTTTAAACTCTTCTTTCAAACTTTGGTTGGGCCATTCTGACTGAAGTTAAAAGAGAATTAAAACCGTCTGTTTATGTGTCTTTTTTTAATGCTTCTCTTTTCATTTTCTATTTAGATTCGCTAATTCTCACCATTTTATCATTAAAAAAAACAGTATACAAGGCAATCATTTTTCAGCTTGTTGATTTTACATGTTCCTTGTTTTGTTCCGAATAGTATTTGATTATCTGTATCCAGAGATACACAGTGAGGCACATGTTTGTTGATGTTGGATCAAAATCAGTACTGAAAAGTATTATTTCATATTCTCTTTTTTGTTCTGGGAGCAAGGAGGATATTTTGATTTAATTTTTTTTGATTTAAACATTAACTTCCATATTAATTAGGTGGTGGGTTTATATTGTAGCTTGGAAATTAAGAAATGTTTAGTAAATTTTGTGATTTTTAGATCTCAAGTTACTTTCTCAGGGAGGCCTTTCCTGACTTGCCGAAGCAAAGGACCATGTGCTTTCAAGCCATTTTCTAGCCCGCACTTACTAAGTTAATTATTCCTGAGAAAACTACATTTTAAACTCCATGAAGCAAGTTCATGTCAGTTTTTGATCTGGAAGCCTCAGTGCTTATCCTAATACATGATATCTATAGTGTGTGGTCAGTAATTTAAAAAAAAAAAAAAAACAAATATTAATGTGAGGTTGAGATATAAAGAGTGGCAGTAGAAAATGTGGGAGAAGTAGTTTGTTCTGACTAGATGTGAGTAGGTAAGTTTGGAATAACATAAGCTGAGCTAGATGTTAGAATCCAAAATGAAGATAAAATTAAAGTCTGCATTAGCTAATTATTAAGGTATTCTTTTAATGTTAAGGAAAGCACTATTCATGACCTATTCTCTCAAACTGTGATTTGCAATCTCGGGACATATTTGCAGTCTCAAATAAGCTGCTATTGAGGAAGTCACACACAAGTGTACAATTAATGCTGGGCAGTGTAGTACATTTTTAGGTGCTAAGTGGTAAATGCCACCAAGAAGGAAAGGGTACTGAGATATGAAATGGTTTTTCTTGGATCCCTTCAAGGAGAGCTGAACTTAACCTTTAAGTGGTCTTTGAAAATTGGGTGGGATTTAGAAAGGCCTGTATATGGAACCATTAAATTCTTCTTGGAAGCTCTAATTAATTGTTTGTCATTGACACCTGTCATTGCATCATAGTTATCTGTTAAAGAAGGAAAATGCACTAGGGTTCACTAGTGTATTTTGCTACTATATTTGCAGTGAAGATTCATTGCAAAAAAATGGGTAGATTAGCTTCCTCCATTCCATGTCCATCATGTTACTGGTGTTAAATTGGTACATCATTTACTGTAATTTACAGTCATTCATGTCATAATGACATTTTGGTCATCAGTAGGCCACATATATGATGGCCACCCCATAAGATTATAATACCATATTTTTATTTTACCTTTTTTTGGTTTAGACACGTTTAGATACACAGATATTTGCCATTGTGTTACAGTCACCTACAGTATTCAGTAAAATAATATGCTGGACAGGTTTATAGCCTAGGAGCAATAGGCTAGGCCATATAGCCTATGTGTGAAGCAGGCTATACCATATGGGTTTGTGTAAGTACACTTCATATATGTGTAACAAGAAAATCACCTACTGACTCATTTCCTAGAAAGTATCCCCGTTAAGTAAGGCATGTCTGTATTTTTATGTTGAAGGGTATATGGTGTTTATGGTATTACACTCTAAGCTTTCTCAGTTGTAGCTATGGTTTTGGTCTTACACTTAAAAAAATGTATTTATGTACACTTTGTATACCTCAAATGTGTTTGGTGAAATAATCACCCCCTAAGTCTCTCATTTCACTGAGTACTCTAAATGGCATTTCTGTCTCTATTGAGCCTACACTGTGGCTCAGCTTGATGGTCTTTTAGGCAAAGTTCCTTCTTATTACTTAAGAGGAATATTTAATGCATATTGCCCCTAAAACTCCTAAAATAACTCTGTTATACTGTTGTGAATAAACTTTTTATGTGATTTTTGCTACGTCTAGTTATAAATCCACAGAATAGACTTTCAGACTGAATTTTTTGAAGTAGTCACTGAAGATTATAGGGAAGAGATACTTTTAATGCAGGTTTTCTCACTGAACAATTTCTGTGCTGCCAGAGCCTTTTCATAGACATAGGTATTTAAAACAGTCTGTTATTTTATGACAGAGTTTTACCTTAGTTTTTCCTTGTTGAAAGGTTTTCTTCTAAATTTTAATGTATTCAAAAATATGAAAGTGTTTTGAAATACAGTAAATTTTATTGTACATATTTCTGTGTCTCATTATATAGTCATATTCTGCCTTGAGGCAACTTTTTTTATGAATAAATTATTATAAGGAATCATAATTTACAGTTGAGTCAAAAAATAAGTTCATTTTTGTGTACTTTCTTTGTACAGTGTCTCGAAGGTTTTTTAGCCAACATTGTCTAAAGCTAAGAGGATGTTTTTATATTCAAAGTGTATCAAATTTTTTTCCCTAAAGAAAGTTTTTGAGTCTTTTTAGTTTTTTTTATTTTTATTGTATTTTAAGTTCTGGGGTGCATGTGCAGATCTTGCAGGATTGTTACATAGATGTACACAAGCCATGGTGGTCTGCTGCCTCCATTCCCCCGTCACATACAATAGGTTTTTCTCCTAATGCTATCCCTCCCCATTCCCCCAACTCCTGCTATCCCTTCCTTAGCTCCCCACCCCTCAACAGACCCCAGTGTGTGATGTTCCTCTCCCTGTGTCCATGTGTTCTCCATTGTTCAATACGCACTTATGAGTGAGAACATGCAGTGTTTGGTTCTCTGTTCTTCTTTCAGTTTGCTGAGAATGGTGGTTTCCAGGTTCATCCATGTCCCTGCAAAAGACATGAGCTCATCCATTTTTATGGCTGCATAGTATTCCATGGTAGATATGTGCCACATTTTCTTTATCCAGTCTGTCATTGATGGGTGTTTGAATTGGTTCCAAGTCTTTGCAATTGTACACAGTGCCTTGATGAACATATGTGTGCCTGTGTCTTTATAATAGAATGATTTATAATCCTTTGGGTATATACCCAGTAATGGGATTACTGGGTTAAATGGTATTTTTATTTCCAGATCCTTGAGGAATGGCCACACTGTCTTCCACAATGGTTGAACTAATTTACACTCCCACCAAGAGTATAAAAGCATTCCTATTTCTCCACATCCTCTCCAGCATCTGTCGTCTCAGTCTTTTTGATGATCGCCATTCTAACTGGCGTGACATGGCATCTCAGTGTGGTTTTGATTTGCATTTCTCTAATGACCAGGGATGATGAGCGTATTTTTGTATGTTTGTTGGCTGCATAAATGTCTTCTTTTGAAAAGTGTCTGTTCATATTCTTAGCCCACTTTTTGATGGGGTTGTTTTTTTCTTGTAAAGTTGTTTTAGTTCTTTGTGGATTCTGGATATTAGCCCTTTGTCAGATGGGTAGATTGCAAAAAATTTTTCCCATTTTGTTGGTTGCTGGTTCACTCCAATGATTGTTTCTTTTGCTGTGCAGATGCTCTTAAGTTTAATTGGATCCCATTGGCTATTTTGGCTTTTGTTGCCGTTACTTTTGGTGTTTTAGTTATGAAGTCTTTGCTTATGCCTGTGTCCCGAATGGTATTGCCTAGGTTTTCTTCTAGGGTTTTTATTGGTGTTAGGTCTTATACTTAAATTTTTAATCCATCTGGAGTTAATTTTTGTATAAGATGTAAGGATGGGATCCAGTTTCAGCTTTCTGCACATGGCTAGCCAGTTTTCCCAATACCATTTATTAAACAGAAAATCCTTTCCCCATTGCTTGTTTTTGTCAGGCTTGTCAAAAGTCAGATGGTTGTAGATGTATGGCATTACTTCTGAGGCCTCTATTCTAGATCATTGGTATATATATCTGTTTTGGTACCAGTACCATGCTGTTTTGATAACTGTAGCCTTGTAGTATAGTTTGATGTTAGGTAGTGTGATGCCTCCAGCTTTGTTCTTTTTGCTTAGGATTGTCTTGGCTATGCAGGATCTTTTTTGATTCCATATGAAGTTTAAGGTGGTTTTTTCCAGTTCTGTGTAGAAGGTCAGTGGTAGCTTGATGGGGATAGCATTGAATCTATAAATTACTTTGGGCAGTATGGCCATTTTTCTGATATTGATTCTTCCTAACCATGAGCATGGAATGTTTTTCCATCTGTTTGTGTTCACCCTTATTTCCTTGAGCAGTTGTTTGTAGTTCTTCTAGGAGAGGTTCTTCATGTTTTTTGTTAGTTGTATTCCTAGGTATTTTATTATCTTTGTAGCAATTGTGAATGGGAGTTTGCTCATGATTTGGCTCTCTGTTAGTCTGTTATTGGTGTATAGTAATGCTTGTGATTTTTGCACATTGAGTTTGTTTCCTGAAACTTTGCTGAAGTTGCTTATCATGTTAAGGAGATTTTGGGCTGAGACGATGGGGCCTTCTAAATATACAATCATGTCATCTGAAAATAGAGACAATTTGACTTCCTCTTTTCCTAATTGAATACCCTTTATTTCTTTTTCTTGCCTGATTGCGCTGGCTACAACTTCCAATACTATGTTGAATAGGAATGGTGAGAGAGGGCACCCTTGTCTAGTGTCAGTTTTCAAAGGGGATGCTTCTAGTTCTTGCCCATTCAGTATGATATTAGCTGTGGGTTTGTTGTAGATAGCTTTTATTATTTTGAGATATGTTCCATCGATACCTAGTTTATTGAGAGTTTTTAGCATAAAGGGCTGTTGATTTTGTTGAAGGCCTTCTCTGCATCTATTGAGATAATCATGTGGTTTTTGTCTTTGGTTCTGTTTATGTGATGTATTACGGTTATAGATTTCTCTATGTTGAACCAGCCTTGCATCCCCAGGATGAAGCCTACTGGAACATGATGTGAGCTTTTTGATGTTCTCTTGCATTCAGTTTGCCAGTATTTTATTGAAGATTTTTACGTCGTTGTTCATCACAGATGTTGGCCTAAAGTTTTCTTTTTCAGTTGTGTCTCTGCCAGGTTTTGGTATCAGGATGATGTTGGTCTCATAAAATGAGTTAGGGAGGATTCCCTCTTTTTGCATGGTTTGTAATAGTTTCAGAAGGAATGGTACAAAGATTTATGTCTGGTAGAATTCAGCTGTGAACCGGTCTGGACCTGGATTATTTTTGATTGGTAGGCTATTAATTGCTGCCGCAACTTCAGACCTTGTTATTGGTCTATTCAGGGATTCAGTGTCTTCCTGATTTAGTCTTGGGAGGATATAAGTGTCCAGGAATTAATTTATTTCCTCTAGGTTTACTGGTATATGTGCATAGATTTGTTCGTAGTAATCTCTGATGGTAGTTTGTATTTCTGTGGAATTGGTGGTGATATCCCCCTTTATCATTTTTTGTTGCATCTATTTGATTCTTCTCTCTTTTCTTTTTTATTAGTCTGGCTAGTGGTCTATTTTGTTGATCTTTTCAAAAAACCAGCTCTTGGATTTATTGATTTTTTTTGAAGGGTTTTTTATGCCTCTATTTCAGTTTTGGTTTGGTCTTAGTTATTTCTTGTCTTTTGCTAGCTTTTGAATTTGTTTGATCTTGTTCCTCTAGATTTTTCAATTTTGACCATAGGGTGTTGATTTTAGATCTTTCCTTGCTTCTCATATGGGCATTTAGTGCTATAAATTTCCCTCTAGACACTGCTTATAATGTTTCCTAGAGATTCTGGTACGTTGTGTCTTCGTTCTTATTGGTTTTGAAAAACATCTTTATTTCTGCCTTCATTTCATTGTTTATCCAGTAGTCATTCAGGAGTAGGTTATTCAGTTTCCATGCAGTTGTGCACTTCTGAGCGAATTTCTTAATCCTAAGTTCAAATTTGATTGCACTGTGGTCTGAGAGACTGGTTGTTATGGTTTCCATTCTTTCGCATTTGCCAAGGAGTGATTTACTTCCAATTATGTGGTCAATTTTAGAGTAAGCGCGATGTGGTGCTGTGATTTGTGCTGGAGAGTTCTTTAGATGTCTATTAGGTCCACTTGGTCCAGTTCTGAGTTCAAATCCTGGATATCCTTGTTAACTTTCTGTCTTATTGATCTGTCCAGTATTGACTGTGGAGTGTTAAAGTCTCCCACTGCTATTGTGTGGGAGTCTAAGTCTCTTTGTAGGTTGTTAAGAACTTGCTTTATGTATCTGGGTGCTCCTGTATTTGGTGCATATATACTTAGGATAGTTAGCTCTTCTTGTTGCATTGGTCCCTTTGCCATTATGTAATGCCCTTGTTTGTGTCTTTTGGTTTTTGTTGGTTTAAAGTCTGTTTTATCAGAGACTAGGATTGCAACCCCTGCTTGCTTTTGCTCTCCATTTGCTTGGTAAACTTCCTCCATCCCTGTATTTTGAGTCTATGTGTGTCTTTGTACATGAGATGGGTCTCCTGAATACAGCACACTGATGAGCCTTGACTTTTTATCCAGTTTGCCTGTCTGTGTCTTTTGATTGGGGTATTTAACCCATTTACATTTAAGGTTATTATTGTTATGTGTGGATTTGATCCTTTCATTTTGATACTAGCTGGGTTTTTTTGCCTGTTAGTTGACGCAGTTTCTTCATTGTGTTGATGGTCTTTACCATTTGGTATGTTTTTGCAGTGGCGAATACTGGTTGCTCCTTTCCATGTTTAGTGTTTCTTCCAGGAGCTTTTGTAAGGCAGGCCTGGTGATGATGAAGTCTCTTAGCAATTGCTTGTCCATAAAGGATTTTATTTCTCCTTCACTTATGAAGCTTAGTTTGGCTGGATATGAAATTCTGGGTTGAAAGTTCTCTTCTTTAAGAATGTTGAATATTGGCCCCCACTCTCTTCTTCCTTAGAGTTTTTGCCGAGAGATCTGCTGTGAGTCTGATGGGCTTCCCTTTGTGGGTAGCCCGACCCTTCTCTCTGCCTGCCCTTAGCATTTTTTCCTTCATTTGAACCCTGGTGAATCTGACAATTATGTGCCTTGGGGTTGCTCTTCTTGAGGAATATCTTTGTGGTGTTCTCTTTATTTCCTGTATTTGAATGTTGGCCTGCCTTGCTAGGTTGGGAAGCTCTCTTGGATGGTATCCTGAAGAGTGTTTTCCAGCTTAGATTCATTCTCTCCCTTACATTCACGTACACCTGTCAAATGTAGATTAGGTCTTTTCACATAATCCCATATTTCTTGAAGGCTTTGTTCATTTCTTTTCATTCCTTTTTCTCTAATCTTGCCTTCTCATTTTATTTCATTGAGTTGATCTTCAGTCTGTGATATCCTTTCTTCTGTTTGATTGATTAGGCTATTGAAGCTTGTATATGCTTTGCGAATTTCTTGTGCTATGTTTTTCAGCTCCATTAAGTCATTTATATTCTTCTCTAAGCTGGTTATTCTAGTTAGCATTTTGTCTAACCTTTTTTCAAGGTTCTTAGTTTCTTTGCATTGGGTTAGAACATGTTCCTTTAGCTCACAGGAGTTTGTTATTACCCACCTTCTGAAGCCTGCTTCTGTCAGTTTTTCAAACTCATTCTCCATCTAGTTTTGTCCCTTACTGGTTAGCAGTTGTGATCACTTAGAGGAGGAGAGGCATTCTGCTTTTTGGTGATTTCATCTTTTTTGCCCTGCTTTCTTCCCATATTCATGGATTTTTCTACCTGTGGTCTTTGAAGTTGGTGACTTTTGGATGGGGGTCTCTGAGTGGATATCCTTTCTGTTGATGTTGAAGCTATTTCTTTCTGTTTTTTAGTCTTACTTATAGTAGTCAGGCCCCTCTGCTGCAGGACTCTGGAGGTCCACTCCAGATGATGCTTGCCTGGGAATCACCTGCGGGGGCTGCAGAACAGTAAGGATTGCTGCCTGTTCCTTCCTCTGGTAGCTTTGTCCCACCAGATGTCAGCCAGAGCTCTCCTGAATGAGGTGTCTCTTTGTATATATGGGGGTCAGGGAGTCACTTGAGGAGGCAGTCTGTCCACTATCAGAGCTCAAGTGCGGTGCTGGGAGCTCCATTGCTCCCTTCAGAGCTGCTTGTCAGGGACATTTTAGTCTGCTGCAGCGGAACTCACCCCTTTGTCCAGGTGCTCTGTCCTGGGAAGGTGGAGCTTTATTTATAAGTCCCGGAGGGGCTGCTGCCTTTTTTCAGAGATGCCCTGCCCAGCAAGGAGGAAGTCTAGTCACAGTCTGCCTGCAGAGACATTGCTGGGCTGCTGTGGGCACCGCCCAGCTGCTGTGTAAATTTCCTTGTGATTTGGTTTACATAGGTAAGGTTAGGACTGCCTTGGTAATGGTGCACTGCCTCAGTAATGGCAGATGCCCTTCCCCCAGCCTAGCTCGGCTGTCAGGGGTTGAGCTCAAACTGCTGCGCTGGCTGGGAAACTCCCTAGCCAGTGAGTTTCAGTTTGCTGCTTTTTGTGGGAGTGGGACCTGTCAAGCCAGATCACTTAGTTCCCTGCCTTCAGCCCCCTTTTTTCCTTCAGGGGAATGGGCGGCTGTGTCTGGCATGCGTTCCAGGCACCAGCTAAAACAGCTGCCCAGAGTTGTGCTGGAAACCC
This sequence comes from Cebus imitator, assembly GCF_001604975.1. Lineage (NCBI taxonomy): Eukaryota > Metazoa > Chordata > Mammalia > Primates > Cebidae > Cebus > Cebus imitator. The sequence continues at coordinate 1,661,582 of NW_016107355.1, read as the reverse complement.
ACAGTGCCTGCTGAAACGGCCCCCTGACATCTGTGCTAGAAACCGGCGGCACTCGTTCATACAGCCGCCCAGATTTGTGCTGGAAACCCATGGAGCTTGTCGGCCTGGCGGGAATCTCCTGATCTGTGGGCTGTAAAGATTGTAGGATAGGTACAGTATCTGAACCAAGTGTCAAGAGTGGCTGGAAAAATTCCCAATGGCCTTGGTTGTGTGTGTGTGGGGGTCCTCTGGTCCATTGCACTTCCCAGGTGAGGCAGTGCCCCACCCTGCTTGGGTTTGTCCTCCTTGGGCTACACCCACTGTCCAGCCAGTCCCATTGAGATGAACCTGGTACCTCGGTTGGAAATGCGGAGATCACTCACCTTCTGCCTCGCTCTCAGTTCACTGTGCTCTGGAGCTGTTCCTATTTGGCCATCTTGGCAGCAGGTCTGAAAGGTTTTGACTCTTTAAAGGAAATTTTTTGTAGTTTCAAACGTATTGCTGGAACTTCATGACTATGTACTTTCACTAGCAGCTTCAGAGAGTCTATATTTTTTCTTCAGGATTTTTTATTTTTATTTTTTATTTTATATTTTTAAGCATTTAAAAAGAATGATATGTGGGATCAGATATGTTTTCACAGGATGCATCTTTGCTTTCATTTTTTTGGTCCTGCATTCGTTATTTATTCCTGTGTAACAGGTTATCCTAAAATTTGATGGCTTAAACCAGTATTTATTATCTCACCCTTTCTTTGGGTCAGGAATCAGGCATGGCTTTCTAGGCTCCTCTCCCTCAAGGTTTCTCACAAGCTTGCATTGACCATATCACTTGGGGGTGTGGTTTCAAGGCATAGCTGGGAAGGGTCAACTTCTTTTTGTTGTTTTTGTTTTGAGACAAAGTTTAACCCTGTTTCCCAGGCTGGAGTGGCATGGCTATGTTGGCCAGGCTGGTCTTGAACTCCAGTCCTCAGGTGATCCACCTGCCTCGGCCTCCCAAAGCACTGAAATTACAGGCATAAGCCACCGTGCTTGGTCGAGGATCTACCTCTAAGCTTGCTCTTGGTAGGATTTGGTAAGCTTGTTCTTGGTAGGATTCGGCTCTTTGTTGACTGCAGGCCTCAGTTCTTCACTAGCTGTTGTCTGGAGACCTCCCTCAGTTATTTGTCACGTGGCCCTTCCATATGGCAGCTCACCACATGACAGCTGGTTTCTGTGAGAGGGAGCAAGATGGAAGCCAGAGTGCTTTGATAACCTAATCTCAGAATTGACATTTCATTGCTTTTGCTAAATGTTCATTAAAAGTGAGTCATTGGGTCCAGCCCACATTCAAAGGAAGGGGGATTTCATAAGGGCATGAGTATCAGGAGGTGGGGCTTATTGGGTCCATCTTAGAGGCAGCCTGCCAAATGTTCTGAAAGTTTATACTTGATTCATGTTTGCTAGGTACTTTAATCTCAAAAATTCCTCTTTACACCTCCCTTTCTCCTCTGCACCTGCCATGTGAGCAGAGAGATACATAAAAGAGTACATATACGTTTTTATATGATGGTTCTCCTTATTTTCCTATACCCGTAACCAACTTCCAGTGATACTCTAAGATTCAGATGTGGATATATCTTATCAGGTTTATCAAAAATTGAGCAGAGCACTCAGTGAATATTGAAAGAATGAGTATATTTGTGAATGAGGAATTTGCAGTTATTTTAAATAGTTCTGCCTAGAAAGTTTTACAAAGGAAAGTTTTATCAAAGGGCATATATAGGAAGGTAATTTTCAGACAGAGGTAATAACAAATACAGTCTCAAGAAGTTATGAAACAGCTTGGTATGTTCTGGAATGGTGAGAAGCTCAGTAGGAATGGGGTGAAGAATCTTTTATGGAGGAGCATGGGAAATAATGGTGGAGAAGCAGGTTGGGGCTAGATTGTTTTCTGTGCTAAAGACTTGGGACCTAATTGTGAACTGGTGGAGTGCTTTAAGCAGGGGAGAAGGACTTTACTATATTAGCGTTTTGTGAAGACAAGTTCTGTAGCTTTGCTGAAAAAAGGACTGGCAGGGAGAACCTAAAGACCATCCTGATTATGAATGCTTATGAGGACTGAATTAAGCGATTGACAATAGTTTTGAAGAAGATTGTAGAGCCACTTGGCCTTTTTCTGGAATAGATATGTTGGGGACTGCCAGCTGTCCCCTAATGTATTCTTTCTTTTTGTCTATATGAAAGGATCCTTTGTCTCACAGAATAGTACTATGTTTACTACTCTCCCTTATGTAACACTGTAAATAAATTTGGGTCAATGGGATGTGAGCAAAAGGATCTGCAACTTCCCAGGTCATGCTCTTAAAAAAGGGACGTGTGCCTTCAGATTTTTCGTTTCCTACTTTGTACTGGCTTGAGTATAGACCTGGTATTAGGCTGTCTTGGACTAGACAGCAGGTACAGCCTGCGGATGGTAGACAAGATGGAAGGATCCTGGATCCCTAGGGGCTTTGTAGAGCAGAACCTTCAGCTCCTAGTTTAACAGGAAAGAACCAAACTTAATCTGGGTTATGCCATATTTTGGTTTCTTATTACACAAAGCCAAATCTGATTGCTAAATCATTATAGGTGAGGTAAGACACTGGATTGTGTAGGAATGAAAAAAAAAAAAGCAAAACTGAGATGTATAATTTGGAGGACTGAATGAATTGTGATCTGGTTAATTGGCATAAGGCTTCAGTGGGAAAGTAATATGTTTTCCCTTTTGGATATACTAATTTTGAGATAGCTTCTATTATTTTCTGTATTACTAATTTGTACAGGCCATAAACCCAACTTTGATTTTGCCGGATTCATTGCCTACTTGTTCCATGTGAAGCATCTACAATCAAACTCCTACTAATAACCTCTATCCCCTTAGTTTTCTTAACTGTAACAAACTTCTGGCTGTGAGTCTCTCACTATCTGTATTCCCTGTATCTTCTTGGAAGATAGAACATGTGTAAGAGCCGAGCTTATTGACTCCTTCTGTGCCTGCCTTTCTTTTGTCATTGCGGAGCACCTCTGAATATATTATTTCTGTCATTACTATGGCAACAGATTGTTAGAATTACTTAATAAGTCTGGCTTGTCTCCTAATTTTTGTAGTAGTGTTTTTGGCTAACTGTATTTGTTATATTACTGTTTTTGAAAATTTATTTGCAAAGATTTTTGTGACTGAAGGCACTCACATATCTGACTGTGTGTCATATGTTTTCATACATTTTAGCCTAAAGCACCAAAGGGAAAAAGTGCAGGACGGGAAAAAAAAGTCATCCATCCATATAGTAGAAAAGCAGCTCAAATTACGAGAGAGGCTCACAAACAAGAAAAAAAGGAAAAGTAAGTATCTTTCTATCATGTGTGTTACTCGTTGGTAAAAAGCCCCTTTATACATTTATCTTTCAAACATCTATTCTTTCACAGTATTCTCTCCCTTTCATAAATATTTGTTGAGTGTGTTCTGTATGCAGAGAGTAAAACTGAAAAAGGACTCTAATCTTTTAGAGCTTACCTAAAACAGGTTAGTAATTTAAGTAGCAGTTGATTATAAGTGCAATGAAAAATGTAAAAAGGTTATGGGATGGGGAGTGAGGGAGATGTTCTGTTTTACATGGGATAGTCATAGAAGCCCTCTCTGATGAAGTTATATTTGAATAGGGTTGAAAAATGTGAGGCAGCGAACTATGCTGATATATATATCATATATACATACATATATGTGTATATATATGATATATATGGCATATAGGTTAAAGTGCCCATGAGACATATAAGAGGAGATATGGAATGGATAGTTAGATTTGTTGGGTCTGGTGTTCAGAGGTTAGGTTAGGGGTGTTGACATCAATTTGGGAGCAATCAGCATTCATATAGGATTCCAAGCTGTGAGACTGGATAAGATCAGTTCACCTACGGAGTAACTGTTGATGGGGAAGAGAAGAGAGCCAAGGACTGAGTCTGGTAGCCCTCTACCATTTAGAGGTTGGGAAACAGGACCATTCCACAAGTGAGACTGAGAAGAAGGTGAAAGAAGGCTGTTTCAAAGATCCCTTAAAATGAAGATCAAATAAAAATCATCATTTTGACTATTTTAGAATAGTTTTGCCATTTTAATGAATGCTACATACATTTGCATACTAGATGATGGAAACCAGTATATTTTTAAATGTTGATATTTTTTTGCTTAAGCCTTATTTAGTAAAGGTTAGCTGTTTCACTGTAGTTTGGCTAGAAGAAAATAATCAAGTCTTGTGATAGCAGAGTCAAATTTTCTTTCTTTTCTGGGGTTGGCTTTTTTTGTTTTTGTTTTTTTTTAACATAAAGATTTCCTATGCTGATAGTTTTGCTTTAGAACAGTTTTCAAATTTCAGCTATTTGTGTATCACTTTTATAATTTTTGCTTTTTTAACATGATTTATTACTACTATGATTTGTACTTTCTGCTGCCATATATATCAGTATTTTGCAAACTTGTGGACATGACATACATCTGTAGAACTTATTTTTTTTTTTTTTTTTTTTTTTTTTTTTTTTTTTT
>NW_016107355.1:1606937-1650818 GCF_001604975.1 Cebus imitator | reverse complement strand
GCTGGCCGGCGCTGGCCGGCACAGCCGCGCTGGCCGAAACAGCTGCGCTGGTGACCGTGGAGCACCTCTGCCCGGGAATTTCCTAGTCTGTGGGCAATAAAAACACGGCGTCCACTCACCCTCTGCGCTTTCACTGGGAGCTGCAATCCTGAGCTGTTCCTAAACGGCCATCTTGGATCCCGGCATCCTCTGTAGAACTTATTAAAACTGTTTGTTGTTCCAACTGCTAGAATTTCCTGTTCCGAAGATTGGGGTTTCTGGCCTAAGGGTTTCCATTTCCAGCAAGTCTCCAGGTAATGCTGGTGCTGGTGCTGCTGGTTTAGGGACCACACTTGAGAATGGCTGACACATACGATTATCTATTTTCCTTAAATATCATTTTTTTAAAAGAGATATTTTATCCCTCTTAAAATCAAGTAGATACTCTTAAAATCAAGCACATACTATTACCTTCTGTAGATGCTGTACCTGCTGTAGAGTCTGAGATATAACTTCTGTATATGCTTGGTGAAAAGATCTGGCGATTCAGTACCTGGTTCACAGTAATTGTGACAGCAAGCCTGGAATGTTTGTATGTTGTCAAGTATATTCAGCATGTTGTATATTGATTTAAAGAATTAGCATTATAGAAAAATTATGGAAGAATAAAACAGAACAACACGTGAATCTCAAAGGTATATATATATATGTTGTCCTAAGAAAATTCTATTTATTGGCCAAGACTTTTGTTTTAGTAATACAGAGTAGAAAGGTATCACTTAATTTTTCTGCTTGGACAATATTCTAAATAGAATGTTTTCTTTTCCCTTTTAAAATTTTATTTTTAAAAAGTCATTATCTCAATAGGCATGGCCATAGAACCAAATGTACAAAAATATGTTAGGTAATAGTACCTAACAAATTTTATGCTATAAAATCATAGGCTTAGGCCACCATAGATGTCAGTTTTTTTGAGTAGCAGCATCAGCGACCACGAATCATACTTTACTGTGAAGTGTGGTCACAAAAGGCATGTTGAAATGCTGTTGATTCCCTGCGCCATTTCAAAAGATGATTGGTGACAACATACTCAGATAGTTGGGACAACTTTAAGCAAGGTCATAGAAAAGGTACCAATAGTACTTAACTTGAACTTGGATACCTGTGGCTTCTTAGAAATGAACAGCAGTCACCAGATGTTTTAGTAACTGTTACTGCATAAGAAGTTATGCTACAATTTATCAGCTTAAAACAAGCACAGTTTCTGGATCATGTAGGAATCCCAGTGCTACTTAACTGGGTGTTTCTGACTCAGTGTCTTTCACAAGCCTGCAGCTAAGCTGTTGTCTGGGACTGCATTCATCTCAGAGCTTGCTACGGAGAAGTTCTGCTTCCAAGCTTCCTTACGTGGCTGTTGGCAGACCTCAGGTTATGGCTGGCTGTTGACTGGAGGCATCAATCTTTACTGCATGAGCCTCTTCATAAGACTACTCAGAACATGACAGCTTGCTTTCTCCAGAGCAAAGGCTCTGAGACAGAGAGCAACAGAGAATGAATAAGTCTTTGTAATCTAATTTTGTAATGACATCTGTCTCTACTGCACTATTGTATTTGTTAGAAGTGTGCCACTAAGTACAACCATACCCATGGAGGACAGGGACATAAATATTAAGAGGCAAGAATAATTGGGGACCATCTTAGATCTTGCCACCTTTTGGTAGTATCTGCCTACCAAAGAAAATTGGTTTCCTAAGTAACAGTGGTAACCAGGCAGACTGGAGTATGTAGTTTTAATATGTTTCCATGGAATCCAGGATTCTTTGTACTGCTTCCTAGGTTTTCTTTTCCAGAAGAAGGACAGATAGAAGGAAGGTGGGGAAGGATATCTATTAGGGAGTGCCCTGTGCCTTTTGATGAGTGGTAGATGCAAAAGTTTAGTGATGTCTTCAGTTTACTTAAAAATTCAGTAGGAGACTGGGCACGGCGGCTCATACCTGTAATGTCAACACTTTGGGAGGCTGAGGCGGGTTGATCACATGAGGTTAGGAGTTCAAGACCAGCCTGGCCAACATGGTGAAATCCCATCTCTACTAAAAATGCAAAAATTAGCTGGGCATGGTGGTCGGCACCTGTAATCCCAGCTGCTTGGGAGGCTGAAGCAATCACTTGAACCCAGGAGGCAGAGGTTGCAGTGAGCCAAGATCATGTCACTGAACTCCAGCCTGGGTGACAGAATGAGACTCTGTCTCAAAAAGAAAAAAAAAATACTGTAGGAGTAGTTAACAATGCTAGAATAAAAGTTCAAACATATTCTTTATCTTCAACATTTGAAAAGCTCTGATTTAGACTATAAAACAGAAACTAGGAATGTTTGAAGACTAGTACATTCTGATCAATGAACAATTTACAAGCAGCAAGTGGCTCTTTTATATGATGTGATTTTGTTTTATGATTTCTCAGCATAGCAACATTTTAGCATAGATAGCAAATGAAAATGACTCCAAGTGGAAAATTAACAAAGGAAACTAAGCAGCATGGGTAAGAATCGCAGAAACAACTGCCTTTGAGAATTAATCTTATTGATACACTTCATTTAATTGATTCTCTTTAAAAATCGTGCTTACACATTGTCTATCTTAAGAATTAATCTCTCTACTTTTCTTCATTCCACCAATACCACTGTAAGTGCAGGTTCCCACTGAGTCCATTTGGAGTTACTGCGGCCTGACTTCTAACTAGATTCTTCCCTCCAGCCTTATTTAAAAGAAACAAATTCCTCTCAGAGCCATTCTCCAACTTTTTATGAAGTGTTCTTTGTTTTTTAAAATCAACTTTGAGGTTTAATTAATATATAATAAAGTGAACACATTTTAAGTGTGGTTTTTGGGTTTTGACAATTGTATACATTGATGTAGCTACCCTGATCCGTATGTAGCACAATTTCATCTTCCTAGAAAATTCCCTGTGCACCTTCCCAGTCAGTCCTCACCCCTCATCTCAGGCAGCCACTAATTTGCTCTTTATTTTGATAGGTGAGATTTATGTTTCTAATACTCACTATAAATGGAATCATACTGTATGTGGTCTTTTGTGCCAGCATCTTTCACATAGCATAATGTTTGTGAGACTTATTCATGTCATTTTATGTATTAGTTGTTCTTTCCTTATGTTGGGAATATTATTCCATCCGCAGGCAATTTATTTATATCCATTCACTGGATATGCAACTTGCTTATCAATTCACTGTCTGTGTTCATTTGGATATAATTTTAGTTTTCGGCTGTTATCAGGGATCTGCAAGCTAAGGCATTAGCCACCTGTTATGAAAAGTTTTTATGGAAAATATCAATGCTGGTTTCTTTTGTGTTTTCTATGGCTACATTCATGCTGCAGTGGCAGAGTTGAGTAATTGTGACAGGTAGATGGACCCCAAAGTCTAAAATGTGACCACTTGACCATTTAAGAAAATACTTGTCAACCTCTGCTATTAGGAATAAAGTTGCCATGAGCACTCACGTACAGGTGTTTGTGTGGACGTATGTTTTCATTTTTCTTTTAGTTTCTAGAACTATGATTGTTGGGTAGATGTTTGAGTTTATAAGAAATTCAGTTTATAAAACTTGCTGGGTCAACATATGTAAGATGTTTGCTTGAGTTTATAGGAAATTGGGTTTATAAGAGTTGCTGGATCATATGTTTATGTATATACGAAATTACCTTTTTCAAAGTGATAGTACCATTTTATATTTTCACTGCCAGCATATGATAGTTCTATTTACTGTGTATCTTCTTGAACATGTTATATTGTCAGAGATTTTGTTTTCCCTCTGTAATTTTAGCCAATCTAGTAGGTATATAATTTTTAATTTTTCATTTCTTGATGACTGATGATGTTGGGCATCTTTTTATGTTCTTTTTGGTCATTTGTGTTTTCTTCTTGGAGAAACTTTCCAAATCTTTTGCCTTTTTGGTACTGGGTTATTAATCTGTTATTAAGTAGTAAAGACTGTTTGTATATTCTAGATACAAGTCCTTTGCTATTTGTGTTATGAATATTTTCTCCTATAACTGGTATGGTGGCTCATCCTTGTAATCCCAGTGCTTTCGAAGGCCGAGGTTAGAAGATTGCTTGAGGCCAGGAGTTTGAGACAAGCCTGGGCAACATGGTGAGACTCTGTCTCTACAAAAATAAAAATTAAAAAAAAATTAGCCAACTATAGTGGAAAATAGTCCTAGCAGGCAAGATGATTGCTTGAGCCCAGGAGTTTGAGGCTGCAGTGGGCAATGATAGCACTACTGCACTCCTGCCTGAGCTACAGAGTAAGCCCTGCCTCTAAAAATAATACAGGTATTGATCGACTTATGACCTATGCAACTTACGACCGTTCGACTTTACGACCACAATCGCTAGCCACAACTGCTCCACTGTAGATTTTTGGAAACACTACAACATTTTGATGTGTATCAAGAATATCGCTACCACCTGGAAGGCTGTGACGACAAAGTGCATGAATAGCATCTGGAAAAATTGTGTTAAGGGCTATGTTAATGATTTTGACGGATTTTGACAGTGAATATGAACTGAAAGGATTCGGGAAAAAGTAGTAAAACTCGCTAAAGACCTTTCTTTGGAGTGTGAAATGGAAGATGTCGAAGAGTTGCTAGACAAAGAATCCGGAGAACTTACAAATGAAGGGCTAATCGAACTGGAAGAAGAAAGAGTGGTGGAAGAAGAAAGAGGAGAAGCAGAGAAAGAAGAGGACGAGCCAGAAAGAAAGTTCACCACTAAGGGATTATCAGACGGTTTATCTTTACTGAATAAACTTCTTATACATTTTGAAGCAATGGACCCAAACATTGAACAATTTGCAAGGATTGAACGGATGGCGCAATGTGTTTCGTCCGTATCGTGAAATTTATGAAGAAGAAAAGAAACATATGATTCAGACAAAGCTCACCATGTTTATGAAAAAACCAACTCAGGTAACCCCAACTGCTGCCTCAGATGACGACATCAACGATCCGCAGCCAAGCACCAGCGGCCAATAAAATGTTTCCTACATGTTTATATATTTTGATATGTTTTGCAATTGGGAAAATGTTTCCTATGATATTTTTTACACCTGTATTTTGTATTTTTGTACGCACCTGTATTTTGTAATTTTGCATGTTTTGCAAATATTAAACCAGTTGTACTGGTAATGCAGTGTTTTACTTAAACCTGACGAATGTAAAAATAAGAAACAAAATGGTGTAGAGATGATACAAATGGCATAAAATGAACAAAGAAAATGATATGTAACAATAATGAAAGAAAATTATGATAAAATATGACTTAAATATTTTTATAACATCATTTCACAGTACTGTACATATAGCCTACTCAACTTACGACCAAATCGTGTTACGACTGGTCTGTCGGAACCAATTGTGGTCGTAAATTGAGCACTGGCTGTAATAACAAAGATTTCATTTTATTTATCCAGTTCTCTAGTTGTGTAAAATGGGAGGGTAAATCTGGTTTGCTTACTTCTTTGTGGATAAAAGTTATTTATACTTCCTGGTTTATACAAAGCCTTCTCCTATGGCTAAGATTTTTCTTTTCCCATAATTGTAGTCCCTATTTTTTTTTTTTTTTTTAAACCTGAATAACTTCTCTGTATGTTCAGGTCTCAGCTTAAAGTTTACTTCCCTGGAAAACCTTCCAAAATCCTAAAACATATAGTAGTTGCTTTTTAAATATGCTTTTGTGGCTCTGTATGCTTCTCTGTGTTTTTATTAACCTTAGATTTTAATGTTTGTTAAGACAGGGACAGTGAATTTTTTTTTTTCATTGCTGTATCCCTTGGGGCTATCAGAAAATGAAGTCTGGCAAAAACTTGGTATCCAGAGGTCTCCTGAATGAATAAGTGTTTAGAATATCAGTAAATAGGAGGCATGTATTACCTATACACTTTCTGAAAATAAATGAAGTTTTTGTTTGTTATAATTCTTTTCAAATTCATGGAAAGTAATCATTCCGTTTTGTTCTTTTTGAAGTTTAAAAGATGATAATAGTGCATTTTGGTCTTGGTGGCAGCACTCAATCTTCCAAAGGTTTGCATTACTCTTGTGCACAAGTATTCTGCATATTACAAAACCCATTGAACGTTCAGAATTCAGTCAGGCTTTTAGTGTTTCAACTGTTTTGTTCGATAGGCTTCCTTTAGACATTGAGGAGCTTATAAAAAGTTTCTGATGAAATTTCGTTCTAGTGATTTAAAAGAGAAGCATGGTATTTAGTGTTTCTGTTAACAAAATTATTTTCAAATTTGTAAAAGAATGATCATTTAATTAGAGTTCTTTAGCCAGTTTTTCTTTTGGTTGTTATTGTTAGAGTTTTAAAACTTGCTTTGGAAATTTTCTAACACATATCTATATATACCTTTCCTTCAAAGACTGAAGAATGAAAAGGCCTTACGTCTCAACCTTACTGGTAAGTGGGCTTACTTGTTTGAAATTCTGGCTAGAGTATAGGGAATTTCTGCCCTATACCTATTTTTTCTTTTTACTCTTTTAGTGAAATATTATTTTTATCAAAGTGAATTTGATCAGACTTGACCTAAACAAAACAAATCAATCATTAAATTTGGAATAGTGTTAATGATTTCTAGCTAAGATTTCCAGAAAGTGTTAGTTTATATTTATCTATCTACCTACCTGTCTACACATATATACGTATCCATCTATTAGTCTATCTGAAGTTTAACTCTACCTCCCTAACCATTAGAATTATGAAGGATTATGGCCTAGGTAGAAACAATAATTCACATTTATTTAATGGTGTAGACATACTATTCAGTTTGTATCTCAGCATCATGTCACTTTTTTTGTTCAGAGTTATCGCTAATAATTTTTTATTGACAAGTCTGAGATTTAAATACTGTTAGGCTCTTTTATTAAAATGAAAGATATTTGAACCCTCATCTATAATGCTTCCTCAGGTAATAGAATAGTATTTTTAAATGGGGTGGCAGTATACTGGACAGGGTGATTTTTTTTTAATATGTAATCTTGAGAACTCTAACCGAAAGTGACCCCAATATTCAGGTTTTCTCATAAGGATGAATTTTGTTGGCTCTTTGTTACTATATCTCAATTACTCTACACAGTATCTGGCAGCTCTTGTATGCTTCATTTATTTGCTAACTTTGGGGCCCTGGACAAGTTATTTAACCTCTCTCATTTACAAACGGCGGTAATAATAGTACTAATTATCATGGGATTATAAAACTGTTTACCTAGTGCCTGCAGCTTATTAAATACTCAGCAAATACCATTCTCATCATTAATGGAGTTTTCATTTTATTATGTTTGACAAGCTATTCTTTGCTTATAAATACTTAGAAACTCATGCCCAATTAAAGGATTATTTTCCTTTTTTGCATCCATATTGGATAAGAAATATACACAGAAGAGCATCCCTCCCACTCCTCTCTCTTTTCTAAATTAAAATCTGACGACAGTTTAATTTGTGACAGACTGTTCTAATTAGCTGTGAGCCCACACAACGCTTTGTGTTTAACATTGACATAAATTTTGGTTCTGTTTTAAGCACGTTAATGTTGAGAATTATAATGAATACTTCCTTGCTTAAACGATGATTTTGTGGTAAAGTGTCTTGGTACTTGTTTTTAGGTGAAAAACTGCAGTGGTTTCATAATCATCTTGATGCCCAAAAAAAGGGATATTCAAAGAAAGATGCTTGTGAACTAATCGAAAGGTAAACACTGGGAATATTATGAGCAAAGGGTCAGAAAAGGGAATTCTCCAGCGGGGTTCTTTAAAACACAGAGCTCTGTTCTGGATTTGTAGAAGAGCAAATGGGCTTGGTTATCAGGAAGACTTTGGATTCATTTCCTGGCTTAGTCACTACAGGAGGCTTGTAACCTATTTGGGTCTCAGAGTGGTAGTTAGACCACTTTCTTGGGATCACGACAGGCTTCCTGGAGAAGTGTCATCTATAACTGGCAGCTGAAAGGTAGGGGTTAGCAGATCAAGGCAAGGTAGTTTGAAGAACCTCTAGCCAGAAAGATATTTAAAATGGCCAGAAGTAAGAATGAAGATAACATATTTAGTGATCTGCCAGACATTTAATATGACTAAAATAAGTTCAAGGAGGGAAGTGTGGCAGGTACAATACATGATAACCAGCTCATGAAAGACCTCAGATGTCATTCTAAAAGTTTGGACCTTATCCGAGGACATTAGGAGCCATAGGAGGCTTTTACAGCAAGCACCTAAAAAGATCATACTTAACATTAGAAAGGATACAGTGAGAATAAAGAAAACAGACTGAGAGGTTCATGACTCTGGCCAACAAACTGTTGAAAGGTTGGTATAACAGTCCAGGCAAGAAATGATGGTAGCCTTTGCATGGCTTATAGCATGAAGAAAAGAGAAGTGAAAGATTCCAAAGATATTAAGAGGATAGAAGTCTCAGTGTTTAGTGAAAACTTAGGTGTAGAATAACAGGGAGAGACAGCAGTCAACGAGGCCATCAGATTCCTTGTCTGGACAACTATTTCCTGAGTTAGGAAACCCAGGAGAGAGAGGGGGTTGGTGGGGGAGTAGGTGAGGACAGGGCGATGACAAGTTCAGTTTTGATGTGCTAATGGTGAAGCCACTAGGGGACCCAGATGGAGATGGTGGTTGAATGTCAGGGTCTGCAGTTTGATAGTAGGCTGCGATTTGGTCACTGAAGTTCAGGAAATGGTCGAGTTATCCAGGGAATGGGTAGAAGAGGTTTGAGGACCTGAGGACTCCAGAGGAGCATAATCATTTAAAGGGCACACGAAAGCTGGATACTAAGTTTTCCATTAAGTAATAAATGCCAAATCCGTAGACTTTGTATATAACACAAATCATATTCTTATTTTTCAGGTACTTAAACCGATTCAGCAGTGAGCTGGAGCAGATTGAGTTACATAACAGTATCAAGGACAGGCAGGGGAGGCGGCACTGTTCCCGGGAGACTGTCATCAAGCAGACGATGGAGCGAGAGCGACAGCAGTATGAAGGATATGGCCTTGGTGTGCTCACTGATTTTTTATTTTCCTTTTATATTACAGAGCAGTGTCAATTTGTGACTGATTTCAAAGGTTTTATTTTATATATTGTTTATTTCATTTGGTTTTCTTCCTTTGATATCCTTTTCTTTGTAAGGATTTAGAATAATTTTTGATTCTTTTTTTTTCCTCTACAACAAAACTGTCGATTTTGTGAGAGTGACATCATATCTTTTCACTGTGATAGTAATACTGATTACTCTCATAGTCATCTTGTCAACCTTCGTTTGTCCCTAGAACTCCAGATTTGCAGTATCACACTTGGGTTTCTCAAACTCTCTATTTGCATGTCTTTTGGGCATCTCAGACTTGACATGTCATAAAACAAAGGTCAGCTTTTCTCCTAAACCTTGCTCCTCCCGTAGGTTTCTTTCTCCAGTCAGTGGCATCACCACTTGCCCAGTTGCTCAGATCAGAAACTAGAGTCACTTTCACAGTCTACATGCAACCTGTCAGCAGAGTGTTTAGAATCTGGTGACTTTGACAACTACTACTACCACTTCCCACCTCCCTGGTTCAAGCCACTGTCGTCTCCCCACTATCGTGGTAATAGCCTCCCAGTTGCTCTCTGTGCCTCCACTCTTTCCCACTAAAGTCTGTTTAACATGTAGCAGCCAGATTAGTTGGTAGTATTTATCAGAGCACATCCAAAGTAAACCATTTGCTGGTGATACAGCTAGGACTAAAATTCAGATCTGCTATGCTGCAGTGCTTTTCCCAGAAACAGGATGGCTCTGGTGAACAGACTCTGATGAGTTTACAGGTGTCAGTTTTCTTGTGGGGAGATTGTCACCAAATTCCATTTTGATAACATTTTGAGAAGACTAGATATGACCATCCCCTCTCCTCTCCTCATGTGGTGTAAATATTTCTAATTCATTAAGATTCATTTAAAAAAATTTTTTGTGCTTATTTATACCTCTTAACACCTAGCATCTCATACTGTTATTTATTCTCTGAAACTGTTGTAAAAAGTCAACATGGTCTGGGCACGGTGGCTCCTGCATGTAATCCCAGCACTTTGGGAGGCCAAGGCAGGCAGATTACTTGAGGTTGGGAGTTCGGGGCCAGCCTGACCAACATAGAGAAACTTTGTTTCTACTAAAAATGCAAAATTAGCTGAGCATGGTATAATCCCAGTTACTTGGGAGGCTAAGGGAGGAGAATTACTTGAATGCAGGAGGCAGAGGTTGCAGTGAGCCGAGATCGCGCCATTGCACTCCAGCCTGGGCAAACTCCATCTCAAAAAAAAAAAAAAGTCAGTATCTAGTTGTAACAAACATGCTTATTTTATCTTCTTTATTGCTGGATACTAAATGTCATTTAACATTGTATTGAATTGATGAGATTTTTTGTAACAATCTTCAAATTTTTTTGTTCATGCCTCTTGTATTTCACCAATATAAGTGTGATCATGCATGTTGGTTTATGATGAACTTTTGAAACAAGCTAAGAAACTACTATATACCTGTTTTTAATTAAAAATAGGTTTAAGTTTTATTGAACTTCTTTAAGCAGATTTTTTTTAATTTGAAAAAGTCTTTTTTCACATTTAGAAAAATAAGACTTTTTAAAAACAATAATTTTTGCATTCCTGTGATAAATTCTACCCTGTGAAGGTAGATTATTACATGTTTGAAAACATTATACTTTTCACCAAGAAAAAATATATAACCTGGCATGTTATTTTAGCGGATTGATAGTTATACTTTGCCAGGTACCTTTTATTGTTAAAAAGGAAAGGGTTTATTTTGTTAATAGCTTTGTTTTATTTAATGGAGTCTATGCTGGAATTGATCATTTAATAGCATTTTTCTTAAGTCAAACTTTTCATGTTAATTGTAGCAATACTTTGAAATTTTGTTTTCTTTTGGATATTTTTGCTAAAAATTATTTATTGTATAAAAATAACAAAAGAGGGAACTGTAAAATTGTGTCATTTAGAAAACTTTGCCTAATGGAGATAAATTATTGTCTTTTCCAGAGATTCCGGACATTCTAAATGCAAGTAATCTGAAAACATTTAGGTGAGTCTGTCTTGTATTGTTGCCTTGACGCTGTATGTAAAGTACGTGACAAGTGAACTTTCTTCCCCTTTGAGTCTAGACGGTGGAACTAAAAGAAAATCAGGGGTTTCTTTTAACCTTTTCTTTTTTATCAGACCAAGTAAGAATTTTCTGAAGTTGTGCTTATAAATACTTGATATGCATTGACAGGATAGTGACCTGGTGTGCTTGTTTTTCAAAATGGTTTAAGATACATTATTATTACAGTACCTCAAAGTATGTGATCTCACTGTTCCTCCCTTAGTTCTTATTTTTTTAAAAAAAGAAATAAGAGCAACAGACGTGATGGCTCAGTCACATCCCTAGGCTGTTCTGTAGCAGCCTCTTTCGCAGAGGAGATGGTTCTAGGAATGATTCCAGGGAACAGGTTAAGTCATCAAGACTCGCTTTGTCCAGCGGTCTCTAGTTGTACTCTTTTGTAAACTGGGAAACTACTGAGTAGGATTTCAATTTTTTAGGTTTTTTTTTCTCTTTTTTCAACTTTTATTTTAAATTCAGAGGTATATGTGCAGGTTTGTTACGAAGGTATATTGTGTAATGTTAAGGATTGGTGTAAGAATGGATCCATTACTCAGGTAGTGAGCATAGCACACAAGAGGTGGTTTTTCTTACCTCTTACCCCTCTTCCTCCCCTGTCTTGTATTTCCCAGTGTCTGTTGTTCCCATTTTTATGACTTTATGTACCTAATGTTTAGCTCCTACTTCTAAGTGAGACATGTAGTATTTGCTTTTGTGTTTGTGTGTTACTTACTTAGTTCACTTAGGATAATATATAAAACTCCTAGAAGAAAACCTAGGGAATACCCTTGTTGATACTAGGCTTTGCAAAGAATTTATGGCTAAGCCTTCAAGCAATTGCAATAAAAACAAAGTTGGACAAATGGGACCTAATTTCTGCACAGCAGGAGAAACTGTCAAGGCAGTAATCAGACAACCTATAGAATGGGAGAAAATATTCTCAAACTGTTTGCATTCAACAAAGGCCTAATATCCAGAATCTATAAGAAACAAATGAATCAGCAAGCAGTGTTTTAGTTTTTAAACACAGGTTCTGTTTTATTAAGCACTTTGGTCTTAACTAGACCATGTTGATGGCTCTTATATTTAATGTTAATTGAAATTAGATAAATTTAAATCCAGTCATCTTTTGTACTTTTGAATTCATTGAAACTAAATTAGCTTTAATAGAATTCATCTATCATGTGTAAGATGCAGTTCACTTTTGAGCTTATGTATAGCATGTATTTATCATTTAAATTTATGGAGCTTAAGTTCCTTTTTATACCTTTTTATTTTGCCTGCAATCAAATATATAAATATGCCCTTTATTTCTAAAACAATATATCTTCTACTCCCTCCAAACAAAGCCAGAAACAAGAAAAGAGATGAGTATAGCCTTCTGGTTAGAGTTCAGTTCCCAAAACAATATCCATATTATTTCTAAAGTAATTAATTATCACAGAAAATACTGAGGTTGAATAACTGAATATTTTCCATTATAAGAATAACAGTTGTTTGATTTCTGAAACTTAACTGGGATGTACTTCTGTGTGTGAAAAGGAAAACCTCTTCTGACTTTATTTTGGAGATTTGTCAGGTATGATAACAATTTCTACTTTTGATTGTGATTTCTTGATCTGGGTAGCCTGAGAGAAGGAGATACTCAGGGAGGATGAAAGAATAGAACAGCTTTCTTGTAATTTATGCTTAATATTTTCCTTTAGTGCTTTTGAAGTTTTGAATTTGGAGGATCCTCTGAGTTTCAAAAATTTACTGTCTCCTGTTTTTTCACTTCAACACGCTGTACTCTTTTTTTTTTCCCTTTTGTCTAGGGAATGGGACTTTGATCTGAAGAAGTTGCCAAACATTAAAATGAGAAAAATTTGCGCTAATGATGCAATTCCGAAGAAGTGTAAGAGGAAAACTGTTATAACTGTACATCAAAATTTAGGAGAATTGGAACTAAATGATGAAAATTTAGGAGAACTGGAACTAAATGATGAAAATTTAGGAGAACTGGAACTAAATGATGAATCAAGTGACTCAGATGCGGAAATGACTGCAGTGGCCTAATTGTCTACACTTGAATTGAAAATAAATAAATTGAGAGTTTCAAATGATATTCATTGATTATGGTACATAATTGTCAATATACAAGAATTTGGTATTGACATTCTCTTATACAATGAGAGTTTCATTTGCAGTTTCAAAAATGGTGTTAGATTTATTTTAAAATGAACATTGCTTTTCATTTATAATAAGTTGCTAAAATAGATAGACATGATCTGCAAAAAGTTGTTTAATCTTTTTCATCTTAATTTCGGGCTGGGAGGAAGCAATATAACCCTCTCCCAGCTCGAATGTTTTGGACAAAAAATGGTATTTTTTTCGTGTGTGTGTGTATTTATGATTACCTAATTTCACATTTTGTGATATGGACAGTAACCTTCTCTCTCGCTTTTGGCTCATAGTTAAGTCTTAAAATGGTTGTAAAAACTGAGTTATAAATTACATGAAAGAGATTAAGAATTGCTTAAACTGACACTTAAATGCCCCTACTGTTAGATGAATAACTTGTGAAAAATGACAGATTGTCCTCCTTCTTAAATATTTGTTTCTAATTTCCTCTGTGTTGTCAAAGCAAAGATTATAACTAATAAGCTACACTGCTGGGAAACTAGATTAGATAAGCATTTATTGAATGAATGTGTTTACCATTTAGGACCATAGTAATTATGTCACTCCTAGTTGGATCAAAGTAGCCTCAGAGATAACTTGTCTTTAGAGTGATGCTTAAGATGTCCTTAATCCTTACCTGTTAAACATGTTCACATGGGGTGATAACTTGTGCTCCCTTCTTCTAGACCGCTTCTAAGTCAGTGGCACATTTTTGTAAGACAACATCTATAGTTCATGGCCATGAAACAAAGTAAAGGTAACTTATTTTTGTAAACTAGAGGCTAGCAAACTGTTTCTTTGTAAAAGGCCAGAAAGTAAATATTTAATATATTAGGCAGCATAGGCCAAATGTAGTTTCTGTTGCATATTCGTGAACATATGTGTGTTTGCCACCCTTTAAAAATACAACAACCGCCTGGGCATGGTGCTTACGCCTGTAATTCCAACACTTTGGGAAGCCTAGGTGGGTGGATCACTTGAGGTCAGGAGTTCGAGACCAGCCTGGCCAACATGGTGAAACCCCATCTCTACTAAAAATATAAAAATTTGCCAGGTGTGTTGGCAGGTACCTGTAATCCCAGCTACTCGGGAGGCTGAAGCAGGAGAATTGCTTGAACCCAGGAGTCAGAGGCTGCCGTGAGCTGAGACTCTGCCACATTGTGCCACTAACCTCCAGCCTGGGTAGCAGAGCGAGATGCTGTCTCAAAAAATAAAATAAAACAATAATATAAAAAACATTCTTAGTTAATGGCCATACAAAATAGGTTGGGGGATTGATTTGCTTGTCATAATTGGCCGATCCCTTGTCTAAACTAATGAGCTGAACTTCCATGGACATAAGTTAATGATACATTCCCAAGTTCAGAGCAGCTAACACACATCTGTGGTCTTTTCCCCCAATATCTTAGTTGCTTCCTTGACGTAATTACTGACAGAAGTGTCCCTTCAGGACCTTGCCTACCTCAGGTAGAAGCTTTTTCTATTCTTATTTTCCATGTGCTTCAGGAGCAGGAGATTAGGTAGATGTCCTCTTTGCTCTACTGTCACTTCAGAATAATTAATAAAGACCCCCTTGGGTCTTTGAAGTCCTATTCTTGCCTCCTTTCCTTATCTTTCTTCCAAGAAGAACCTTCTGCCGGTTCATAGAATACTTTAGTGCATGGCCTAGTTTTCTTCTCCCCTGTAGCAATCATTTTAGTGATTTCTTGTGGATAACAAATAGCGGCTAGCAAATATAACAACACTATGTTTTAAGTTTTCCAGTCTTTTTCTCTATCCCACCACTGGCCTCTCAGTGGTCGCACCTGGATCCTTATCAGCACCTCCACTCTGTAGACCTGATTTTGAATGTTCCACTCTCCATTCACTGTCACCGCCCCTCTTCACTGCTGAAGTTCTGCACTTTGACCTCACTCTCGTTACGCATCATCTGTCTTGTTCAGCTCAAAGTTCATTTTTGCTTCCTTGCGTACACCCTCAATTCCTTTGCCCCTGACTCTGTATTCCTCTTTCAGAACCCAAACCAAGTAATAGCTATGTTTCCTTCATGCCTGTTTTCAAGCAGCCCAACATTGCTGAAGAATTATCGAACAGACCATTTTCATACTGATGTTTGCAGATCTCAAGTGGATTCTCAGTACTGCTTAGTGATGTTTACTATGTTCCCCTACTAAGTTCATTTTCTAACTTTGAGATAATTATTTTACTACTTTTTTATTTTTTCTAGCTTGACTTGAACTAGCCTTCTCAATGTCCAACCCTTTGTTTTTTATACATCTTTAAGAAAATGTAAATTACCATTTTCTTTTGGTTTAATGGATGTATCTTTTCCTTTCAAAGGCAAATACTCCTACTTGTGTTGTTTCCCACTCCTTATTTTCTCAGAAACCTTGATTTTTTTAGGTTTTTCATCTAATTTTTCAAGCCAGAAATCTGCCTATAAAATCATCCTTGATTTTTCACTTTATCTCTTCTGTGCCTTCCCCCAGTATGACTTAATTAGTGATTATTTCTTCTACTTCAAAAATGAAAATCAAATCGGCCCGTGTCAGGCAATCTCTACTTTACCAAAGCCACTATGTCTTTCCTGTTCTATGTGCAGTAGCTCCTTAACTGGCTTTCTTGCCACTGTTCTTACTCTTGCCAGCATGCTGATGACCTGGTGTATGGCCGCGTAAGCCACAGCTGGGCAGGGTTTTGTCGCAGATGACCTGACTGAACCTTGGAGGACTGTTCTGTAATCTAACTGGAACATGGGAATATGGAGGATATCATTTGCCTCTTGATCTTTTGGGAAGGAGATAGTGAGGCAGTTTCTCATCACCTGGGTTCTGATGAACTCTTGAGACTCCACCTCGAGTCACTTGTGGCATAGAGCTGCAAGACTGGTGCAAAAGTAATTACAACTCCTGTCATTTTTATTTTTTATTTTTATTTTATTATTATAAGTTCTGGGGTAAATGTGCAGATCGTGCAGGATTGTTACATAGGTGCACACATGCCATGGCGGTTTGCTGCGTTCATCTCCCCACCATCTACATTAGGTATTTCTCCTAATGTTATCCCTCCTCAACCCGTCCCCTAGTATCCCTCCCATAGCTCTCCCACCCCCCAACAGGCCCCAGTGTGTGATGTTCCCCCCCGTCTCCTTGTGTTCTCATTGTTCAACACCCACTTATGAGTGAGAACATGTGGTGTTTGGTTTTCTGTTCTTCTGTCAGTGGAATGATGGTTTCCAGCTTCATCCATGTCCTTGCAAAGGACATGAACTCATCGTTGTTTATGGTTGTGTGGTATTCCATGGTGTATATGTGCCACATTTTCTTTATCCACTCTATCATTGATGGGCATTTGGGTTGGTTCCAAGTCTTTGCATGTGCATGTGTCTTTACGGTAGAACGATTTGTAATCCTTTGGGTATATACCCAGTAATGGGATTGCTGGGTCTAATGATATTTGTTTCCTTGAGAAATTGTCACACTATCTTCCACAGTAGCTGAACTAATTTACAATCCCACCAACAGTGTAAAAGCGTTCCTATTTCTTCACATCGTCTCCAGCATCTATTGTCTCCAGATTTTTTAGTGATCACCATTCTAACTGGTGTGAGATGGTATCTCAATGTGATATACGGTTTTGATTTGCATTTCTCTAATGACCGGTGATGATGAGCATTTTTTCATATGTTTGTTGGCTAGATAAATGTCTTCTTTTGAAAAGTGTTTGTTCATATGCTTTGTCCACTTTTGGATGGGGTTGTTTTTTTCTTGTAAATTTGTTTTCTGTCATTTTTAAAAAAGTGTTTTAATGGCAAAAACTGCAATTACTTTTGTACCAATCTAATATAATACTTAGCTGTGACATGGACTCAGCATCTCAGCGGCTGACTGCCCTTCCCCTTACGTGTATTATCGTGTCATCTGGTCCCTTTTCTGTTTGTGTCTTTCTGTAGGGCAAGACATTATGGGAAGGCTGCACCTTTGCATTATACTGTCTCTATAAGCACAGTTGACCCTCCATATCTAAGGGTTCCACATCCTTGGATCCAACCAACCACAGATGACAAATATTCTAGTAAAAAAAAATGATGTACTGAACATGCAGACATTTTTCTTGTCATTATTCTTTAAAAAATATATTATCATGACTATTTACATAGTATTAGGTACTATAAGATACTCAGAAATGATTTTAAGTATACAGGAGGATATATATAGGTTATATGCAAATACTACACCATTTTTATATCAGGGACTGAGTGTCCATGAATTTTGGTATACGAAGGAGGTCCTGGGACCAGTCCTCCACACATACTGAGGGACAACTGTAATAACAGCCTTACTAGGGCTTATTTCTCTACTGGCCGAATATATCAGCCTTGCTTGACATTTCCCATTCAGGACTTTGGTACTTACCATTCCCTCTGCCTGCGTTGCCATTCCCCTGAGCTTTTGCAAGACCAACAATAACTGAGTGTTCTTTCTTCCTTTAGGTTTGAGCTTAAAAGTGTCCTCTTTATGTAAAGCATCTCTACCGTGACACCCTTGCTTCTCTTGGTAATCTCTATCACAGCACCCAGTTTAGGATCATTGCACACATAATGACAGTGATTAATGATCTAGGAGTGTTTGCCATAAATTCTGGTGATGAGGGAGGGTGATAAGTTCAGATTTCCAGTTTGGTCAGAATAGTTAGCAGCCTGGTAGAAAGCCCTGTAGGTCCTTAGAAGGTGGACATTTGGAATGGGCTTTGTTTTTGCTATCACCAAACCTCTTAGATTCCAGTATCTTGCTTTTAATGTTTATTATCCATGCAATTTTCTGAATCCACTATTATCTCTGAATAGAAAAATGCCGTTATAGTCTTATTTTTCTATATCCAAGCCTTATTCTTGAGAAAATCTTTCTTTAGATTACGTTGTGATTTCTCTTAAACATTTTTTTTAAGGCAGGTTTGAAAGTCCACATAGTTTATTTCCATTGGTTTCCCTCTGTTAGCGTATTTATTCCTTTGTACAATGTCATTAGTTAGTCAGTGTAGGTTTGCTTTAAAATATGTTCAGACCCTTGTAAAATCTTAAATAAAAAATTTATGTCTATTGTGTACGTTGCAAATACAAATATCAGTATGTTAGGCAAAAAGTATAGAAAACACAACCAAGGTTTGCGTCACTTGTTTAATATACAAAGTCTTTCACAGATTATTATTTTCTTTTTCTTAATTTGCTTTAGTACACTTGATTCACAAAACAGTAAGTTGTTAATGTAAGAGAATTATGTAAAACCAAAATAGTACAAATGCCTAATTTCAAAAACTGCACACAGTTAAAATAATTTTCCCTTCTTTGTTTTAATGCAGTATCCAGTTTGAAAATGGGCTTTCTTTAGATGTAGAGGAAACACAGCAGCCCAAAATAACAGTAATTCCTGTCAACTGTGTTGATATGTAAAATAGCACCATTGGGCTGAGTCAGGAAAGAAAAAAGGTTTTCATCTTTCTTAATTAAAGTATTATATAACAACTATAATAATGATGATACTAATAACTTTTAAGAGCTCTACTCTGTTTCAGAATATTCATTTTCAAGGCAAGGAAGGGTAAACTATGGGGCAGATGGAAGAATCTTTCCACCTGATCCCCAGCACCCTTAGAATTTCCCTTAATGGTGTCATTGCTCTAATGAGCTAATTTTCCTGTCAAAGAATAGATGTTTTAAAGGGTACCCAAGGATTTTTCGTAAAACAAGATAAAATATAACTGAGATCTCCTCTCTGGGACCATAATCACGTACAGAAGCAGCGCAGTGAGATTTAATGCTGGGGTGTTTTGAAAAACTCATTCAGTCTATACCTATCTTCCTTCAGTTTACATGTTGCTGTATCTCAGGTTGTTGGGCTCACTTTAGATTTTTTCATTTTTATTTTGTTTTCATACTTAAGCTTAATTGCTTTTTGGGCTTCAGTTTTTTTTTTTTTAAATTGCAATTTCTTTCTTTTACAATTTAATCTTTACTCCTGTACAATATTAAATTAACAGTGTCAATGCCTGTGGTTTATGGTATTGATAACACTGATGAGTCATGATTATAAAAAGCCAAGGTTTTTAACAGAACTGTAAGTTCATTCTTCAATTTTAGTCCTTTATTTCAATTCCATTTTATTTCTTCCATGAGCAGGTAAGCATGCCTCAGAATTGGCATTCTGTCCAACAGTTTTTCTTTTTGAAGGGGACGGCCAGCCACAAGAAAGCACTGCCACAAAGCTAATCGTTTTTATTGTTTTAAAGCGCAAATATTCCATTGCCACACAGAATGTAAAATAAAAATAATTAACATTAGGTTTTAGATGCAGGTAGTTACTTCAGATGTTTGAACCATAAACAACCATTGCTGAAAAGCTCCTGAAAAACTTGAAATTCAGAACTTCAGGTTTCAAAAAGTCAGAAGAATAGCAAAATAAAGTATTGACTTTTAACCTGCCAGGAAGCTATATTATTTTCTCATTTCAACAACGTCAAAGCCCATAAAAGTTAATTTCAGGAATGTAGGTATAGTTTTAAAATCTCATGTCCTCTTTTACTATTGGTACAATAATACTTTTACCTTTGCTTTTCATTCTAGAAATGTTTTCTTAGTGTTGGATGTAGCCCTTAATAAGTGAGGCTTTATTTTAGCCAATCATCTTCCACTGTGAAATCAGCCCTGCAACCTAGCTTGCTTAGGTTTGTACAGAGTTTAAACAAAATTTTCCATATTAATTAAGGTAAAAAATTATTTTACTTTCAGAGCAAACAAAAGAGAAACCAACATTTCTTTGTTTGCTAGTGTCTAGATGTTTTTCCCCAGGAATGTTTGTAAACAGCATGTTGCCACTACTAACCCACAGGGAAAATGGATTAGTAAAAAGCTTAGGAAAATTGCATTCAGGTTAATCCCTTAGATGTGATGCCATGATTAAATCACCCACAGCTTTGTTATTCATAAATGTATTTATCTTAAATATTTAAAATGGGAATTTAAGAGGAATTTAATATACAGTTAATTTAAGGTCCACATATTTTTTTAAAACACTACTTGTATCCTTTTTATAAATTTATGCAGAATTTTTGGTTCAGTTTAGTTACCTCGACTTTGTTTTCCCTATGCTTATAACAAGTTTTAAGAAAGATGAGTTTTAAACCTTTTGTTTCCTGACTGAAAGCCTTAACATTTTCCCGCATATATACATGAATACACACACACCATACACACACACAAAATTGACATGGTTTACCTTTTCTTTATTTCTAAGAATCAAGACTATTTGGACTCAGTGTCAGCCACTACTAATATTCATACCGTCTTTCTCTTCATTGAATTTTTTTTTTTTCTTTTTCCTGTGATCTGTGAAGAACAAAGCACACTGATAATTACAAAGTGCATCCATGTGATACCCAGATTTGTGCAATGCGACACTCATGCTTTGGTTCTTATGGCCATCATTGCCTTTTCATGTTAATAAATAATGACAGCTAACAAAAATAAGTCACCTTTTTTAATGTAGGACATCTTTCTTTGACAGGCTACTGTATCTATAATCATGAATCTAGCTCACTGCAATATCATTCACACATCAGTTTTACATGAATATGCAAAGAACACGATAATCAACTGTCAAACCTAAACAATTAATTAATTACTTGTCACAGAATCTGTTGAATATTTTTGCTTTCTAACTGAGCAAGGGAAATCTTGTCAGCTTTTAAAAATAAGATCTAGATTCTTAGTCATAATAACTACTCATCTGTCAAGTTGACACCTCGTATGGATGAAATAAACCTTACACATTTGATTTAATAACAAAACTAGGTAGTTTTAGTCCCCTATCGTAAGTACTTCATAGTAGCAGACAAATTAATTTCACAACTTTGCTATAGGCGGATTGTTTTATCTTTCTATACAGTTGGTGTTTTTACCCTTGAGAGATGTGAACTTCATCTGAGTTTAAAATGAGGATACTTAATTTAGTGCTTTTAAAAATCATAACATTTGTGAGACTTTGAAATAAAAGAATGAATTAAACTGCTGTTTTGAAATATTCAACTGTTAAATAAAGCAGAAGCTTCGTTTCTACCTTTAGGGCTGTGCTATCCAATATAGTTAATTCAAGTTGAAGTGTGCTTTTAAAGTACAAACCGGATTTTGAAAACTTGGTTCAAAAAACAGATGTATACTATCTCAATAATTTTTTACATTGATGACATGTTGAAATAACATGTATAGTGTTAAATTTTAAAAAATCAAAATTCATTTTACCATTTATTTTGACTTTTCAAAATGGGGCTACTAGGAAATTAAAAATTTACATATGTGGCCTGCATTTGTGGCTGTTCTGTTTCTGTTGGACAGCACTGTATTAGAGGAACCAGACAAAAATATAAGACCTGGTAACTGATTTCTGTGGGTATTTAACAGAGATAATTACATCTGAACATTTTCTGAAAATCTTTTGTTCATGATTTAAACAGAGTTCCAAGTATCAATGTCTTCAAATGTATATTGCATCGATTTTAAAAACATGCATCTGTCAAAATAACCAGACTCCACTATTACCATAAAAATCTGTTAGCTGTCAAAGCATATCAAAATATGCATCCTCCAAGTTCTCTTCCAGTGTGACCTCAGGATAATGCAGACAATTTCAGGCTTAAAACCAAATATGTTTGTTATTTCCAGACGAGATAGATAGTTAACATTGCAAGGCCCAAGAAGTAATACATGTTGCAATTCAAGTCTGTATTCTTGAACTTTTCCCCTGTTACTGTGAAGAGTATCATGGGTCCATTTAATCTTTTATTACTACTTAAAAGCATTCATTGCTGCAGTAGTTCTTAATTGTCTTAGAAATCATTCTCTAGCAAACTTCACATGTCCATATCACTCTTTAGGCTATACTTCATGGGATCCTGATCATTTGGTGTGTTTTTCGTCTTTCCTCTTTGAACAAAGTCAGAAAAAATGTGTCAGTAGGAGAAAGGAGGAGCTGAAGGGAGTAAATAATTCAAGATCACTTCTGTCATTTGTAGTGGCTGAGGGCTAGAAAGATATTCTTCTGTGAAGAAACTTCCAACTGGTTCAATCAAACTGATACAACTTCAGGGGGGCCACCCTCTGCAGATGGCAGTGAATTTGTACCTGTTTGTGATACAGGCACTACCACAGCATCCTTGATGTCTGTGTTTACATTGCATGAGAAGTTCTTCTCCATTTTTTTGGCAGTGTCTGGGCAATTTTGTACAAAGATCACACGGTTGTAGGCCTTCAGCCTGCGCCACAACTGAACGTAGACTTTACACTGTACGTACATGAAGACAAGACCTCCTGTGAAGCCAATGGCTACCACAACCAGTTTTGTCCAAAATGGCCATTCAAGGACACCTTTGAAATATAAAAAAGAGAGATATTATCACCAAATTATCTTCTGTGGATTTGGGCATTTTTTTTCTATGCCCCTTCAAAAGCCCATGCCTGCCTGCTAGACTATGTTAACAGGAATATACTGTTAATAACTAGAAAGAGTTACAACCTGAATTGGCTTAATAATTCCTTTTGCGTATCCTACATGTACTATCAAAATTGTATGTAAGGAAATTTTATCACTTGCCACTGAGATAATCTCTTATTTCTCCTAGCATCAAGTATCTAGTATAATTATGAGATACTATGTTAGATTTTGGACATTTGGACACATATCTAAACCTTTAAGGAAGGACAGTGAACATAATGGAAGAATCAGAGTTTAAAAGCCTTTTAAGAAGATAAGGTATGAGTACATGTATGGGTTTATATGTATTGATCTTCTCACCCTCACTCCTTTAAAAATTTAAAAGGAAGTGGAAGAAGGGAGAAGGGAGGAGTGAAAGGAAGGGGAGGACAGAAGCTGCGACATCACATCAGAGAGAATTCCTGAGCACAAATGTACAAAGGATTTAGGATTTTAGCCATTTGTTTCATAAATCATATTTGTCATTGAAAACCATCACTTTTTTATAGACATCTATATTTTTTTCTTAGTTTCCATCACTCTTACTAGAGATAGACTTTCTTTTCTAAATAAGCAGATTTAAAAATTATTTCACAGGCGTTTCAGTAACTACAATGGTGAGTATTTAGGCCACACATAATTATAAATGTTAAACATATGAGGGTCAAAAGTTCTCTTCTTGCCCACATAAGAATAAGAATAGTGTAGGGGACATAATAGCCGTCTTCTGTAAGTGAAAAGTTGCGAAGTAGAAAAATATAGCTCAGTATGGCACCATACGGTGCACCAGGTAGGGATGGTAGAAATGTGTAAAAACCACGGTAATTGAGAGTCTATGATTTGACTTTGGGTTATTTACTTATAGCAGTGAATAGAGTTATAAGAAATATCCTATCTGTATTTTGTAGTAGTGACATTTGCTTTATGCTTCTGGTAGCAAAGCAGAAGTCATGTCCTGTTTCCATCATGATGAAGCACCTTGTACCCTAGGATTAACCAAAAATAAGAGAGCTATCCTGTCAATTTCTGGTCCTGAAATAATGAAACATCGAGTATTTCTCATATCCCCAGACCCCCAACAAAGACATTTTGTTCTTGACTTTTATTTAGCTCATGTTGCAAAATCTTTCTGGATATGCTAATCATGTAATAAGATTTTGGTATTTTTTTATTTTTTGAGACAGAGTCTCACTCTGCCACTCAGGCTGCAGTGCAGTGGTGCAAACTTGGCTCACTGCAACCTCTGCCTCCCAAGTTCAAGTGATTCTCCTCTCTCAGCCTCCTGAGTAGCTGGGATTACAGGTGTGTACTACCATGCCAGCTAATTTGTTGTATCTTTAGTAGAGTCGGTTTTTCACCATGTTGGCTGGGCTGGTCTCGAACTCCTAACTTCGTGATCAACCCGCCTCGACCTCCCAGGGTGCTGAGTTTACAGGCGTGAGCCACCATACTTGGCCAAAATTTTTTCTCCATGTACAAACTAATGCAAACTTAGTAATTGTGGTAATCTTCTTTATGTTTTTCTCTAAATACCTGTTATATTTTTCACTTGCTTATCCAGTTTTTCTGAAGTCTGACTCCCTTGAACCTTTGCAAGTAAACTTTTTCTTTTAAAAATGCTTTGGCTCTAACTCTTTCTTTGAAATTTTGGGGAAAAAATGTTTCTGATCTTAAAAGTATTTATAAGAAAACATGAAAAGCCTCTCACTATTGATGTCTCATTAATTTGTTGCTCTATTTGACATTGTCGATTCAAAGTAAATTTCTATGCCTCTTTCAGTTATCAGATATGAACTTAGTTTTGCAGTAGACTAAATATGTGCAATCAAATTTATTAGAACCTTTACTGATAGCAAAGGTAATTTTTTTCTAACTCCTAATATATAATAACTTCTTTATGACTTGAATAATTCATAATAGTTGTCATCTTGAACATTTACTTAATCCTAGTGGAAATAATACTTCAAAATATCATTGGCTAAAGCTCACACAAGGAGAAATAAGAGATCATTACAATGGCAGGTGTAATTAATAGGCAGATAATCTAAATATCCTAGATCTATTAAAGAAATTAAATCAACAATAACCTTTCAGAGCAGAAAGCACCAAGTTCAAATAGTTTTACTAGTAGACTCTACCAAACATTTAAAGAATAAATGACATCAATATTCTACAGTCCTTTTCAGAAAACAGAAGTGATAATACTTCCTAACTAATCCGGCTAGACCAGCATTAACTAAATTTGGCAAAGACAAATTACTATGAAGAAAAAGTTATAGGCCTGTATCTCTTATGAACAGATATAAAAAATATCAACAAATTATTAGCAAATTGAATTCAACAATGTATATAAGTAATTACACACTACAACCAATAGAGATTTAACCTAGGTATGCTAAGTTGGTTCAACATTCAGAAGTCAATGTAATCTCATCCATTAGTTAAAGAAAAAATGTGAATATATCAATAAATGCAGAAAACACATTTGGCAAAATCCAACACTCAGTCATGATGATAACAACTAGGAATGGAAGGGCATTTCCTTAATGGGGTAAAGAACATAGAAAACTAGCTGACATCATAATGGTGAGAAACTAGATGCTTTCTCCCTAAGATCAGGAACAAGACAAGGATGTGCCTTCTTATCACCCCTATTCCATATCATACTGGAAGTCCTAGCTAATGCAGTAAAGCAAGAATAAGAAAAGATTATTAGGAAAGAATAAAACTATCTTTATTCACAAATGATATGATTGTCTATGTATAAAATCCCAAAGAATTGGTGAAGTGTTTTTAAATAAGTGATTATGACAATATTGTAGGAAACAAACTTTTACAAATAGTCAATTGCTTTCCTATATACAGCAATGAACAACCAGAATTTGAAATTAAAAACAAGCCTGTTTACATTTATGCCAACAAAGCAAACAAAAAGAACAATGACAACAAAAACCTTAGGTATAAACCTAACAAAATATGTATAAGAGTTATGTGAGGAAAACTATAAAGCTGTGATGAAGGAAATAAAAGAATATCTGAATGAAATAAAATGTTCCACATATGGATAGGAAGACAATATTATTAAGATATCCTTTCTTCCCAGTATGATCTACAGATTCAACACTACCCCATTCAGAATTCCATCAAGTTATTTTATGGATATTGACAAACTGATTCTAAAGTGTATATGGAGAGCAAAAGACTAGAATAGCCAACACAATATTGAGGTGGAACAATAGAGTTTTTGAAGACTGACACTATCTTTGATCACTATCACTACAGTGATCAAGACAGTGTGGTATCAATGAAAGAATAAGGAAATAGATCAATGAAACAGAACAGAGAGCCCAGAAATAGACTGATACAAATACAGAAAACTGATTTTTAACAAAGGAGCAAAGTCAATAGAGAAAGGATAGTCTTTTTAACAAATAAATGGGTGCTGGTATAATCAAATATCTGAGTCTGTAAACAGACCTTACAGTTTTCACAAAAATTAACTCAAAATGGATTATAGACCTAAAATGTAAATTGTGAAGCTATATAATTTGAAAAAGATAAGAAAACTTAGATGTCCAAAGTATGATCTATGAAAAGAAAATTGATAAATTGGACTTTATTAAAACTAAAACCTTTCGCTCCTGATGAAGTAACTGTTAAAAGAATGAAAAGCCACAGAAAAAAAATTTGCAAAACACATTCTGATAAAGCATTTGTATCCAAAATATACAAAGCACCGTTAACATTCAACAATAAGAAAATAAACAACCTAATTACAAAATTAGCAAAAGATCTGAACAGATAGGTCATCAATGAAGATAAACAGATGGTAAGTAAGATTATCAATATATGTGATGAGAGAATTGCAAATTAAAACAAGATACCATGTATTTATTAGAATGGCTAAAGTTTTAAAAAAGAACACTGAAAACACTGAATGTTGGAGAGGATGTGCAACGACAAACAGGAATTCTCATTCATTGCTGATTGATGGGAATGTAAAGTGGTACAGTCACTTTGAAAAACAGTCTGGCAGTTTTTTACAATGGTAACCACAAGCTTCTCAAATGATACAACACTATACTTACTCAAATGAGCAAAAACATCCACACAAAACCTGTACACAAATGTTTGTAGCAGCTTTATTCATAATTGTTCAAAATTGGAAAAGCCAAGTTGTCTTTCAATCTGTGAATGAATAAACTGTGATACATCTATACAATGGAGTGTTATTTAGTGATTAAAAAGAAATGAGCTATCAAGCTACAAAAGGACACAAAGGAACCTTAAGTGCATATTGCTAAATGAAGGAGGTCAGTCTGAAAAAGCTACATTCTGCAAGATTCCAACTATACTATAATTCAAGAAAAGGCAAAACTATGGAGATAGTAAGATCAGAGTTTGCCAACAGTTTAGGGGAGAAAGGAAGGGATGAATAGATGGAACACAGGAACTTTGTAGGGCAGTGACACCATTCTGGATGATTGCATAATGCTGGACACAGCACATTATCCGTTTGCTATAACTCATAGAAATGTACGACACAAAGAGTGAACCCCAATGTAACGATGGACTTTAATAATGTATGAGGCCAGGTGTGGTGACTCATGCCTGAGATCCTAGCACTTTGGGAGGCCGAGGTGGGTGGATCACCTAAGGGTCGGGAGTTTGAGACTAGCCTGGCCAACACAGTGAAGCCCCGACTCTACTAAAAATACAAAAATTAGTTGGGCGTGGTGGCGGTAGACTGTAATCCCAGCTACTCGGGAGGCTGAGGCGGGAAGAACTCCTTGAACTCAGGAGGCGGAGGTTGCAGTGAGCTGAGACAGTCCCATTACACTCCACCCTGGGCAACAGAGCGAGACTGTCTCAAAATAATAATAATGTATGAATATTGGCTCCTCAATGGTAACAAATGTAGCACGTTGAGGCAAGATGTTAATAATTAGAGAAACCTTGTGTGTGTACAGGGTGGTATGTGGGAACTCTCTTTACCTTCTTTGTAATTTTTCTGTAAACGTAAATCTGCTCTAAAATTAGTCTTATATATAAAAGATTTATATGTGTGTGTATATATATATATATATATATATATATATATATATATATATATTAGCTTCTTACTTGAAGTTAATTCCATGAATTCACCTCTGTGTCTAGGTCAGAATATAGAATTTCTTTCTTTTTTTTTTTTTCTGAGATGGAGTTTCGCTCTTGTTGCCCAGGCTGGAGTGCAATGATGTGATCTCAGCTCACCACAACCTCCGCCTCCCAGGTTCAAGCGATTCTCCTGCCTCAGCCTCCCGAGTAGCTGAGATTACAGGCATGTGCCACCATGCCCCCGCTAATTTTTTGTATTTTTAGTGGAGACAGTGTTTCTCCATGTTCGTCAGGCTGGTCTCGAACTCCTGACCTCAGGTGATCGCCTGTCTCCACCTCCCAAAGTGCTGGGATTACAGGCTGAGCCACTACACGCAGCCAGATTATAGAATTTCTTACAGTAAGAGATATGT
The DNA here is from genome assembly GCF_001604975.1 of Cebus imitator. NCBI lineage: Eukaryota > Metazoa > Chordata > Mammalia > Primates > Cebidae > Cebus > Cebus imitator. Next base: position 1,622,454 of record NW_016107355.1, on the reverse strand, counting down.
TTGTGAGCATTTAAGTATTCAGAAATTGGTAATGTATGCATAATATATTTATGGAAACTTTATTGCACCAAAAAACTCCATTTCCTTTTAGCCATGCCCAAGGAAGTTTATTGTGCTTAAAATTTGCTGCAGTCCTGCCCAATAAATGCTCATGATCTATACCTCTATTTATTTTATCGTCATCCTCAGCTTCCTGATTTCTCTCATCCAGTGCCTTTCTTAGTAAACTTTATCCAAACTCCTATCTGCGTAGCTATTTTCCAAACGATGCACGTCCTAATACAGGTTCAAGCTTTAGCACATGCTATTTCCTCTGTCTCGAGTGCTGCCCTCTTTACAATAAACTTCTAATCATGTTTCAGAACCCACTCCACGGAAAAAAGAGTGCAATCTGTCATGAGGTTGGCAAACAGGATTTGTGCCCTAATTACTGCCAACACTCTTCCCTGCTAATCCCTATGATAGCTTCATGGTTCCTAACACCACAATCTAGGTCAACTTCTGGAGCTGGCATGAGGCAAAATCTTTTTGCCGTCTGGCCCAGAGGAAGAAGATGCTTTTTCACAATATGGCAAATTCCCTACATCGTAGTCCAGGAGAAATCCTGTTAATGTTAACTAATTAAATGCTGTGGTTTGGAGTAAAATAGAGTAACTCTGAACTTAGTAAAACTAGGAGAAATACTGAGGGTTTCATGTCTCTACCTGTCACTATTTTGAAAAATTAGTGTATCATGGAGTTAAACTCTTTAAAAGAACAGATTCAATTGTCAATAAATTTACTTAAGAGAAGATGCTAAAAGATGTCAGAAAACAAATCGTCAAGAAAACAGAACTTTGAGTACAAAATGGACTACACCAGAGACTTATCATTAGTCAGTGTCTGTTAGTCACATAGAAATCAGTGTTTTGTTAGTCATATACAAATATTTCCATGGTCTCTTTCTCCTATAGACTTCTTTGATCCTAAGGATAGGAATTTTAACAATGAAAGTATGCTACCTGGATTTGATTAATTTATACAGGTGTATCTGCAACCAACTTGTGTTCAATAATAGCACTGTTGTTAGCTAGTGATAATAATGGGACTCTATTATGCATTCCAATACTCTGCAGAAACGTTTTCATTTTAGGTAAAAAAATATACAAATAATTACATAAAATTATGAGATGAATTGCTTTATACTTATTTATAAATTTCATGAAGTTTATCTTTTATTTCCAAGACAATCCAATATAATACTTTAAAGCAGTAATAATAATTTTTGACCATTAGTGCAACTTTTAAAAAGTGTTGTTCTGCTTGGCAGCACTTGGTCCTCATCTAAAGATTTCACAATGATGTTCATAATAAAACATAGATTCCACACTTTAAACATATTCTAGGTATTCCTACTTATATTATTTATTTTTGGAAAAAAAAGTCAAGGGGGTTCCATTTCAAAAGAATCATTTTTTCTTATAAAAATGTTTTTAAAGAAAGTATCAGGCCCATACAATAAATATTGTTTTATTCTTGATTTTTCTAGTGTTCTAACAAAAGAACTGAACTGAAAATTCAGAGTTCAAAGATCTTTAAAGACCATCTATTTCAGTTCTCCCTTCTCTTCCTTGTGCTATTTCATGCAAAGGCAGGGATTATTGTCCAATGATCTTGACCTAGTAATCTTTGACAGTGTTGACATTTGATTTGTGTATTGCATGGAAATAGCAGTTAACTTGCTATTTTTATTTAAAAATATTTTAAGGCAAAGTCTTTATAAATGATTTAAGGAATTCTGAAGAATAATCAGGAATATGTGATGATTCTCATATTCCCTGATAAGAGGCAGCACACATTTACACATGAATGGACTCCGTTTCCATTTTTCCTGTATGCTAAGTAACACAGTGGCATCAAATGGTAGTTACAAATAAAAAGAGCTAAATTATTCTCTATGCAGAAAGTCCATGCATTTGGAATATAGAAAGGCTTTTTTTGTTGTTGTTTAAGCTCCTACTTAGCTGTCTTCAGCTATGCAAGGAGAGCAATCATCTGAAACACAAGACTCAGAGTAGACCATAGGTTCTCTACTGGGGGCGGTTTTGTTCCCCGGGGGATATTTAGCAGTGTCTAGAGACATTGTTGATTGTCATACCTGGAGTTGGGTGGGGTGCTACTGACTTTTATTAGAGGCCAGGGATGCTGCTAGACATCCTACAGTGCACAGGACAGCACCTTCCAACAAAGAATTATCCAGTTCATAGTGTCCACAGTGCTGACGTTGAGAATCCCTACTGCGTAAGACAATAATTGATGACTCCTTATTGGGAAATTTGCAGAAAGGATTTGGAATATGAATGAGACATCTTGCAGTTCTCCAAATTCAAATGGATTTTTGCCATAAGCTATTATATTAAGCAGTAGTTTCAATGTGTTTAGAAAGGTTAACCACAGACAGGCTGGAGATGAAATGTGCTTTATTTCCCATTTTTAGGGAAATGCTCATGAACTACATCCAGCTTTCCCCTCTGTTTACCCAAACTAGCAGCTGTTCCTCATACCTGCCTGGAGGTTTTCCATTTCTGAGCCTTTGTCTATGATCCTTGTCTATGATCTTTTTTCCTTCTTGGTTTTGCATCTTTACTTCCATGTGTCTACCTGTCCCACAAAACCCAGCTTACAGGTCATTTCCAGGTTGAAATAAATTTTCCCACTTTTCCAATTTGATGTTATTTCTCCATCTGCAGTATGAGCTCAGTTTCTAACCTAAGGATTTTTACTTTGTCATGCTATAATCTTGACGCGCGCATAATTTGTCTGGGTTGGCCTTTGTTTTCCATAGTTCCTTACTCAATAAGTATTTCAAGGATGAATGAAAGCTTTTACAGCTTATCTTCACTGTCAGTGAAGCTATGCTTTAGATGGTGGACAATCTAAAGAAAAGTCCACTCATGTTTCACCTCGCTTTCTAGAAATAGTGACCAAAGCCCATAATCTACCCAGGAATCTGGGCCAGGAGTAAATAATTGCCATTTTCTCTGCCCTTTTTGGGAGACTCAGCCTGATTCCTCCACTTTCCTTCACAAGGTATTTCTGAGTCAGTTTTCTCTGCCCAAGCCATCTTTTAATATGTTCCTGGGAAGTTAAATCTCCCCCAAAATCCTTGCATTAAGTTTAGAGTGCAGAGCACCGCAACCCCCACATACGAAAGCCATTTGGGCATAAACTCACTGTCCAGATGACCACTTTCTTCAACTAAGTGGACAAGACTCTTGTTTCCTATAAAATAAATTACTGTTGAGTGGTTATAAGGATTCTATCTTGGAAAACCCACTTTAAAGACATCTTGAGAGGAGATGCTAAAATGAGGCTAAATGGATTTTTCAAGAATGTTTTCGTCAGTAAGATGTACTTGCCTCTTTTTATTGAGACACAGCCAATTGTCTTCTTACATTCTGTTAGACTAGTCAGTTTCTATGCTGTCTTTAGCAAAGACAAAAGAATGTACACAACAAAAAAAGGACAATGGTAGAGAAAGGAAGGCACTTGGTCTTTCTCCCTGGGGATGTACAATTCAAGGTATCTTTGTCCTCGGTAATATATATTGAAGCTGTATCCTGCACTTCGACATGCCAGGAGGACAAAGTTGTTTCTATTTGCCAATTTAACAGAGGAATTTGGAGAATCTAACTTCAGGCAATTCAATCATCTGTTCATTTCTCTGAGGCCCAAGAACCTATCTCTATTGCTGACTTTGTGTCTGGAATCCTTCTGCAGGAGTTTCTGTAAGTTGAGTAATAAACTCTCTGCCCATCTTTACCTCTCAAGCATTAAGGGGAACTATTTATTGGAAATTCTTGGACAGCAATTAGAAGAGGAGGCATTCTCTCTACCACCATTTTCTGAGAAAACAGAAAGCTAGTCTCTCATAAAAACTTTAGCTGATTCATTCACATTCATATTATGCTAATCCCACAAGGATGAGCAATAAGTTCTCCAACGATCTCAATATTTTTGTTATTTAATATGATTATTGAAGTAAATTCTTCCAGACCTCCTTTTTACAGTTGCACATATGTGATCTGGTACTTGGAGGCTGCAGCACCCTCCAGGTCATTCCAGAACAATCAGCATGCTAGTAGGCTTTCCAGGAAAGGCTTAAGATAGTTTGTATAGTCTTGCCCTTCAATATGATATTGAAATGTTCACAAGTTAGAGTTAAAGGAATCAAAATGCATCAGCCTTAAAGTCTAGTGCCACTAGAACCACAAATATCAGTCCACAGTTTGTAGGGAAATTTACATTTAAAGAGCAAGTGAAAACACTTTAGACAAAGAAAAGCAGAAGGACTTCACAGCTCATTTTAGACTCTTGGGAGTCTGACGCTGGGCGAGACTGGGATGTTCAGGTTAAAAGTAACAGTATTTTAAAAAGTTGAATGAAAAGGCAAAAATGAACTAAAAAGTAAAATTTGTCAATCTTTTTCCACACACACACACAAATCCCATACATCTTCCTAATCCTGAACTCTACTGGAGTTGGGTCAGGAGACATGGACTGGGGAAATCCAAGAGCATTTCGCCACCAGGAACCTGAGAGTTCAGCATTATTTATAAACAGGACCTCTGTGTCATCTAATCTAAGGGTAGCATGTCTGCCCTGGATTGCTAGGAAAGCACTAGAGTTCTAAGGTAAGACATTGGGCGAAGCGAGGTGGGGATGCCTCTTTGTTTTTCCATTCATGTGTGACAGCAGTCTTTACAGCACAGTGTTCATTACTTGGCTTGGGCCAGCACCTATATCAGAGAGGATATGGGATCTAAAAAAGTAAAACAAAGCTCTACCCTCAGAAACTTATTTAATAAGGATGTAATATGACATTTAAAAGCAAGAATCTCTGAAACAGTACATAATGTAGTTGTAAACAATATAGCTTGATATTAATGGTATGTAAATGAGTTAATATGGAATAAATTAACACATAAAAACAGCCTCCCCCACAAAACCCCACCCTACCTGTTTTTCTAACGTTTAGACTCGACATGGTAGTGCTTTCATTTTCGTCCAGAAAAGGACAATGGCACCTGAAACGCTGTCACTATCGCCTCACTGAGACACATAAACCCCATCCACAGTTCCCATCGTGGGTCCTGGCCGTCCCTTCTAGCCCCGCAGCCCCATTCGGCTTTGAGAAACGCTCAGAGCGGTGCACACTGGCATGTGCTGCTGCCACCTAGAGGGCGAGTGTGAGAATGGCGCGTCCTCTCCTTCCGTGTTTATAAATCCACACGCAGAAAGACAGACGTAATCCACCTTTCTGTGTTTTAATATCTTCCTTATTTCTTTTTTTCTTACCTCCTCTCATTTTTTTGTTCTTTTATTTTCTTCCATTTTTTCGCTGGGTGGAGGGATGTGCAAACATTTTTCACAACATTGCAATCTCAAAGTGTTACCATCTGAACAATGTCTTTCCTAGAGGCGTCAGTGGTTTAATACTGTTTCCTGCAGAGGTGTGGGGATGTTTCTCACTGTTTTGCCACCTATGATTTAGGCTGGATAACGTATGAAAACTTATGGAGCCCAATGAGAAACATAACTGTGTCCTTTCACACATGAAAATAATCTTTTATAGACATTACGCTTTCTCTTTTTGTTTCTAAGTGGCCCATCCATTTTAATGTGAGAATATGACTTACTGATTTTGAAAAATTTTTCATTGCAGACTTGATATTATCCTTCACAATGAAACTTCGCATGGCTAAAATGTCAAACTATGGTGATAACCCACTCTATCAAACTATATAGTACTAACTCAAAGCTGTAACATATTCTCTACCAGAATGCCCTGTCTTTCATGCTTTAAAGGAGAGATGACTAGAGTGAATTAAATGAAATGAGAAACTCTTCATTTTTACAGCCATTTGCCTTTTCGCTTCAGGCAGAACTTGATCCATATTCAGTGCCCAAAAAGCCTGAAGTGGTGTTTGCCGTCTGTATGTAACTTGCCCCTAAGTTTTATACAGATTTGATGAATTTCGCATCTCAGCTCGGGACTCCATGTAGTTAGCAATTTTTAATCAGAGTACTAATCAATAACATGATTAGGGAAGAATCAATAGCAAATACTAGTTTTTCTCGTATACCATACATGATGAAGGCCTAACCCGGGGAAATGACTTCCCTATCCACCTCTGAGTATTGTCTTTAGGATCCAAGAGAGTAAGAAAGAAGAAAGACGTGCTCTTACCATTGTCATTGCCTTGCTTGATTTCCTCCGCTGTCCGATCTATTAATACATACAAAGACCAAACCACACAGGTGATTGCAATTACATGGAATGTGACAGAGCAGAATATTTTCCTCCTTTCACTCGTGGTCATCTGTAGTTTCTCCCACTGCAATCAGAAACAAATGACACAAAACTGAATTGCAAACTAGGACATTTTGCTCCCCTATTATTTCCCAGACATAGATCATGAATGGAAGAAAAACAGTAAATATCTGCGATTTCAGTATAATATTCAAATAAGTCCTCATGTTTGGAGAGAGATGAAATTATAACCTAGAGAGTTACATGTAACTTAAATATATATGTATATATGTGTTTGTGATGTGTGTGTGTGTGTGTGTGTGTGTGTGTGTGTATTTTTTTGAGACAGGGTCTCACTCTGTCACCCAGGCTGAAGTGCAGTGGCCCAGTCTCAGGTTACTGCAACCTCTGCCTTCAAGGCTCAAGAGAAACTCCTTCCTCAGCCCCCGAGTAGCTGGGACTACAGATATGTTCCACCATGCCCATCTAATTTTTGTATGTATTTGTAGATTTGCGGTCTTACCATGTTGTACAGGCTAATCTCAAACTCCTGGGCTTAGGCAAGCCACTCACCTTGTCCTCCCAAAGTGCTGGGATTATAGGTTTGAGCCACTGTGCACAGCCTAACTTAAATATATATTAAATTATAAACAAAAATCATTTTCTATTTTCTAAATGAATTAAATCAAGTCATTTCTGTTTTGCAAGTCTGTAGTTTCCTCATCTGTCCCATGAATGAGATAGCTTTAATATTGAACAATTAAAAAATTTCATTTCAGAATTCTACCTATCACTTCCTTACGGTACGAGGTTATAAGTAGTAACAGGCAACACTGTCTTCTTGGATTATCATGCAATTGGACATAGTGTTATATTCTTGAATGTATAAATTTAATAAGTATTTGAATGGCTGAATGATAATGGCAAGAGGAAGTAAACATTTTCTGTTCAGAATTATTCTAGAAAAGCAAATTTTATCATTTGGGCAATACAAGCAGTTCTGCTGCAGCCTCTTTATGACTTGCTGCCCATAAGGGTTATAACCACTGTAGTGACCGCATTTAGACCTCCACTTTCATCACACTCCGCAGAAAGTTGAGGGCTGCTCTCTCAGTCTGGGAGAGGAAGAAGGCCACAGTTTTACTGAAGTTATGTTTTACATAAGGGAATATCTCCCATATTTACTTTGAAGAAATAGCCTCTCAAAATATATTTTAATGCCTTTATAACTACAATATCACTTCATTATGATGTTAGGAATTATGTTTTTACTTTTCTTTGCATTCTTTTCATAAAAAATTACAGTGATTTTATTAGAAGTGAACTGACATGCCAACCTTTTAATAATCTAAGATTCTTTACATTATGCCCTCGCTAAAGCAAAATCTTTAGAGCTTCAAAAGGTCCCATTCCTTCCCCACCTGACCGTCACATGTGTAGAATTCAATGCACAACTCAAAAACAAGATGCTATAAGTTGTGGTACATAAAGTCCTGCCTCTGCCACCAGCTTTGAGACATGGATAAAATCACGTAGTCTCTCTGGGCCTCACTGCTTCATCTTCATGAGGAGCAGATTTTCACAGAGGCTGTGACAGAGCGGTGGGGAACAGAATAACTGCTCTTCTCTTCTTTTGTTAACAAACTAATTCCATTAGGGTTGGCACTGTGCCCAGCTTAAGGCTACCTTTCCAGCCTTCCTCGGCGCAGGTGGACATGGATTATTTTCCAGCAATGAGAGGCGAGCCGCTATCTAGTGGGACACTAAGTTTTTGCCTTTTTAATATAGGTATTGTCCTTTGATCCTTTCCTTCATTTTCTGTTCTTGGCTACCTGGAATTCATAATCAAGTGGGAGTGCCAACAGTCATCTTGCACCCTTGAGGAAAAGTCTTGAGAACTGGAGATTTCACAGCCCAATCAGCAACCGCTTGCCTTTGGACATCCTGTTGTCTCCCTGATGAAGCCATTATGTCCCAGGTCTCTGCCACTTTCTGTCAAATGCAATTATTGGTAAAATAATTAAATAGATACTTCCTAGCTTCTCCTCCAGTCTAAGGAGTAAGGGCCTATAATTTCATTTGTAAGACAGAATAATACTTGAAGTCTGACCTTGATGCTTTAGAGAGTATTTTAAACATTTTAGAGAAAAAAAATATTTTATTTACAAACACCACCCCTTCCTCTCCTCCTACTGGCCAGTCATCACACACTTTTCCTAGTAGGAGTTTGATAGAGTAAATTAAAAATTCACACTTTATCTTATGCTTTTAAAAAATCAAACTCTATTTATCTATTATTCCAAGTATAACAATGGGGAAATATTAATTATGTGGTTAAGGAAGAAGCAGATATTTCAATATCAACTCTATTTTGAATTAATCTTGAACTGAGAAGATTTTAGTGTTACTTTGAGTTTTATCAAAATTTCATATCATATCTGTGCAAGACTGATTTTTAAAAATCCTCTTTTGCCATTGGTTTATTGTAATATTAATCTGAATAACGTACAATCATAGAATATTATTTGACAATAGCACTTTGCAATTTAATAAATATTCCTTGAATTATTTCAATATTTAATATGGATGATAAAAAGGGGAAGATGGTGTGGAAAAACAGCTGCACATTTTAAAAATTTCTGGGTTCCAAGTAGAGAGAATCCTTGCAGCAACAGAATATTCACATCAAATCATACCTCAATTATAAAAATTGGCTTAAAATGCTCTTAAAATTGGGACTTCTTATATCTTTGAAGCAATTTGATTAAATGGCTGGAACACATCATTCAAAAGTAAGGAGCCTCAAATATAAAAACATCAGTGGATCTGACAAGAATAGACCAAGTCATTCGTAAAAATTCATCTAGTTCCAGGCAATAGAAGCTCTGAAGTCGTCACTATTGAATCTCAGTAACATGCTACGGAGAAGCGAAGTGTAAGGGGACCATCAACATTTTCTACTTTATGAATCTTTAGAGAAACCATTTAGAAACTCGCCTGACAGCACACAAGTAAATGTAATGCCACAGCGCCCTCTTCCGAACAACTGCATTACTGCATACAGTATTCAGTTAATGTTGCCGGCAGAAATCAATGTTTATCAAACACATAAAAGGTTTATTTTATAAGCCTTTCCCTTTATATTGTCTTTTCAGGTTTGTTTACACAATTTCAGTAAGTTTTGCAACCCTTCTAATAATGAGAAATGGAGAAGGACAGAAATCTTATTTTAATAAAGCTGTCATAAGAGTGCCTTCATTTAATATTTGTGATGCTGAAATTCAGTAGTAGTTCACAAAAGATTTCGTGATAAGCAAGTGATAATCTGTGAAAATTTCCATAGCAGTTCTGCTCCCATGTTCTGCTTTAGCAAATCATATGTGACTTATGCTGCCGTAACCAGGAGTGTGTCGTTACCATGGTTACACCTCTACAGAAGGTTGTTCCTGAGAAGATCCTCTTCAAGTCCCCAAAGTGTGGTCCCTGATCAGCCTCAGCAGTGCCAGCCTCACCCGGGCACTTGTTAGAGATGCAAATTCTTGAGCTCCAATTTGGAGATGACTCTAAGTTACTTTTTCCCGCAGGACCCTCAGAAAATACAAACTATCGCTTTGTCAGTGATGAAGCAAAGTGTCTTTTGCTTTGCCATCAACAGGGCAGCAAGGGTCACCACCTTTGTCTTTCGATTGCTTGGGCCTGAGTCGAATATTTCATCCTCAGGTCTCTCGGTGTCTCTCCAAGCGGTCGTGACGAAGCTGGTGGAAGTGATAAGACCACAGCTCCCTTTCCGTTTCCCGAAGGTCGGGGTGCGGAAACGCGCAACAGCATACACACCACCATACTTTTTACAAATGTTTTCATTGCCAACTCTCCGGTCTGCCCTTCCTTAGTCTTCAAGTTCTCCTTTATACCTTGAAGACGGGGGATGAGCTAAGACTGGCAAAAGTAGTTTGACAAAATCGTAGCACCTCCTACATAGGTAGTCTTAAACCTCGCTTTGGACTTTACAATCCCTGGGTCCTTCCTACCTGTTTTACTGTTCCTGCTTTTGATTTTTTTGCGGAAGCCCCTAATCAATAGAAAGAAATCCAACGGAACTCTATTATTCACTTAGAAAAATATGACTATGTGTTTTTTCTGAATTGTAATATAACTTGATGCAAACATTGTGTGAAACTTTCTATTTGATCAAGCTAAATCAAACTTTGCATGACAGTGTCAGGTTTTCTAATTTAAATTATTTGCATTATATTCTGTCCTAAAATATAAATCTAAAAGTACTGCCTGAAGAAAAGTGTTGTTTAAATCTTTGTACCAGCGAAGAATAAAGGTAGTTTATTTGTATGATATAAAAATGCGAGAGGTAGGGACTACTTTGCCAAATCCATGTCTTCTTTTCTCTTGACAGTTCCACTATGGTTTCCAGCTTCCCTAACAGTCGCGTTACTCAGAATTATCAATCTGTAGACTGATAGAGCAAAAACCACCACCAGGTGGCGCCGGGCCCAAACAGTAGCTAGTATAGTAGCTTTTTTTTTTTTTTTTTCTTTTTGTATGGCCAGACCCAGGACCTTCCAGCCAGTCAGGTGTGCAGGTTTTTCCTATTATTTTGCATATATGCAAAGCCACATTTTAATTGTTTACATTTTTCTGGCCCTGCCTGTCATAGTATGGTGGGGTTTTGCTGCAGACGAGCAAAAATAATACCTGGAACAGCAAGTGTAGCTTATCACATTATTTACATGCCATAGTAAGATATATTGTGCTACAGGATAATAATTAAACCTTTTGAAAGCCCTTGGACTTGCCATGCTGGAGAAGTTTCTAGAGTATTCATTCATATGAAGCAGTGGGTCTCAGTGTTCTCCAGTAGCAGATGCAGCAGCAATCAGGACACTTGTGAGAAACCCAGTATTTTCAGCCCCACACTAAACTCACTGATCCAGAAACTCTGCACATGGGGTCCCTGTAATGTGCTTTAACAAGCCCTCAGGTGATTCTGATGAAAGCTAAAGTTAGAGAACCACCTGTCTAAAGAATGACACTTAGCAGAGGTGCATGGTCACCTCAGTGGAGTTTATATTAGAAGTAGTGCTTGTTACTCCATGTCATGAGCTAATTAGTAATCCAGGAAAGTGAGCTCAACAAAATGAGTTTGGTTTTCTGGCTGGTTTAAATATTTGATTTAGAAATTTCAGGTTGACTGGAAAAAATTATGTAATCAATTCATTTATTTGAACTGAAATGATTTAGAGTTAGCTCATTCATCACTAAAGCAAACTGTTTCATTTTTAATGTTACTCTTCAATTTAGTGTTTAGATGACATGAAACTCTATTAAAAGCTAATTATATTAGTAACAATATCGAATACTCTGGGAGAGAACTAAGCAACAAACTCTTAATTCTGAGGAGCAACTCTTGAACCTGAATAAATCTTCAATTTTATAGTTATGCCTATGGTAAATAATTTCCCTTTTAAAAATGTATTTTAAAAGACCAGCATAAAATTTGACCTCTGTAGGCCTTCAGTGAAATTTGCTACAAAACAGGATAGGGAGGGAACAACAAAGCCAGGTAGGTGGTAGGCAGCTGATAAAGTTCACTAGTTAAGGTGCTTGGTATTAGACACAAGTCAGAAAGTGTACGCAAGTGCAAACTTGTTCCTTCCTCACATTACAGTGATGTGGTGTCTGCGTCCTCACCCAAATCTCATGTTGAATTGTAGTTCCTTCCCACATGTTATGAGAAGGACCTGGTGGGGGGTAAGTGAATCACGGGGCCAGCTTTCCCCATACTGTTCTTATGGTAGTGAATAAGTCTCACAAGATCTGATGGTTTTAGATCATGAGGTCTCTCTCTTGCCTGCCACCATGGCTTTCACTGTCTGCCATGATTGTGAAGCCTCCCCAGTCACGTGGAACTATGAGTCCATTAAACCTCATTTTCTTTATTAATTTATAAATTTATAAGACTGGGTAATTTCCCAGTCTTGGGTGTGTCTTTATCAGTCACCTGAAAAGGGACTGATATATACAGATAAGCAGGTATGTGGGGGCTTTCTAAGAGTCAAAAACTTCAGATATGTTAGCCATAAATGCTCTGCGAGTCTATCTTTTCCTAAAAAAAATTTTCCCCTTAGTTCTCATCCATGTTAGGTCCACCAGTGATAATATTTGGCATCTTCCGTGCATGGCCCAATATAAAGGGACACTCTATTTTCTGGTTCAGTGCAGCTCCTCTGTCTCTCCTGATAACAGCACAAGAGGAAAGGGCTTGTACTACACCAAAGACCAGGAGCTGCCATCCAAAGGAACTGCAAATGGCAACAGTGAGGAATGAGCCACGTGTCCAGATGAACCTGGGAGATCAGCAACCCAAATACAAACATCGAATTCACAGCTACCATCCTGGGACAGCGTGTGCACACATTGGTTTAGAATTAGGGGAAGTAGTTACTGATACCCAGGTTAGGGTAAAGATAACACCGCAAGCAATTGGCAGTCTTACTGAAAAATGATAATTAACAGTTCCACAAAGAGGAATACCTGAGACCCTGAAATCAATGGCCTCATTTTGCTGCCACTCAGTGTGGGTCTCCTTTTGCATTCTGAACTGCTGAATAATGGGCACTCTCTGAACGTGGAGGGGAATGACAATAAAAAGTATCCAGTTCTGGGAGTCTTTTCTACTTCAAAGTAGCTTTCAGTCTTGGCTGTCTAACAGAATCATTTGGGGCAGGAAGTTCCCAACAGACACACTCAGGCCTTGCTGAATCCATCACTGAGGAGTGAGCCATACAGTTGTGCAGTATACTCTGTCTGTGATCCAAGGAGTGTTTCTTAAGAATGACGGCTCTGGGTTCATGTTCTAGCTCTGCCACTAAGTGCTGTGTGACCTTGAGTGAGTTATTTTAATTCCCTGTGCTTCCCCTTCCTTATCTGTAAAATGGTGATTAGAATAGCACCTACTTTGCAGGATAAAGTCTAAGCAACTTAATACATGTAAATGCAGAACACTATCAGGCACTTAGAAAGAAGTCAATAAATGTAACAATTATCACGACCTGGCGCTTGTAGTACCACATCCAATTAGATTTCAGTTGTCCTTACTATCTAGATTAATGCAGCATGTTGATAACATCTCTGAGAGGTGAAGCTGAGATTTGCTCAGGCAGAATTAAGTCAGTGAAAGCTCCTGTCCCCCATCTATTTTCCAAGTACAAATATATTTTTCAGAATACTGAGTCTCCTATCAGGAAAATACAGTCTGTGTTTGTGAAGTAGGTGAACAAAGATAAGAAGGGTTATTACATAAGTTACTTTGCATATACTAGGGAGAAACAGCTAAAAGACAGCACAATGATGACTTCATAAGAAATGGAACAAATATCATCACTGGTTGTCATACAGGCCCCAATAACTTCTCATTCTTTTTTGTCAAATTTAAAATGGTATGTTAAGGTTTCATATTTCCCAAAGACATACTGCTCTGGGTGACAGATTTCACAAAAGGTTAAAGAACTCAAACATTCCAAATAAAGTGAAAGCATTAACGTGGGTGTGTGGCTTAGAACTGTGTCTTCTGTGGGTAATGGAGGACGTGAGACACAGTCTGCCTAGAAGGGTCCTGAGACAGCCCCAAAGAAGCTATTCTGATGACCTCCGTGATTGCAGAATCCAAGAAGCTACCTGAGAATGGTTACACAAAAAAAATCCTCACAAGTTAATTCACTTGGATTTCTACACATGAAAACTCTTTTACTTTTCAAAAAAAGTTTTGAGGTTAATTGATGTTATATACTATTTTACCAAGAGCTCACATTGCTTTGCAGTATTTAGACTAGTATTTGTGACACGCCAGTCGAGTAAAAAATAGGGATGTGATAGTAGGGAAAATGCAACCTATAACATAAACCCAAGCACTGTTGAAGTATCATTTTTTTTTTTTTTTTGAGACGGAGTTTCACTCATGTTACCCCGGCTGGAGTGCAATGGCGCGATCTCGGCTCACCGCAACCTCCACCTCCTGGGTTCAGGCAATTCTCCTGCCTCAGCCTCCCGAGTAGCTGGGATTACAGGCACGCATCACCATGCCCAGCTGATTTTTTGTATTTTTAGTAGAGACGGGGTTTCACCATATTGACCAGGATGGTCTCTATCTCTTGACCTCGTGATCCACCCGCCTCGGCCTCCCAAAGTGCTGGGATTATAGGCGTGAGCCACCGTGCCCGGCCTGAAGTATCATTTTTAAATCTTTAGAAAAAGGTGCATTTACTTAAAGTAACAGTAAGAGACATATGTTGTATTGATGTGCTTGTCACGTTAGTTTACAATGTGAGGAATACGTTACGAAGAACTGTGACTCAGTGGTGCTGTTGGAGGCATGACAGACTTGTTAACAACTACCAGATGAGAAATTGTTCAAATCAAGGATATTAGCAGAGTCAGAGGCCAGGGGAGCATAAAAGATGTTGGAAAGAGTGATGGAGAGCAGAGAGAGCTGGGGTAGGAGCAGGAGGTCTGGGGTGGTGGTAGGAAGGGGCATGCAGTGTGGTAGTTACGTTGAACAGGCTAGAAGCCACGAGGTCAGAGAGGCATTGGACCCAAACAGCTAAGAACTCAGATTCCTGCGTTAGGGAATCTTGGATCAGAGACCTCTGTCTGACTTGGGTCAAGTAACCTAACCTCCGCATGCCTCAGTTTTCTCATTGGTAAAATTGGAATGACACTAATGTCTCCTGTATAGAGTTTGCTGCAATTATACGAGATAATCTAGTTCGCACATAAGAAGCAGGCAAGTAAACCAGGGATCCCCAGCTGGTTTAGGAAACAAGGTTTCATATGGTTCACAGATGTTTTATTAGGCCCATGGTGGGCTAAAAAAATTCTTCTTCTTTGAATTCGTTTAAATGTAACAAACTTAGTTTTCCTGTCTCCACCGCTATCTTCGGTTTAGGCCCAGCCATTCTCAGCCCACTTGACTCATTGATGTCACCTGCTTGGCAACTGTGGGCAACAGAGCTGGTGATTCTTGAAGCAATTGGCAGTCCCTGTTAGCTTCTGTTCTTCAGAAAGAAAGAAGCCATAAAGTGTAAAACAGACTCAAAACTTTTGTGATCTTGAAAAGAGCTGTGGATCTTAGAAGCCAGCAGGAGGAGGTGTCAGAGGGGCCAGCCAGTACTGAAAAAATGTTCAGGAAGATTCAAGTTGTTGTGTTGATAGACC
>NW_016107355.1:1600213-1606854 GCF_001604975.1 Cebus imitator | reverse complement strand
AAAAAAAAAAAAAAAAAAAAAAAAAAAAAAAAAAAAAAAAAAATGGGTTGTGAGAATATTGACATTACAGGCATAAATATTCTAAAAATAGTGTGACCAGTATATTCGAAGTTACTGAGTGATTTTTATAAAACAAATAAGCCATTTAATATTCAGTCAACTAAATCAGGATTCAGAATCTCTCTACAAAATATATGTATAATACATATGTAAATATATATGAGCCTGTTAGATTACCAGAATAATTTTTCTTATAAACCTTGTCTTGATCTCTCTTGGTTTTCTTTCAAGATTTTCATGACAGATGGGATTTCCTAAAAGTTTTGAACAAGGTTATTTGTAATACAGAAAAAAAGGTGCTGAGTAAAATCATCCACTAGAGGGAGTAATTATATCACATATGACGATGATTTGAATGGAAAAAAGAAATGGAAAAATGTTTATTTTATTTATCTGTGCTGAGGGGAGACATAATATGTGGGATTTAGGCATGTTTGCACTGTAACTTTGGGGTAAAAGTTAAAATTGCAGATTCCTAAGCTTTGTCCCAGTTCCATATCTGGGGTGTGGCCTAGGAATCTGCATTCCTGGCAGGCACTCCAAGTGATTTTTATGATGCTGAAATCATAAAAATCATCAGAAGAGTTACTTCCCTAAGGAAAGAAAAGTTCAGGGATATATTTTAGAGTGGCATTGTAATGTCTGACGCTTTTTCACAAGAGTGAATATATTTTTACCACTTTCCATATCCCCCCCAAAACTGACCTAAATCCGAGTTGATTAACATTACCACGTAAGAACACAAGTTACTTAAAGATTTAATTAATAGATGCATTTAAAAATATTGAACCAATACTTGGTTGTCTGCTTCCTCTTCGAGGTTATGGTGAAAGATATTTTGTCACACTCTGAAAGAGAAGTGAGCATTCATATTACTGCTTCAGGCATGGTGAACTAGCGGAAAATCGACTGAGCTGTGTCCACGAGGATACTTAATTATGGATTGTGGCTTCATAAAGAAAACAAAAGGAATAATTGGGTTACATTTCATAGTGGCATAGTCTCCCTTCCCCAGAGACTGAAACCCTTGCCGAGCGGACTCTTGGATGACACTGCCATTGACGATGTTCTCCCTGGAAGTCGGTTTCTGTTGTGGGAGCTTCCCCTCTTTCCTCTTCGGTGAACATGTGGAATCTGCCCAGGTGTGTGGGCATCACTCGCTGTGCCTACAGCGATCACAGCCTTGCCTTTTAGGAGACAGTGCTCGTACACTAAGCAGAAGCACAGACACTGACTGGGAAGATTAAAAGAGAAAAGCTTTTTAAAAGACCCAATTTTACCTCATCATTTTCTAGATGAAGAAACTAGGCCCAGGGCACTGAACTGACTTACCCATTGTGATACGTGAAATGATTAGATTTTTTTTTTTTTTTTTGAGACAGAGTTTCGCTCTTGTTACCCAGGCTGGAGTGCAATGGCGCGATCTCGGCTCACCGCAACCTCCGCCTCCTGGGTTCAGGCAATTCTCCTGCCTCAGCCTCCTGAGTCGCTGGGATTACAGGCACGCGCCACCATGCCCAGCTAATTTTTTGTATTTTTAGTAGAGACGGGGTTTCACCATGTTGACCAGGATGGTCTCGATCTCTTAACCTCGTGATCCACCCGCCTCGGCCTCCCAAAGTGAATGTTTAGATTTTTTACATTCAAGAGCTAATTGTTAAAGCATCACAATGTACTGGACATTGTTGTAGGATGCTGGGGAAGAAAATAGCCAAGATTTCTGCTTTAATGAAACTGTATTAGGGTCACAATTGTGGAATTTTGTGTAGTTGTTAAAATAGGGAACTGTATAATTTTCCATCAATAAGAGATAATAGATTTTGATTTCATAAGTGCTTCTATCCTTCTCAATTCTCTGTTGTGTGTGTGTTTAGAAATGTCTTTCTAGAATATTCCTTTGGGTGGCAGCAAATAAAAAGAGAACCTTTGGAACCCTCAATATGTATCTACCCACAGTAAGCTCATCTGCTGACAATCCATTGTCGATGCTTATTTTCATGGGTCAAAAACATTCTTACGTCCTATTTCCACCCTTTAACAGCAGTGTCACATCTGAACATTGTATTTAATGTGATTGGGTTGATTTTTTTTTTTTTTTAACTCTTGAGAGTCTTTCAACCACATACACACTTGAAATAAATCATACATATGATTTATATATATAAATAAAACATAGAATACATATTTATATATATATTCTACTCCAGTTTAAATGAGAGCCAGTGAAATTTTAAATATTGACTCCAGTTTTGCATATAATAACACTTTAAAAAATAGTGTTTTAGTTACTATATTTAAAAATACATTTTAACAGTACTTTGATATAAAGCATGATTAATTGGCTCAATACATTACATTTGAATTTGTTTTTGGCATCATACTGACTCAGTGTTTATTAAGAATTTTGCCCTAAAACTGAAGATTTTTTTTTTTTTTTAAAGAGAAGATTCTTGTGGGGTATATAAATTCACTAGATTGTTTTCAAAATACTGTGTGCATTTATTTTTTCTGGTGAAAGGTTCATGATTTTCAATGGATTCTCAAAGAAATCTAAGAGATTTTCCAGGTGAAAGTCCCTGCTTTAAACTGCTCTCCCTTGAATTAATAGTGATGTATGACTTAAAAATAATGGAGTACTGGGCCAGGGAAGGGCTGGAGGCATACATAATCTCCAAAGGTAGGAAATGAAACTTGTGGTTCAGGGACTTGATATGTTTGGAAATCAAAAAATGACTTTGCAACCACAACTTGCCAAATTTCCTCATTTACAGCATTTAGGATGAAATCCCAAATGTTGATTCTCATCCTCCTGGGTGATGGGAGGGAGTGTAAAGTGCTCATTTGTGTTTGCCTGGGAGTATTCAACTTTCTTTCATTATTTTGCCATAGAGGCTGTCCTATCCTATCATCTCCAAATACAGTTTTCCTCTAATTAGAGAGCAGTTGGTTTGAACCAAAGAAAGCTTCAGCGGGACTAAGAATCTCATTCAGGGCCGGGCATGGTGGCTCATGCCTGTAATCCCAGCACTTTGGGAGGCTGAGACAGGCGGATCTCCTGAGGTCAGGAGTTTGAGACCAGCCTGGCTAACATGGTGAAACCCCGTTTCTACTAAAAATACAAAACATTAGCTGGAGGTGGTGGCACATGCCTATAATTCCAGCTACTCAGGAAGTTCATGCAAGAGAATTGCTTGAACCCGGGAGGTGGAGGTTGCAGTGAGCCAAGATTGTGCCGTTGCACTCCAGCTTGGTCAACAAGAGTGAAACTCCGTCTCAAAATTAAAAGAAAATAAAGAATCTCATTTAGTTCCAAGGACACCAGCATAATTTGTCCAGGTCTTTGGGAGCCCATGCCAAGGGAGTCTGTTTTTTGTAATGATTCCTGAGACCCTTATGCTTTCTATGTGAAATTTCTTGAGATATAGGTGATAATTTTTCACATTCTAGAACAGATTCCATTTTTCTTCCTAAAGCGTAAGAGTGAGAACAGAATATGAAAGGAACTCATTCAAAAGGTCTTCTTTAATAGTCTGTCATTTTTCTTCCCTCTCTCTTTGGAAACCTAATAAAAATGAGTTAGTTTTGTTTTTTTTCCTTCCTACATCCTTCATTCCCAGTTATTCACTGTTATGATGATTATTTATAAATCCTTATGTTGAATACTTTTTCACTGCAGATTCAGTTGTCCATTTCTTTGGTATTATTGGATCACAGCAAGGGGATAGAAATTAAATGTTAAACCAATCT
Organism: Cebus imitator; assembly: GCF_001604975.1. Classification (NCBI taxonomy): domain Eukaryota; kingdom Metazoa; phylum Chordata; class Mammalia; order Primates; family Cebidae; genus Cebus; species Cebus imitator. The sequence goes on along the minus strand of NW_016107355.1, from coordinate 1,603,047 downwards.
AATACTATTCCAGTAATTTGTTCTTACAAAAAGCAAAGAGGTAAAGTTCAGCATCCGTACTGAAAATGGAGTAGGAAGGTTTAATATTCCCATTTACACATCTCCTTTCTATTGAAGAGCATAAAACTCTTTTGACAAAGAGGGGAAAAAAAGAAAGATTTGGGTTCTGTGAAAATACATGGAGTTGCACAGAATAGAGATTTGTCTGGGAAACTGAGACGACTGAGTGTCTGAGCATGAAGTGGAAGGGCACAGGTGAGGGGGAAGGACCAGATGACGAGGACCAGGTCCAGATGCTCAGGACTGATTATCACCCAGAGTGGGGAAACACGAGGTGTGGAGCGGACATGAATGGTTCAGTGTGCAGGGAGAAGTAGAAAGTGTTCTTCTCAGAGTTCCTTCATGAAATTTGTTCAAAAGGAATTTCTTTATTACTATTTGGGGTGGAAGGCCTGATTACAAGGGACACAAGTGTAAGCTGACCTCTTTTGGGTGAGGCAGTAGGAGGAGTTTTTCTGTTGTTCTGAGAAGCTGGTTCAGTAAGTGGAGGAGATGCTTTGGAGAAGATAGAAGGTGCTCTGGCTTCAGGATGGGTCTTCTGCTACTGAACTTCATCCATGCTGAAGTGAGTGGATTTACAGACAAAAATATATGAAGTTACTGATCTTTGAACTCAGGTTTACATGAACAGCTGAGGGACAGCCTGTATAGACAGAGTCTGCAGAAACAGGACGATGAGCTTCAGGCACTTGCCGAGAGCACGTGAGGGGTGTGGATTGGCTCTGACCTGGTTTTGAAATGTGGGCTATGTTTAACCAGATCTCTAAAGACCAAGATAAACAGGCTTTGAGTCGCCAGGGTTTCAGAAGGACTCTTTTGCAGCTGCGTGGGAGATGCACTGGAGAGACGGTGAGCAGCTTGTGGCCCGTACAGTCCAGAGAATAAAAAGAACTACTGTCTTGACAGGGGGTCTCATTAAATATGACTGCTACTTCAGAGGACACTGATCCTGTCACAGACCAACTCCCTTAACTTCCTGTCAGGCTAGATACATTTATAACTGCATCACACCCCTTTCACTTCCTCTCCTCTTATTTATGAGGACAAAATGTTCCCCTACAGTCCAGATTTGTCATTCTCTATGACCCATGATCCTTTAATTTTAATTTCTTTCCAGCCCGATAGCCCCCTTCTCTTCAACATTAAAATCTATTTCTATGTCTCTTTCAACTTTTACAATAGCTTATTTTTTATTAATTGCATGTCCATTGTAGAAAATTTATAAAACTTAGAAAACTAAAATAGAAATAAAATTATTCATAATCTCACTTGCAAGTATGTCTTTAATCTTTTAGTTTTTATATATATATATATATATGCAAATGTATTGGAATGTAAATATTCCAATCATTTTAAGATGAAACTTTAGTTTTTGTATATTTTCATTTCTTTGGGGCACTGGCAGAATGCAATGCAGAGATATAGGAAGCAGCTGGCGATTTGGAAAGTGGAAAGGAAGGCTCCTTTTCAACCAAGAAGTCAAAGGTTGGAGGAAGAAGAAAAAAACACATCCATGCTGAGAACCTGGATGATAACAATGAGAAGCTGCCCTAGCAGACTGAGGTCTGTCTGCTCAGGAAGAACCAGAACCACTTTGAGAAACGTACTTTAAATGACAGGAGCCACTGCTGAATCTAAGTCACCTCTCAAAGACCGCCCTTTACTTCAGAACCTCTGATGATCTGCACTTGTGTCCTCTATTATTCCTTACATCAGTAGGGCCCAAGAGGGCTTGAATTTATCTCCATCTGTCACTTCACTCGTTGGCTGACAAGCCAGAGTGTCCCCTTCCGTGCCATAGCATTTCTCAGTCTGTATCTGAATAACCAGTGTGGACAATGTCTTCTACAATGCCCTAGGGCATTTATACATATAGGAAGAATATCAACCTTGGAAATCTAGTGACATGTCTGTTGTAATTTCTTGTCCATTTTTATTTGTTATACAGAGTTTGTTTTCTTATTGTTGAGTTATTAGATTTCTTTATTTATGTGGAATACAAGTTCTTTATCAGACACTTGATTTGAAAATATGTGGCTTGTCAATTTATTATCTTAAAAGTAACTTTTAAAGAGCAGATGTTTTAATTTTGACATAATTTCATATATCCATTTGTTCATTTACGTTTCTTGCTTTTGGTGTCTTATCCAAATATCTTTACCTCACCCAAAGTCATCAAGGTTTCCTCCTTTGTTTTCTTGTAGAAGTGTTTCTGTTCTAGGTTTTATATTTATAGGATATATTTTGAGTTAATTTTTGTATATGGTGTGAGATATAGATAATTATTTTTTTACATTTATTAAAAAGACCTTTCTTTACCTACTGAATTCCTTTGTTAAAAATCAGTTGAATGTGTATGTGTGGTTCTGCTGCTGGACTGGACTGTCTATTATGGCTCATCAATTTATTTGTCAGTCTTAACAACTATACCACCCTGCCCTGACTTTGGTAGCTGTATAATATGTCTTTAAATCAGGTATCATTCCTTCAATTTTGTCCCTTTTCAAAGTTGACTTGGCTATTCTAGTTCCTTTGCATTCCCTATGAATTTTATATTTAACTCGGCAATTTATTTTAAAAATTCAGGCTGGGAATTTTATTGGTATGGTAGTGAATCTGTAGGTTAGTTTGCGGGAAGACTTTGACCTCTTCACAATATATTTTTTTTCCCATTTATTTATTTTATTGCATTTTAGGTTTTGGGGTACATGTGAAGAACATGCAAAATTGTTGCATAGGTACACACGTGGCAGTGTGATTTGCTGCCTTCCTCC
>NW_016107355.1:1570106-1595440 GCF_001604975.1 Cebus imitator | reverse complement strand
CTGCTGTAGGTCTGCTGAAGTTCACTCCAGGCCCTGCTTGCCTGGGGTTCACCTGCACCAGCTGCTGAACAGCAAGGGTTGTTACCAGTTTTCTTCTTCTGCTGTCTTTGTCCCAGAAGGAAAACTCACCCTCTGCGCTTTCACTGGGAGCTGCAATCCTGAGCTGTTCCTAAACGGCCATCTTGGATCGAAAAAACGTCTTCACAATATTGAGTCTTCCAATCCATGACTATAATAGACATCTTGATTCATTTAGGTCTTCATTTCTCTCAGCAGTGTTTTGTTAATTTCAAGGTACAGATCATGTGCATTTTTTTTGTCATATTTATCCCTAAGTATTTAATAATTTAAATGCTATTGCAAATAATATTTTTAAATATTTTAATTTATCATAGTTTGCTTTTAGTACACAAAAATACATTTGATTTTTATATATTGAGCTTATATCCTGCAATCTTGCTAAATTCACTTATTAGTTTTAGTAGCTTTTTGGTAGATTCCATCATATTTTCTACATAGACAATCATACCATTTGTGTTAAAAACCACTTTGCATAATCTTTGTCAATTGGGATGTTTTTATTTGTTTTTATTGCTTTATTGCACTGGCTAGAACCTTCATTATAATGTCAAATAACAGTTTTCTTTCTAAATGAAAAAACAAAATTATACTAATATGCTTCAATGATAACTTCTTTTTAAATGTAACAATATATCATGTATGTGTATTTCATTTTCAGTGGCTACATACATGCTATCATATAGGTTGATGGAAATCTATATTATTTATATTACAATTAGAAACTTTTGTTGGCTTGGATAGCATATCTAAATATTTTCATCCATCTCAAAGTCATACAAATTTTTTCTTATGCCTGCTTCTAAAAGTATAGTTGTTTTAGGTTTTACATTTTGTATTGTCTAACTAATTCTGTGCCCAAAATTTATGTAGCAAAATATTGTACACATCTGTGATTATTTCATTAAGGTAAATTCTTATAAATGAAATTTAAGGGAGAGGTTGGATAACATAGTTAAGATTTCTGATATACATACATCACACAAATATATAGCCAAATTACCCTCCAGGAAAATTATAGCAAATTGTTTCAATATTACCACCTTTTAAATGCCAATTTAGAAGGATAAAATTAGTATCAGCTATTGTTTAAATTTTCACTTTTTCACATTTCTTATAAAATTGTTTGTATGGTTACCATTTATATTATTTTGTGAATTTTTTTTTCTGTTTCCTATTATATTTTTTCCATTGCTCATCTTACTGATGTTTAAGAACTCTTTTATGTCTATCTTCTGGTAAAAACATCTATCCTTTGTTTCTGTGCTCCACTTATAGTTACTGACTTGCTTATCTCTCTACAGGCAATATTTTGGAAAGAATATTGTACTTTTCCTCAAATGTCAACTATTTCTCACCTTCTCTTGACTCTTCAACCCTCTGAAATCCAGCTATCAAAAACAACACTCCAGCCTGGGAGTGGTGGCTCACGCCTGCGTGGTGGGCAGAGCACCTGAAGTCAGGAGTTTGAGACCAGCTTGGCCAACATGGCAAATGCTGTCTCTACTAAAAATACAAAAATTAGCTGGGCATGATGGTGCATGCCTGTAATCCCAGCTACTCGTGAGGCTGAGGCAGGAGAATCGCTGGAACCTGGGATGCAGAGGTTGCAGTGAGCCGAGATCGTGTCATTGCACTCCAGCCTGGCAACAGAGTGAAACTGTCTCAAAAAAAAAAAAAGCCAACACTCCACTGTAACTGCTCTTGCCAAAATTACCAATGACATCTTAAATGTATTGTTCTCTCAGTCCTGTCTGCAACACCACACTATTGACTATTCCCGTGTTTTTCAGATTTTGATTTGAGTATTATTCTCTAGTCACTATTGACTATTCCTATGGTTTTTAGATTTTGATTCAAGTGTGCTACTCTCTAGTTACTATTGACTATTCCCATGTTTTTAGATTTTCATTCAAGAGTATTACTCTCTCTCTGGCTGCTTCTGCTTCTCATTCTCCACTTGCCCCTTCCCCTCAGTTCCCAGGCCTTCACCTTCATCTGCAGTCTCATCACATTCTCCCACTCTTTCTCATCACTCTCCTGTTGACTCCTCTGAGCCTGAGGCTTCCAGAGACATCCTAATGATTTCTTCTCTCACACTTCTCTCAGTCCAGACTCAGTCTTTCCCAGATTGACCACTCATCACTGGCTGGCTCACAGGTATCTCAAACCCATGTGTCTTGATGGGACATTTTATGTTATTTCTCCAGATTTGCACACTTCTATGTTCTATATTCTTCCCCAGTTAGTAATTAAACCCCATCACTCAAGTCAGAAAGCTGAGTATCATGAACCACTTCCTCCAGACCACCCTTCATCCTTCATCTTTGGCCCTGGCAGTAACTCAACCTTATCTGAGGAACTAAACCCTGCCAAGTGCTTTACTCTGTCTTCTCAGCTGCTACTTTAGTTGAGTCCATCTCCATTTCTAGCTTGAATGTTGTGCCTGGATCACTCACCTGGACACTTCCTTCTCCACATGCTGCTGCAGAGTGATGTTTGAAAACTACAAATACATTAATTCCTTGTCTAATACCTGTGACTGTCTTTCCATTTCCTTCTGGATAAAGTTGAAATTCTTTAGCAAAGCATCCTATATAATCTGATGCTTGCTTTCTATTTAACTTTAAATATGATCTGTCTGAATATTAATATTAATGTTTTTATATTATTAACTTAATTCTCACAACCTTTTTGTGATAGACATTCCATTATTACTTCCATTTGGATAAGAAAGGAGTGGCTAAGAAACTTGGCTGTGGTCATCCTTCTCTCCAGCAAAGCCAGCTATTTTGAATTTGTGACTGGTTTATCTTCTGCATGTTTAAATATACTATTTTCTTGTCTAGGATATCTTCAGCTCTCTATATCTCACTGGGAAACATCGAGTCACCATCCAAAACTGGTTTCCACTACTTCCTCTCCTGGGAAACATTTTCTAATACACCCAGGCAGAAATTAGCTCTCCCTACCCTGAACCACAGTGAGAGCATAGACTCCTGCTTACAACCATAGACTTGGACATCACACTGATTTGAAACTAATTCAGCTCCACCAGGTGAAAACTGAGACCTCAGAAGATTCATATAGTCTGTCTAAGGCTCAGTTTTCTCATTTGTGACACTATGATAAGAATATGTATTTCACGTTTCTTGGGAGGATTAAATGGGGCTACGAATGTAACAATGCACATACCACAATGCTTGGCACTAGTGAGCAATGTGTGAGTTCTGGCCAAATATTGTGGTCATTAACATAATGCATCTTAGAATACAGTTATCGCGGTAAATAAGTGCCTCTATCGAATTTACTTAATCATAACCTAGAAGACAAATTTCTCTAGGATCCTCAGTGACCTGATAGCCTCTGTATTTGACAAAACATTTATGTTGTCCTACTATAAATCATTTAACTGACCAGGCTTCTGTTTTTGCTTTGGCTGTGAAACGTTTTAGAAGCAAAATCTCTTCCCACCTATCTATATACAGGACCTGGGGTACATGTTGTCTTTATGTTTGCCTTATGACTTCACGTCACTCTCTTTTAACACAACCTCCTTAACCATTCGCCTTACTTTTTGGTATTTATTTCTATAAATAGGCTCAAATCTTTTGTACGTTGTGATGGAGTGCTAGTAATTTTAAAGGGTATGGAAAGAGAGGGCTGAGCTTGGCAACCTAAAAGTCTTTGTTGACTGACTGATGTTTGAATGCCTGATCTGTCAAATTACAATAATGGAAATAAAATAATTCCAATTCCTCAGTAGAGGATATGATAATTTGTACTATTTTATATGGATACAATTCTTTGGTTTATTGAAATAAGAATGGCAGCTAAAAGAAGCTGAAGTCTGTTTTATCTAATAAATGTGCAGCATGAAAAGGCTCTGAACCATTAAGATCCATGTAGAAAATTGTCTTAAGGTTACATAATTTCGTTTTCAAACCTTTAGGAATCATGAAATGAAATGTGGCTACCTTTTATGTAATCAGCTTTAAAAATTTAAAAATATTTAAAAAATTATTTGAAAAATGGTCTGGAAATGCAGACAAATGGGTGAATGACTAAGAATTACTTCAAATGACAATGTAGGTTAAATGTAGCCTGTGAGGTGCATTGCCAGGATTAGGTTTTGAAAAGCTCTTTAAATCTTCAAACTTTAGGAAGAATCTTAATGAAGCCCAGTTTTCTTGCTAGTAGTGAGCCATAACAAAGAGTCAGATGTTTGTTACTGTCCTGCATTGGGATTTTCCTTTAAATCAACCAGTCAGCAGCACAGATCTCTGGGGAAACACTTTTTTTTTTTCATGATGTTAGTATCTGAATTCAAGTGTGATACTGTCATAGAGAATCAGAGAATTTTCGAGTGACCCCACCTCCATGGAAGGAATTCCCAAAACTGGGCCTTGACTCTTAAAAAGAAGAAAGATATGCAATAGGTGGGTGCTATTAATCTCGGAAAACACTTTGTCTTTTCAGTGATTCAATTATGCAAACTATGAGAAAGCTGTTGATTTCAATCAATTTACATAGAAATTTGTCAAAATATGTCAACATTGCGACTGCAGCTTCAAAAAATGTAACTGCCTGTAGTAAACAGCCCTGAATTTCCTGCGAACGCAGAGGCACGCCATAACTGCCATGGGGCTCTTTTAACTTTAATGCTTTAACATACACATTATCCCTCATGCCACATTCTTTCACTGTAATGACATGATATCTTATGAAAAAGTAACAGGTTTGTGCATACAGGGGACATATTTGACCCTGTGTGTTTTAAAAGATGATTGTGATTTAAGGCTTGCAATAGTGGAAGTGGTTTTCTAGATAGGAGAAAACAGTGAGGTGGGTTGCCTTGACAACGTGGGTTAGTTGCATCAAGAAATCCGTGGCAATGCAGGACCTTCTTCTGGTATGTCAAGATTGAAAACAATCTACAAAATTAGGTTTAAAGAAAATGAATCCCACAGCAAGGGACTGTTATCTGACCTATGAAATATTAGTTCTCACTTTTTATCATGAACCTTGTTAGAAAAGATGGAAAAATCCAGGTGGGCAAGACAGTCAGGAGAGCAGGAGTAAAGTGAGCTTCACTCAGAAGTCTGCTCTCCTCTCTTCTAATCCGCTTCACCCCCAGAAGGATTCCAGGAGTTCTTGCATATTTCCCAAAAGTTGATCCTGCTAAGAAAAATGTATCTTACCCCAATTCTGTAGGTTTCCCCAGCAGTCTCCACAAAGCTTCTCTCTGGGGATTATCACTTGCTCCTATTGCATATTCTTAAATAATGAGCATAAATAAGGATTACCACAACAAAGCTAGTTATTAAATAGAAAACAAAACCTGTTAACATTTGTGCCCTGTAGTCCAGTTACCCTGGCGGGCCTGAGGAGAGATTTATCTATAAAGTATCAGGCCTCAAAGACAAAGCCTCCTAATGAAAAACAAGCATGTACATTATTGAACATGCTTGTTTCCTTCCCCACAGCAAGCACCCCTTTGTGGCACTGTTCAAAGTTCACAATTTTGATACTCTAAGAATCACCATAAAGCAATTTTGAATGAGACCTTAGATTTTTCTTTCATAAAGGATTTTTTAAGGCAATTAGAGCAATGCTTTCCTTTGGCTTACACAGCAGTATGAGTTTCATTTTCAACACAGTCACATGCTGTGATCCATCTGATATTATCAGAGGTGGTCCCGAGTGCAGGAGACATATTGTGTGTCCAGGCTGCCCTTTGCTTTTGTCTTTTCTGGCTTGAAGATTGTGGAAGTAAATTGGGACTGGAGGGACACATATTAGGAACAAAGGAACTGCCTCTGTAACAACAAAGTGGAGAAGCACTAGGGCAAACTCCCACGAGTTCAGATAGTATAAATTTGCACGATGATGGCTCCAACCTGTGTAGGGCCAAGGTAGCCTAGCAGACTGTACCGTTGACTATGAAAACTAAGAACAAAGAGAGTCTTTGTTCCAACTGGCATTTATATTCTTTCTCCTGGGTAATAGGGTGCCTAATAGATGGACTCGCCACCTACAATAAAGGCCAGTGTTACTCATCAGGTTTTATGTCTGGTGGAAGCATGAACCATCACTCCAAGCCTATGAATAGTTTAAAGGGTACCAGTGGACAAATGAAAGCATTGTTTGCTAGAAATATCTTTAGAAGTGACAAGTGAACACACACAGCATCAACAATGGCTCACTGACTATATGCCAGGCAGAAAAATAGGCTTATTTGGGAAATATGCCAAAGAAATAATCATGGACAGCTTCTGATTCAGTCCTATTAGAATTTCTCATTGAATCAATATAAGAATGCAGAAAGTCCACACAAGTATAAAGCCATAATTTGTGCTTTACTATATTCTTTTACCTTATAAATTGATAGGTTCACCAATACACGTTGCATGCAAACACTCTTATAGGACCTAATGAACCAGGTATTTAATCTAAGAAAATAGAACCTATCTTGATGGGTGCAGCAAACTACAATGGCACATGTATACCCATGTAACAAACTTGCACATTCTGCACATGTATCCCAGAACTTAAAGTATAATAATAAAAAAAATTGTAGCTACAGCATATTCAGTGAAGAATAAAATCTCTTCCACAAATAAGTAAGAGGGCAGTAAGAAATGAGGCATGTGTATAAAAAAAAGTGTGTGTGTACATATATATATAATTTTTTATATATATTTTAATATATATATAATTATATATATATTTTAATATATATATATTATATATATAAAAGAAAATAGAACCAATATTTATGCCAATGACTTCTAGAACCTAACTGAGGCTTTCTTTTTGATATTTTCAGAATTATTGAAAAATGTGTTAGTAATCATTTTCTCCCTGACCCAATGCTACAGAAAACACGGTCCTGTTCTAGCATTACCAGGAACAAGGTAGAAATACAGAATCCCATGCCCCGCCTTATGCCTACTGAACCAAGATGTTATGGTTTGCCTGTGTCCCCACCCAAATCTCATCTTGAACTGTAGCACTCATAATTCCCACGTGTTTTGGGAGGGACCCAGTGGGAGGTAACTGAATCATGGGGGTGGGTAGTTCCCATGCTATTCTCATGATAGTGAATAAATCTCATGAGATCTAATAGGTTTATACAGGGGAATTTCCCTGCACAAGTTCTATTCTCTTGTCTGTCGCCATGTAAGATGTGACTTTCACGTTACACAATGATTGTGAGACCTCCCTAATCACGTGGAACTGTGCATCTATTAAACCTCTTTCTTTTGTAAATTGCCCAGCCTCAGTTTTGTTTTTATCAGCAGCAGGTAAACAGATTAATATACAAGACCTGATTCTTTTTTTTTTTTTTTTTTTTTTTTTTTTTTTTTTTTTTTTTTTTTTTTTTTTTTTTTTTTTTTTTTTGAGATGTATGCCATGTACCTACAGGAAAAGTTTCATTTTAACAACCACATAGAATTTCACTTTATGACAATCTCTTGCTCTTTTTCTCTGCACCCTTCCTTCCCATTATCTCAAGATATGTTAAATAATGCTTCTGATATTTACCTCCATCTTTTTATATAATGGTCTTCTATTACTATTGACAGCTCATTAATACCATAGTTTATCTATTGATCTCATTATTGTTGATCACTTTAGCCAAACCATTTCTCACTCCCATTTCCCATAACCTCCCAGTATAAGTGTATGGCTACATTGGTTATATCAATATAAGAAATTATAACTATACCAAATGGCATTTATTTTATTTTATTTTTTGTTTTTTTTTGTATTTTTTTTTTTATTTTTTCAAATGGCATTTATTACATAAATTAACTGTAACTCTAGAACAGTGTTTTTGAAAAGTGTCATCTGGGGACCCTGAGACCCTTTCAAGGGATCCATGTAGTCAAAACTAATAATAATTCTTTGGTTTTTATTTTAAAACATTTGGTTAAATTTGGTTGGAGTGTTTCCTTGAAATAAACTTAAGCTGGGCTCTTAGTTTCTACTATTTCTCCAGAGTCACTTGATAAGTGCCTTTGATTCTGAAATTTGGATGAGGAGGCACTCTAGGGAAGACAGAAGATGTAGGCTATGTGGAAACCAGGAGCTTATTTTTCTTACAGAAATAAATTCCTGAGTTTAGTCTTTTTAGACTTGAGCCTACCTATTAAAGGTATCTGGAAATATCTTTATGACAATGAGTCTTTGGAGCACACACCTTATTCAGGAGCTGAGTGGCTGAAGTCATACTGAAGATCAGTGCCAGCTAACCCTTTTTGGCCAGGGTACCTTGGGAAATGAATACGCATCTAGGTTGCTAGGATCATCTTCCCCATTAAGGCACACAGTTGCACAAATTGGTCTGTGGCTGTCAGAGGGAGCAGTGATCCAAGTAGGACCAGAGATTCCTAGACATATCTCTTGGGTCTGAGGCTAAGATCCCACAATCAACTCCAAACAGAGGCAGTAGCTGCTCAAGGTTGCTCAGTGCAAGAAAGCTAAGGTGAATCAGGCACATCAGGTCTCTAAATTCCAGGACTCAAAAGACAGTGTCTGTAGCAGTTGGGTCTAAGTAGGTTTCTCCTCCTTCACTGAAATGGTATGCTTTGGTGCTCCTGGTGTCAGCCATGGCCAAGGTTTTCACTTCTGCTTCTTTCATTCCAAGGTTCTTGAACCAAATAGTTACCACTGGATCATCAAGGTGGAGGAGTGATGCTGCATAGCAATCTGTGTACATGGTCTTTTGGAACACACATTTCAACACTCTAAGCTGTTCAAGGGTAAAAACTTCATGGTTTCAATGAGCACAGCTTGGTTTTGCGGACATGAGATTGGGAATGCTATTGTTCAATCAGCTGGGTCACGATAGCCACATTAGAGTGTCTCTGTCTACTCTGTTGTCCTTTTAGTTTTTTGTATTTTTGAATTCTAAATAAGATTATATTTGGAAGTAGGGGGCAGATTCTACTATCTTAAACAGCTTTGGAAACCAGTTGTAATCTCAAAGACACTTCTAACAAAAATTCTAGAACCATCCAAAATGCTAAAAAGCTGAAATTAATTTATAGTGTAAACATACTAATAGTTAATATTTATTCTCATCATATTCCAGATATGATGGTAAGTGCTTTACATGCATTATGTTATTCAGATCTCCTAAGAAATATCTAAGGGGGTACGTATTCTTATTATCCCCATTTACACATGAGAAAATAGAAGCATGGGGAAACTAAATAGCTTATCCAAGGTTATAAAGCTACACTAACTGCTTTTAAGAACCCAAACCCTAGCTGCTCAGTCTCAAGCTCCAGATCTTAATCATTACACTGGTCAAATGCAGTAGATTTAAATTATAGGCTATTGGATTACTTTGCAAGAGAAGTCTTTAAGGTAAATATTTTAATGCATCTATAAGATGATTTATTACTCTATCAGATATTCTTATGCAAATGACTGTCTGGAACAATTAGTACAACACTTTGGAAAGTAAACACAAGATAAATATTGTTCAAATATGTCAGACAAGGGTAGTTGTTTTTATTTAATTAACTTTTTAAAATGAACTCCTAAAGAGGTTTTCGTATAACTATTTTTCTCTCTTAATCATGCTTACTTTATTGATTTGCTCAGCAATTTCTTATAGATAATCTAGATTGTAAACTTAAAACACATAACCTTCATCTGGATGACCATACAGTGTGAATGACTGGTATGCAAATTAATCCATACATTGAACCCTGACAATCATCTAGTGCTCTAGAAATAGTCAGCTCTCTGAAAATGTGCATGTGACCCTCTTGTTGGCCTTAAAGTGCACTCAATGCTAAATATGGATTTAGTAAGAACAAAAACAATGAATCTGCTACAGCGTTGATGACAGAGGGATGGGAGAGACAATAATATCATCATTTTCTAGGATTCTACAAAGTACTTTTACTTACATCATTTTATTTAACAGAACCCCCAAAAGTTGAAAAACTAAGTATTATTGCCAACCCTCTACCTCATTTCCCTTTCTTGAAATAAAACTGTCTTATGTCACAGGACTCACCCAAAGCTACCAAACAACTACATGGAGGAGAGAGTGAATCCAGTTCTTCCACATACTAAATCTAGATTCTTTCCATTGTGTTTTACTGTATCTCATTAGGTAAATATTTGCAGAGTTATATGAACATTTCTGCCTCACAGAGATTATACATTCTTGCTCTAGGGACTGAATCTAGCCTTCAGACCTCTTTTGTTTTGTCTGAAACGTTTCTGAATTTGAATTAGTTACTACTATTTTAAAAATGATAAGAGATTAAATCTGGAACTTCACTTCATTTGCAAAATAGTTTTGGCAACAATCAACCGGAACTTAGTAGGGACTTCTCCCCTTAGAGAAGGCACATCTATTTCAGAATGCCACAGACCTTACCACTCCTTACCACATTTCCCTGTACTGTGTTATCTGCTATTTTTCATGATAAAACCAGATCTCTTTATTCATTTATATTACCTATCTGGTTCCTGATATAAAGTAAATTGTCTGTGGGACTAAGCAGATCTCTACAGACACTGTTAGTAATTTTCCTTATCCAACTTGGACAGGGTAATCTTTATGCATCTTTCTAGCCCTGGTTCCCTACATTCATTCAACAACCTTTTTATCTCCATTTTCTTCATTAACTTTTTCCCCTAATGGAACAGACAGGCAGCTTTGAAACAAGACTTTTTCAGCTAAATATTCCCACAAATTTCCCTTGAGATATACTTTAATAGTGGGAATCAGCCCCTTCTGAAATTGCTGGAATTATCCCCCTTGCCATTTTCAAGTCTGTTTCAAAATATTTTGACTAACTCATTTTCCAACTCCCTCCATATATGTCCTGCCAGAATGTAAATTCTCTGACATCAGAAGATTCTGGTCTTGTGCATCACTAAAATCTTAGGACAAGGTACAATGACTGGTACATGGTAGGTGCTCAGCAAATATTTGTTTACTAAATGAAGAAGGCAAAAATGATAAATCATAAGGGATGTTACTGGAGCCCTCTCAGTGTGGTCTTTCAGATAGAGTTGCCTGCTATGTGGTCTTCTATATGAACATAGTCCTCTCTGCTCAGCAATCTTTTAGGAAAAAATCCATTTCCTAGAAGCAGAAAAGGATCTAGCTCCGAAATTTTTTAACTTGGTTTACTGATACTCTTTCAAAATTATCAGTTTTTGTATTGAAATAACATTTACAGAAAACCTAGCCTTTAAGTAAATAGAGTTATCTCCTTTGGTTAACTAAACTGATTTGCTTAGACTTGAAATCTACACTGCTTTTTGTTTGTTTGTTCGTTGACTTTTTCACTGTGCCAAGTACAAAATGGCTTTCAGCCTAACCAGCCTCTTTTCTTAGGGTCAGAAGTCTTTCATGTATGCCTCAGGGCTGCAGAAGAGCTTTGCTGTAAAGAACCACTTGGTTTTGCTTTATTTTAGCCTTTACTCACTAGCCAACATCTTATAAGAAAAAAAGAAAGTGTAGCAAAGGTATTTACATCTGGCTTCCAGTCACTTTCCAGGATGCCTCCTAAATGCTAACTGCCTTCAATCATTTTCCCTCTCTCTCTTCTTTTCTTTCTTCTTTCCTGTTCTAACTTGACTATTTTAATCCTACCTTTTAAATTTAAAAATATATAGAGAGAGTCCTTCTTGCTTGTCTCACCATGGTTTGCTTTAAAGGGTAATGAGAAAGACTAAGACACAAGCCGTTTATCACTCAGACCTTGGACTCACCCTCTTACTCACCATTCTCTCCTGTACCATGTAAGCTACCGAAGAGATAAAGGATTTTTTTTTCTATATCTTTTAAGAATGCTTCTGAACATTTAAAATGCATTTGAATGTGAGGTCTCTTTATTTTTTCCCTTTTTTGAAGTAAATTGATTCTTCACTTTCCTTTTCATAAAATCACAGAATTTTAAGTTGTAAGAAACTTTAAAGATACCTACTGCTCTCCCCGTTTTACAGATGAAGAAACTGAGACAATACTCAAAGCGGTTAAGTGCAGAACCAGAATTAAAACCAACCAAACTTCTGCCTCCTAGTACAGTACTTTACTGTTGGAATTATTTCTTCTTTTTTTATTAAGCTATGCTCCTTATATATTAGTTAAAAGATGATTTAAAACTACTTATAATTCCCTGAGTGTAGGGCTCTTTCTGTCATGGGAAGGGAGTACAAAGTCTTTGGGAGGGAAGGCCTTACAGTAGAAGCACTGTTGTGTTCTAGGTAAACCTGTTTCTACTTTGCTTCATGTATCCATGTGGAGGGACCTCTGTTAGAATAAGAAAGCTACCCCATCATTCACTTCTCCACCATCAAGAATGAGGGGAAAAAAAACCAAACTGGGTATGCACTGCTCAGCATCTGTCCGCCTCCCCTGCTTTTCCCACGTATTTTATAATCTCTCATGCTATATATTTCACAGTTCTCTGTGGCTGTCTAGTTTGAAATAAATATTCATGTGAAGGATAACAACATTGGAATAATTAGGCTATGAGTGGTGTGTTCTTGTGGGAAACAACAGAAGAGAAGCCACTTGATGGTACAATTCAGAGAAAAATAGGAGATTGGAAGGAGGCTGACTTGGGAGAGATTAATTCTCTTTTGGCGTGAAATCTTTCAGCCATCTGTCTTATTTTAATGTTGATAATCTCACACTTGGGTGTTGATGCATGTACAATGAAGCTAGACACCATCAGCTCAGACAGATCATATCAAAATATTTCTTATTTCTTACATACTTATCAATCTAATAAGATTTTGATTCAATCTAAAATATTAACTTCAAAAGAGCCATGTTGATTTCCATCACCTTACACTGTAAAAAATTAAACCAAGAATTTAAAGAAAGTTTCCTCTAAAATTGATGTTAAGACTTGAGAAATTAGAAATGTTACTTGTTTTGATACACTGATTTTGTATCCTGACACTTTACAGAAGTAGCTTATCAGTTCTAGTAGGCTTTTTGAGAGTCAGTAGAGTTTTCTAGGTCTAGAATCATTTTGTCAGCAAAGAGAGAGTTTGACTTCTCCTTTCTTATTTGGATGACTTTTATTTCTTTATCTTGCCTGAATGCTGTGGCTAGCACTTCTAGTATTACGTTGAATAGGAGTGGTGAGAGAAAGCGTCCTTTTCTTGTTCCAGTTCTCAAGGGGACTGCATCTAGCTTTTGTCCATTCAGTATGATGTTGGTTGTGGGTCTGTAGGGCTCTTTAGATGCAGATGGCTCTTATTGTTTTGAGATATGTCCTTTAAGTCTAGTTTGTTGAGGGTTTTTATCATGAAAGGATGTTGGATTTCATTGAAAGCTTTTTCTGCATCTATTGAGATGATCATATGGTTTTTGCTTTTAACTTTGTCTATTTGGTGAATCAAATTTATTGATCTGCATATGTTGAACCAACCTTGCATCCCAGGAATGAAGTCTACTTAATCATGGTGTATTAGCTCTTTGATGTGCTGTTGCATTTGGTTTGCTAATTTATTTGAGGATTTTTGCATCTACGTTCATCAGGGATGTTGGCCTGTAGTTTTCTTTTTTTGTTGTGCCTTGGCCGGGTTTTTTTTATCAGAGTGATGCTGGCTTCATAAAATGAGTTAGGGAGGAGTCCCTCTTCAATTTTTTGGAATATATTCAGTAGAAGTGGGACCAGCTCTTCTTTGTATAGCTGGTATAATTTGGCTGTGAATCTATCTGGTCTGGGGCTTTTATGTTTTTATTACTGACTTAATTTCAGAACTTGATATTGATCTGTTCAGGGTTTTAATTTCTTTCTAATTCAATTTTGAGAGATTGCATGTTTCCAGAAATTTATCTTTTACCTCTAAATTGTCTAGTTTGTGTGCATAGAGGTGTTCATATAGCCTTTGGACATCTTTTATATTTCTGTGGAATTGGTTGTAATGTCACTTTTGTTGTTTCTGATTATGCTTATTTGAATCTCTCTTTTTCCCTTGTTAACCTAGTTAGTGGCCTATTGATCTTGTTTATCTTTTCACAGAACAAATTTTTGGTTGCATTGATTCTTTGTATGCTTTTTTGGTTCTCAATTTCATTTAGTTCTGCTCTGATTTTAGTTATTTATTTTCTTCTTCTAGCTTTGGGTTTAGTTTATTCTTGTTTTTCTAGTTCCTGTAGGTGTGATGTTAGATTGTTAATTTGAGATCTTCCTAACATTTTGAGTTAGGTGTTTAGCACTATAAACTTTCTTTTTAACACTGCCTTTGCTGCATTCCAGAGATTAAGATAGGTTGTATCTCTGTTTTCATTTGTTTCAAAGAACTTTTGATTTCTGTCTTAGTGTAATTGTTTACTCAAAAGTTATTTAGGATTAAGTTGTTTAATTTCCATGTGATTGTTTGGTTTTGAGAAATCTTCTGGATATAGATTTCCATTTTTATTCCACAATGGTCCAAGTGTGTGGTTGGTATGATTTAGACTTTTTTTGTTTGTTTGTTTATTGAGACTTCTGCTTTATGGCTGAGCATGTAGTTGATATTGGAGTATGTTCTGTGTGCACATGAGAAAACATGTATATTCTGTGGTTGATGAGTGGAGTGCTCTGTAGATGTCTATTTGGTCCAACAGGTCAAGTGTCAAATGTAAGTCCAGAATTTGTTAATTTTCTGCCTCAGTGATCTGTCTAATGTTGTCAGTGGAGTACTGAAGTTCCCTACTATTATTGTGTGTCTCTCTAAGTCTTTTCTTAGATCTGTAAGTACTTGCTTTATGAATCTGCGTGTTCCAACATTGGGTGCATATATATTTAGGATAGTTAAATCTTATTGTTGAACTCTTTATTATTATGCATTATCCTTGTCTATTTTTATTTTTTTTTGAAACTATTGGTTTAAAATCTGTTTTATCTCATATAAAAAAAGTGACTTCTAATCTTTTTTGTTTTCCATTTGCATGGTAGATCATTTTTCAGCCATTTATTTTGAGCCTTTGTGTACCATTACATGTGAGATGGGTCTCTTGAAGAAAGCAGACAAATGAGTATTTTTTTAAATCCAACTTGCCTTTTAAGTGGGGCATTTAGACCATTTACATTCAAGGTTAATATTGATTTGTGAGGTTTTGATCCTATCATGAGATGGTTAGCTGGTTGCTTTGTAGGTTCTATTGTGTGGTTGTTTTACAGGGCTGCTTTATAGGACTATGTACTTGGGTGTGGCTTTGCGGTATCAGGTATTGTTCTATTGTTTCCATGTTTAGAACTCCCTTAAGGATCACTTGTAAGACTGGTCTAGTGGTAACAAATTCCCTTAGTGCTTGCTTGTTTGGAAAATATTTTATTTGTCCTTTGCTTGTGAAGTTTAGTTTGGTGAGATATAGATTTCTTGATTAAAATTTCCTTTCTTTAAAAATGACGTAAATGGGCCTCTGATCTCCCGTTGTTAGGCTAGTGGAGTTCTCTTTTGTATGTGCTCTGACCTTTTTCTCTAGCTGCCTTTAAGATTTTTAATTTCATGTTGACTTTGGACATCTGGTAATTATATGCCTTGGTGATTTTCATTTTGTATAGTTTCTTGCATCTTTTCTCTGGATTTCTTGTAGCTGAAAGTCTACCCCTCTAGCAAGTTTAGGGAAATTTTCTTGAATTATTCCCTAAATTATATTTTCTAGGTTGTTTACTTCTCTCCTTCTCTCTCAGGAATCCCACTAATTTGTAGGTTTGGTTGCTTTATGTAATTTTATATTTCATGAACACTTTGTTCATTTTTTAATATCTTTTTCTTTATTTTTGTCTAACTGGGTTAGTTTAAAAGACCAGTATTTAAGCTCTGAAATTCTTTCGTCTGCTTGGTTATTAATATAGCTTTCAATTACATTTTGAACTTCCTTAAATTAAGAAAGACATCCCCACAGTTAAGAGAGAAATATATTTAACTTAATAAAAATTTAAATATGAAATTAATTTAAAACTCAACCATGAGATGATGCTCTGGGGAAATCTTTTGTTCTAAGTGTGTGTGTGTGTGTGTGTGTGTGTGTGTGTGTGTGTGTGTATGCTTCTGACTTCTGCACATTCTAACTTGATGTTTTTATGCTTTCCATATGGATCACTGGAATATTGACTGCATCATTTTAAACATAATTTATGTTTCAAAAGCCAGAATAAAATAAGCTACATTCTGTGTATTCTTAGTTCTTTGTTAAAGTAAAAAATGGATTTTCTCAGGAGTGGATCTTTATGCTTTTACAGTTAGGTATTTTCTTTCATATCTGTAATAGTAATGCAAGGGGACATTCTTACTAAGCAAGTGAGGTTATGTTCTTCCAGCAATAGTTTTCAAAGAGAGAAACAGAATTAACAGAATTAAAATAGTGCATCAATCTACTAATAAGGAAGTACTGAAAAGAAATGTTCCATTTAATCTATTCCAGCCAACAATTATTATTCAGCAGTTGTTTATTTAAAGCTACTTTGTGACAGCCTGTATCGAATCCTGCTCTGCATTCCCAATTATCTCCCCAGTAATGTTCGGGGTATTTACTTGGTAAATAACACTTTTTGATTAGCCTAGGTTTTGTGAAACATGGAGAACAAAAGAGAAAGACATTAATTGTTCTATGTGCTTGTAGAGTTTTTTGGCTTTATTTTTATTTTGCATATCTTTAGATATGGATTGTCTTACAAAGACCAAACCCATGATAGTGGCAAGCTCTTTCTTTAAACTGCCTGTACCATTTCCTCAGAAGGTACAGAAAATTCTTTCATCTTGTTCTATCCTTCTGCAGTAGATGCATCCCCTAGAGCAGGATTTTATTCTCTTTTGTTCATTACTGAGCATGACTGGCATATGGTAGATAATACAGTAAGTTGAGAGAATTAATAAACTGGGCATCATTGGAAGTCTCTCAGAACAATCATTTAGAACATAGTTTGCTGGTGATGTGAGCTGAACTCTGACTAGAGGGACAGCTATGTTTATGGATGGATGCTTCCCAAAAGAAATAAGCTCTTTTGCTGCCCAGAGAACAATATTTCTGTTTCAACAAGCTACTCTATAATACCAATCTCAGGTGAATTTCTTGATATTTTGAAAGACTAATTGACTTACTAGTATTTTATTTAAAGCCAAAAGATAAAAATACATGTGATAAATCCTAAGTTCTATTAGAATAAATCATGAGACACTTGTATATTTCATGTCATAATTATTTGATACATGTTGGCATTGTTATCTATTCACACTGGAATATTATTTTAGTTGCAATATCAATTGTACTTGTAAGAGCAAAAATTGTACTTCTAAGAGTTAAGGAAATAAAACAAATTAAAACAACAAAACAAAGACAAAAAATTTAGTAAAAAGATTAATCTTCAATCAAGTTATAATACTTTTAATAATCTTTTTGTTTATTTTGTAGTCTACTTATTTTGTCCTTTCCCATAGCAAACAGCCTAGTAGCCTACTGGACTCCTCCTCCTTAATGACTGAAGCAGTGAGGAAGCAAAGAAAAGGGCATTTGACTGTAGACAATACCACCACTGGACAGTGAGAAATTTCTTGTGGAAAACATACATGGCTCATTTGGAGGGAATAAGTTTGAAAACAAAATCATTTCCCTAGAGTGTCCTCAGTCACTTAGACTTTCCTTAGGCTTCATGTAATAATAGAACAGAAATGAGTATGCATTGTGAATTGTGAGTATGAATGTTTTTTTGCAATCATAAGAAAGCTTTGTTTGAGCTATACTATGGCAGAAATTTTCATTGCTTTCAGGCTTATATATTTGTGAATAAGTGGAATAGCAAATCTACTCCCTAGAATTCGGTTCCTGTGAAAGGGGAATAGCCTGAAGACATCAAAATTTTATTGCTGAGGGCTTTCTTATCATGTAATCCCAAGTACTTAAAGTAAAATTGAGAATTAATTAAAAAGAATGCCAAAGAGAACTCAAAGAACCCTAGAATGATTGCAGAATGTCCATGCCCGCTAAAACTCTTGCCAATGATCAAAAGAACAGAAGTTTATCCAGAATTGTCTTCAGCCTTTTGTAGACCCGTTTTTATAAGCCTGAAATTTTTTGGTGTTGATGTTGTTTAAAGCAGAAAGAAGCACCTATGTTAAATGTTGAATAAGGACTATTGGGAAAACAGAAGCAATATCTGATGCTCAGAGAGCAGAGAAGAAAGAGAAACAACAAACCCAGATAGAAAGGCTTTCAAAACATAGCAGGGTGTAGTAAGCAGAATGAAGAGAAACAGCCTTATATGTATGTCAAGATACGGAAGTCATTAATGTTTTCAACCTGAAAAATAATTGCTGTGCATATAATGATATACTTCAGTTATTTGGAAAATATATTGGGTAAAATATTCTTGTCTAGGAAAGAAGATTTTGGAAAAATTTTTGTTTTGGAATTATTTGTTTTGAAAGATTTCCTTTGGGAATGATTTAAGTAAGAACTAACGTTGTGATGCTTAAATAGAGAATCTCGCAGCTATTTGGTGGTAGAGTGATACAGTAAAATGAGCACATGCTTTAGAATCAGGGAACTTTGATGTGTGTGATATTGAGTGAGTTTGATATTTTATTTTATTTTTCTCATCTGCAAAACAGTCTTGATATGTCTACATAAAATGGGGTTGTAATGAAAATTGAATTAGTTAAATGATATATGCTAAATATTTGTCCCATAGAAAGAATTCAGTATGTGATGGTCATATTAGTGAAATAGCAAATTCCCCTTAATGGTAAGAAAATGATGCATTTTGAATTTTTTTTTTGTCACAGGCAACATCATTCAAAGGGTGCAAGAATATCCTAGCTAGGAATCTGGCCTTATCCTTTTCCCTGTTCAACTTTAAGACTATTAATGATAAGACATTCAGATCATCAACTAATCAAAACAAATTTGGGGCAGTTAACCTTCTATGATAACTTTCATTAACCCTTGGCTCTTCTGAAAGATAAATCCTACATCAAATTAAGACAAGGAAGGAATTAACAGTGTTTGTTAAAGACAGTTCTTCATTTTAAAAAATAGGCATGTCAATGACAGCACTGTAAATTATGATAGTTGAAATGTAGAAATACCAAGATGACTACTCTTTATTTGACATAGTTAATTTACAGAGAAATTGCATTTTATGAACTTTCCAATATTCAACTGTTTCTGATCTACAAAATGGTTAGTGCATCTGGCTCGACATAATCATTACTAAAGCAAAGATAATTTATTCACTACCTTATTTTCTTTGTGCACATGAGACAAGGAACAAAAAGATGCATGGAGTTACATATCCTGTATTGTATATTTGTCAAATAGTTTCTGTATGGAAAATTACAGAAAAAATATTTTAGGGAAGATAGAAAGTTGTCAGTAGTATTTGCTGTCCTCATAAACTTGGTTTCATATTCAGCAGTTGGCTTCTCCCACTCAGGAGTAGCTTAAATCTGAACTCCATGCAATTCTTTAGCTTCAGAATGGATTAGTTTATGCTTCCTAGTTGATATTGAGTGCATCTCCCAATTGTGCTGAGTAGTCACTATGCTTTATGTGTGAGTTTTTGACTTTTCTGGACCCTCAAAATTATTTCTGACCTGGGGTAATTTAGCAGATTAATGAGACTTTTATTGAGTGTTACAAAAGTAGGTGAGTTACTGACTTAAAGATGATGAAAATTGCTTTTCCTTAAATAAGTCCTTGATTTTATTTTCACTTTAAAGATTGTCTTCTGGAAACATTAAGATACCTTGATGAATTTACTAACTAGATTTTGGTGGAGTAATAATGCAATTGATGAAGTTGCAATCAATGAAGTAACATTTTATGATATCTTTGGAAATTAACCATTAAGCCCCAAGGTTTATCTATGAAGATTTGCACCTTTCTATGAAGAAATCATTTCATCTAAACAGAGTCTCCTCCCTGCACTGGAAAATGGCAGAAATTCAACAACATTAGCTAAATTGTTTCATGCCGGTTGGTCTTTAGAATGTTTTAAACTGTAATAGAATTACCGAGTTGAAGGCAATTAACTGGATGTACTTCAAATATATTCTAACCAAACGCAATACCTAGCATTCTCTGTAACTGTTTACAAAGCACCAAAAGAAAACTGGTGATGAATCTTAGTGCCATCAAAATAGCCCAACTAGAACAGTTCTAAAATGCTTCATATCTGTATAGTTTGTATTACCACAGAATGTGATGACTCAGATTGACGACCGAGAAAGTCATCACTATGGATACTGCCTCTTAAGTATTATTCCAGTGCCTCATATTTTCAAAGGAGAAAGTGAGATGTTGGAATACTTTCTCTAGGTTTTTAAAGCCTATACATCATGGATGGAGGAATAGAATGCACGTTCCTCACATCTAAGGCTCATGTGTTAGAAAAGAAGTTGAAGATTCAGATCCCTACACAAGTGCCACAGAGGTACACAGATGAGTGGAGATGGCACAAGATCAGAAAGAGAGGGAAGGCTGAGAACTATGAAAAATATGAAAACAAGTAGCTTTTTAAAGGGGCCAGACACCACTTAGGTCCACTGATTGTTGTCATATGAGAATGTGGTTCCAGTGAAGCCAGATACTGTGATTTTTCAGACAAATTCAGATATGTGGAATTGCACATGAAATAGTTACATGTTTAAATGTTGGTAACTAAAGTTATAATTTTAAGCCCTGTGGCTCAAATAAAACACCATCTGTGGGTGCTTGGGAAGCAAACTCTGGATCAGATTCTGACATTCCTATGCATCTATAAGTGCTATTAAAAATAAAGAATGTTGAAATGCTGTCCTTCATCAATGCTTAATATATTAATAACCTAAGAAAATTATTCAATTTAATTATTCAAGTTAATCGAAGAGACATTTTTTAGAAGAAACTAGGATATTAATCAACAGATAGTAGGTACATAGGTACCCACTAGGTTGCTGCAACACATTCATTATCATAAATTTATTATTATTATTATTATTTTGGAAACAAGGTGTGACTCCATCACCCAAGCCTGAGTGCAGTGATGTAATCACAGCACACTGCAACCTTGAAATCCTATGTTAAAGGGATTCTCCTGCCTCAGCCTCCCGACTAGCTGGAACTATAGATGTATGCTACCATGCCAGGTTAATTTTTAAAAGAATTTTTTTGCAGAGACAGGATTTCACTTTGTTGCCCAGGTTGGTCTCAAACTCCTGGGCTCAAGGAATACTCCTGCCTCAGCCTCCCAAAGTGCTGGGATTCCAGGTGTGAACCACTGTCCCTGGCCCATTATCATGAATATTTAAAAAGATAGATATATTTGCTCCCTTTCTTTGGTTTATAAATCAGCTTGTTTGGGAAAAAAATAAGATTTCCTGAGAGAGTTGTAAATTATTGGGAATGGAGTATTAACAAAGGATGAAAGTTGTATTGAAAAGGTGATACTAGATACTGCAAAAGCTGGGGGTAGAATGAAAGGACTTTGCAAGTTTCTTCTCAGCATCATGTTTTTTTATTAAACAAAAAATGAGTAGTGGTGATAGGTACGGTAAGAAGGGAAAATTAGAATACGGTATTATCTTAGATTGTGGCCCTCAAATTAAAATACTGTGTTTAACAAAGTTGAAATGAAAATTTTATGTAAGTTTAGCATGAGAAAAAAATGAAGAAATATATAGATTCTAGGAAATAATTTGTAGTTCCTTGAGGGATAAGAAAAGGAATTTAGAGATTCGTGGAGTACAAAGTGTCATTTCACTACTCAGACAGTGCTCAGCATCTGTCCAGCAGATGAAGCAAAGGGCAAGGAATTGGGGTCCACTTCTATTTCTGGCATTGATACCCTGAGCCCTAGGAAAACAATGTTACCCTGCAGCACTCAGGTCACCCCAGTGTTAAAAAAAGGCCACGCATATCCTAAAAGAATTTTAGCCATGATTTTTGATGGCTATAAACCATTTGCAGGTTTTTAAAATTGAGGCTACCACAAATTCTCTTTCTCCACAATTTACAGAATTAATGAAGAATTGCCGTGGATAGCCAGCAATCAGATACGTTCTAGAATATTCTTATTTGCATTTCAATTCTGCTCATTCTGGAACCCATTGTGTTTCTTTCCGAGCAATGTTCTAAAACTTTTGCTTTGCATTTAATTTAAAGAAAAAAGCAGCTCTAGGATGATTTATTGTTTAAACTGTGGTCTTCATACTCTCCCTTGGAAATTGAGGCAGCCATATGTGTAAGGCTATAGTTGGGCAAAAAGATAAATAAGCTACACCTTAAAATCCAGGAGTCCAACGATCAAACATGAATTATATAAAGTTTATTGTCCTTGTTTGTATTCTTTACAAGTTTTTCTTCATTGGCTTTGAGTGAGACCCTAACTTTGTATCTGAGTCACAGTCTTACCTTTCTTCTTTAGAAAACTATAATAGAGATGAGGAATTTGAAGACAAACATTATAGATACAAAATATACTTATCTCTCTCTTACAGATTGATGCACAATATAGAAAATAATACATTTTATTTTTACCTACTGCAATTACACACAAGTCATTAAACCAATTCCCAAATAAAAGTAAACATAAATGGTATACATTTAATAGAAGAAATCACTCTTTTATTACCTAATAAATAACTTGTAAGAAATTTGATTAGTTCATGTTGTTTAAGGCAATGTAACATGTAACCTTCTTGGGAACTGGCTTCTGTGAGCACAACACTATCATAGTCCTCATCAATTCGATTACATTGAATCATTGAATTACAAGTGCATTTTGCATGCATATTCATATATATATATGTATGTGCATGCACTGACTTTTAAAAAAGCATTGAAGTAATATATCATTCAGAAGCTCTAGAATATAAAACATAGAAGACAGGAAGGATTATCTGCAAATGCTTTGATGAATTTTGTGTACTGAGCCCAATATAAGATATGTAACCTTCACGGATGTTAGCATACTAGGAGAATCTTATTGGCAGAGGAAATAGATTTCTAAAACAAGTCTGCTTTGCAAACGGTCCCTCCCAAAGCAATTCCTACGGATACTGTACCTTCCGGAGGGGTTTGAGCTTGGTCTCCATTATGAAGTCATACTTGCAGAGCTCACAGCAGCGTGTATCTGAGCTCTTTATCCACTGGTGGAGGCAGGACTGGTGGACAAAGCGCAGTGTCCCAGTACAGCGGCAGGGTGTGATGAGGGGGCTCTCTTCATCCCCTTCGCAGTGACAGATTCTGCAGAAAGACACAGCAGCCACTATGAGATCTCGCAGAGAAGATTTCTTGCGTGTGTTATTTCTACCCTTTCTTATACCAGATTTGGCAACCTAAGATTTAGAACACATGGACATTTCACTCCAACTTTGATGCTAGAACCAAATCTATGATCAATACAGACTGAGCATTCCTAATCTGAAAACCCTAAATCTGAAATGTTCCAAAATCCAAAATCCAAAACTTTTTGAGCACCAACATAATTCTGTGAGTGGAAAATTCCATTTAGTCAAAACATAGGTGCACAACACAAAGTTTATTCACCACATCAAAGGGAAAATAAAACTATCTTCGGCTATGTGTACAAGGTATATATGAAACATAAATGAATCCTGTGTTTAGACATGGGTTGCATCCCCAGGATATCCCATTATGTATGTGCAAATATTGTCAAATCAAAAAAAAAAAAAATCCCCAATCCAACGCCCTTTTAGTCTTACCCACGATATCTCATTACGTATATGCAAATATTCCCAAATCCCCACAACATTGACATTGGAAACACTTCTAGCACCAATCCTTTTGGAGAATGGATACTCAATCTATATTAATTGACTTTTACTTGTATGGTCATTGCTGGACTCAAATCATGTAATAAATTGTGCATTACACACCGGCTTATCAACAATGCTCTGTCATTTCATTCATACATGGAAGTCAATTTTAACAGCACCACTATCGTGCTATGTCCCCAACTTAATCTATTTAATAGAATACTCTCTATGGGCTTTCATATATAAAAGTTATGAGTTTTAAGTATTCTAAGGAATATTATAGTTTGGTAAACTTTCCTGTGTTACTTTGATAATATAAGACCATCGCATATAATTTATTAAATATGGTATCTTACTAATGTGGAAAAATTCTGAAAAAATTTTAAGGTATAACAAAGTAATAAGGTTAATACAAGAAGTCTTAGCTTGAAAATATTACAGATATGTTCTTAAGAAGATGCATACCTATTTGGTCACAACGAATGGTCTAAACTGTCAATATTTATCATTGTTTAAAAAAATCCTATTGTTTAAAAATACTAATAAATACATCTGCCAATGAATTAAGTTGAATTAGTTTCTGAACTACTATGAATTCTAGTTTCACAGATTTGCGGTCTAAATTTATTTTATCTCATATTCATATTTTAAAAACTATTTTTCTCTTTGGCTGAGACAAGTCTCTCATAATGTTACCTGGTGAATTCAAATCTCAGCCCTTTAATAATCTGAAGGATGTAACCAGCAGTTAGACATTACTAATAAATTTCCTTAGAAATGTTGCTTTAAATCTGTTAAACACATACACTTGTATGTTACTGCAGCATTATTCACCATAGCAAAGACATAGAATCAATCCAGGTGCCCATCAGTGGTAGATTGCATAAAGCAAATGTGGCACATTTCCACGATGGAATACTATGCAGCTATAAAAAAGAATGAAATCATGTCTCTTGCAGCAATATGGGTGAAGCAATATGGTGAAGCTAGAGACCAGTATCCCAAGTGAATTAACACAGAAGCAGAAAACCTAATACTGCATGTTCTCACTTATAAGTAGGGGCTAAAGTGAGTACACAGGGACACAGAGATGGAAACAATAAACACTGGAGATTGTTAAAGTGGGGGAGGGTGGTGGGAGGTAAAGGTTGAAAAGCTATCTATGAGGTACTATGTTCAAGACCTGGGTGATGGGAACATGAGAAGCCCAAACCTCAGCAACATGCAAAACACCCATGACAAACCTGCATAGCTGGCCCCTGAATCTAAAACAACATTTTACAAAATGCAACATGAATGTTCAAGGTAACATTTAAACTTTAAAAATATCTACGGCTGGGCACGGTGGCTTACGCCTGTAATCCTAGCACTTTGGGAGGCCGAGGAGGGTGGATCACAAGGTCAAGAGATCGAGACCATCCTGGTCAGCATCGTGAAACTCTGTCTCTACTAAAAATACAAAGATTAGCTGGGCATGGTGGCACGTGCGTGTAGTCCCAGCTACTCGGGAG